>NW_008351894.1:0-3306 GCF_000622305.1 Nannospalax galili | reverse complement strand
TCACACACACACACACATGAGAGAGATAGATGATAGATATGGTAGAAGATAGATAGATGATAAATAGGTGATAGATGATAGATGGTAGATGATAGATAGATATGGTACAAGATAGAGAGATGATAGATGATAGATAGATGACGATAGATGATAGATGATAGATAGCTAGATAACTGATAGATGATAGATAGATGATAGATGATAGATAGATGATTGATAGATAGATAGATAGATAGATAGATAGATAGATGATAGATAATAGATAGAGCTGAAACTTGATGGGACTCCATACATAAGGTTTGATGCCCTACAGATCAGGAGTTTAGGAGTTGTCCCTGGTTTCTGCTGATACCAATCTAACTATTTACTAATGCCATGGCTGGCACAGCAAGTGATGGTGACTCTGTCTCCCAAAGATGAATAGGGAGGATGGAACTTCAGTCATCTGGATATCATGTCTCACACCTGAGATTGGAAATATAAAATAAATATGCAGCATTAATCACTTTTCAAATGAGTTCTTTGAGAAACCATGCATCATTAATAGGACCTGGACTGAAAAATTAAATAAAAAACACCTCCATATCTCTTTACCTGCAAACCAGTAAAGTAGCAGGCCAAGCAGCTGAGCAGGATGCCTCATGTCCATTATGTGTCTTGAATGGGAATGACAATTTCCTATGATGTGAACAACCTATTAAGAAGTCCTTGGAGCAGTGGACTCTGACTGAGCACATGCAAATCAGTTGGTTTTGTAAAGGCGGTGCACAGCTACTAGAGTGGTTTGGGCTAATCTCAGAGTCTCAGCACAAGCCCAGGAGTCCAGCTGTTCGAGAAGATAAAAAAAAATCAGGGCCTGGAGAGATGGCCCAGTGGTTAAGAGCACTAACTGCTCTTGCAAAGGACCTGGGTTCAATTCCCAGCTTCTACATGGTAGCTATGAACCATCCTTAACTGCAGTTGCAGGGGAATCAGAAGCCCTTCTAACCTCCACGGCATTGCACGACAAGGGTGTACTCACATACATGCAGGCAATACGCTCATACACATAAAATAAAAATAAAAAATAAAATATTTTTAAAAACCAAAAAACAAACAAAGGTGCACAAAGATTTGTCTGTGGAGGATATGCACTTCTCCCTGGGTCAAGAGAACATCTGCTAATTTCCATCAAGGAAAGTGGCTGTCCTGAAACAATCCCGGAAATATGAACAACTCTTTGTCACTCATTTTACTGGTGACTACAGTTATTATGATTGTATATGCAGCTTTTCCTCTAGGCTGCAAAATGGACAACACTCAGTCAACCCCGTCCTCATTTTCATGATATCACAGAAGGGTAGCAACTAACATGTTTGTCCAGTTCAGAGCGCCACACTTAGAACTGGCAATCACTGTAAAATGATTAGCAAGTGAAACAAGTTACTAGGCTCTTAATTTACTTGGTTTTCAGTGAAATCCCAGGGTCTCCTCCTACTTCTTTGCAAGTGCTCTGGGCACTTTTTCTACCCAAAGCAAATGCATTGATCCTACTCTTCTAAGCGATATAATTAACAAATTCACTTTCACTAGAAAAATAAAGTGTGTATGCGGTTTTCTTTTTTAAAATATATTAAAAAAATCATTGATCTTTTATGTCACTCTGATTCACCAAACCTGACCAAGAAACAAAGATATAGTTTCTGAAACTATCTTTTAATAACAGGACTAAAAATCAGGGAGTAAATTTTCTAACAGTGAAGATTCTATAGGTTCTCTTCAAGAAATAAAGTGTAGTGCACAATTTAATCCTAGCACACAGGAGGCAGAGACAGGCAGATCTGAGATCCAGGCCAACTGTGGCTACAGGAAGACCCTGTCTTTATTTATCTATCTATTTATGTGTGTTTGTTTGTTTGTTTGTATGTATGTATGTATGTATGTATTTACTTATTTGTTCTTTTTGAGACAGGGTCTTCCTATAGCCCCTGCTGGCCTTGAACTCACTATGTGGACTAGGTTGGCCTTGAACTTAATGTGATATGCCTGTGTCTGCCTCACGAGTGCTGGGACTAAAGGAATGTGCCACTACTCCCAGTGTCCCTGTCTTAAAAAAAAATGAAAAAAAAAAAAAAAACCAGAAAAACGAAAGAGAAAAAAAAAATACGTAGACTGAACACCATTCTGTGAGCACCATCTCACCTCTCAGGCCTGCACTAGCTGTCCACAGTTGGATGACTTTTCTGCCCTCAGCCTTCTGCATCTGCCATTCTGCCTCTCAGGCCAGCTTGGGTCTCATGCATGCCCCAGATCTTTTAGTTTCCCTAGCTGAGTGAGTTCCCTCACCCTAGTTCACGGCACCCTTATCAGACCTGATCAGGTATTTCAGAAGCCTGCCTTGCTCAGAACTTTGAGTTCCTCCAGACCTTGAGTTCTCTCTACCCAGCATTCCTGTGTGTGCTCTAATTATTCAGTTTTATGCATCTGCCATACCTGTGAGTCCCACCAAAACAGTAAGTGCTTTTACACCTGTGAATTCCCCAATTTCAGTCTCCCTTATCTTCCCTTGCACCTCCCAGATTACACAGATTCAGCTGCTTCCTGAACCCTCTAGACCCATGGGTCCCCCCCTTTCCCTGGCAAGATGGGATGCATCCATCATATATATATATACGGAGGTGCTACAGATTTAAAAAGAACAAATAAAAGAGTATTAATTGGGAATTATAAATCCTTTCAAGAACATATATTAACACAAATTCTGACGAATGAAAAACTGAATTATTGTCCATCTAAATAAAACTTAGTTTGTAAAGTCCAACTAAATAAGGAAAAGGAAAATTCAAATATGGCTTGCTTGTCTTGCCATGTCAGTCATAAGGGACAGACACACACACACACAGTGCACATGGGCCTTTCAGCATAGGAAGTAGTAAATGCTTCAGAAGATTTGGCCCACTGTGCCACATTTTATTCAAGATACACAAACTTATTTACTGTGTGAAGATTTAATCTGGCAATAGATGTAGGAACACTGCTTACCAGCCCGGTTTGGAAAAATCTATGGAAATGTTATTGCACAAAACAGATGTCTTTGTAAACTTTTCATTTAAGTAATGTGTGTTTCAAACAGGAAACTTAATCATCTTTATGCTCCCTTTCCATTGGCATTCTCCCATAGTTACTCCATAGGATTTCATGCATTCTGTCATTAGTATTAAAGCCTATCATGTCAAGTTAGTTTCCCCAAACATCCTTCAGTGGAAGTTCTTCCAGTCTTTCTAATCAGCCTTCTAGAGTCCTTCCCTTTAAGAAAATCAGATCTTC
>NW_008351893.1:306-711 GCF_000622305.1 Nannospalax galili | reverse complement strand
TAGGCTAGAACAATAGTGAGTTGTCTCCCTTAGCTCTAGGTGGGCACTACAATATTACAGACCAAGATTTGAGTAGCATTGCCTTATTAGGAACAAAATCATCAATGAGAGATAATTGTCTAAATAACATAAGAACTTGTCTAATGTCTGGGTTGTATAATTCCTTGAACTCTTAAAATATACTGATGACTTTAATTTTTGGTTATACTTTCCTTTTGGGTGTTTAAGACCATACTGTTGGTCCAAATAAACCAATTTATTTTTTACTCTTAAGGTTGCTTTAGGATCTGTTCCTCAAGGTCCACATGGGAAAAATGGGGAAACCACGGTGGAAGGTTAGACATAGAGAGATGAATAATGCGGAGCTAGTTTAAAAAAAAACAACAGAGGGAATTATATCAGTCC
>NW_008351893.1:0-263 GCF_000622305.1 Nannospalax galili | reverse complement strand
TAACTCCATCTTCTGGCGTCTCCATGGCCTCCCTGAACAAGAGGACAGGTGACTCACCAATGTTACAGGACATTTCAAGAGATGCACCATAGCCCCTGGAACTTGTTTGACCTTGGAGAGCAAGGAACAAAAATTTGTCCCTTTAAGTTCCCCTGACCAGATTAATATAGGCCTTAAATTCTGGCTATTAAACAGCCAATAAGATTAGTTACACCAGTCTGGTACTTTTAATTACCATGTGCTATGCACTAGTTGACTAAGCT
>NW_008351892.1:0-527 GCF_000622305.1 Nannospalax galili | reverse complement strand
GTGACTAATACACACATACACACACAAAATCGGAAAAACATACGAATAGGTGTTTCTAAAAGAAGACATACAGATGGTTAATAGGTGTATCAAAAATTATTACTCAGTATAATTAATAACCATGGAAATGTAAATTAAACCATAATGAACTATCACTTAATATCTGTTAGAATGCCTATTATATAAAAGATAATAAGTTCTACAAAGGTTGTGGAGAAAAGAGAAAAACTCATGTAGTAATTGCCACCATTTATCTCATTTTATTAATGAGGAAACAGAGGTACAGATATGAAAATTTATACTGGCAGCTCATGATTTCATTCTAACTATAGGGAGAGAGGTCAAGTATGTGGACCTTTAGTGCTATTTAGGAAAGTAAGACTATGAAAATAGATGAATGTAGCACATAGTGTGCTATGAGGGCTGCTATAAGTACATACCATACCACTATAGTGTCAATCACTTCGTTCAAACAAGAGCCACCATTATCCATTGAACCATGCAAAGACTTTTAAGTCTATTTTCAA
>NW_008351891.1:0-1008 GCF_000622305.1 Nannospalax galili | reverse complement strand
TCTCTCTCTCTCTCTCTCTCTCTCTCTCTCTCTCTCTCCCCACCCCCTCCCCCAAACCCCACATATATTGCAGTTCTGTTTCTCTGGAGAGCCAGTGTGGAGGCAGGAGTGTTTCAACATTCTGGGACCCTGCAGAGGAAGCCTACGCTCACCGTGTCCTGCTCTCCTTCCTGGCCAGGACGGATGCAACTTCTTCCCCTGGCTGTCCGCCCTTTTTCTCTGTGGTCTTAGTTTTGGTCCTGGAGCTGCACAGGAGTAAAAGTCTCCAGGGGAAGAACTTGAGAGGAAAGGATTGTTAACACTGCCCTTTTCTCTTGATAAGGTAGCTAGCAGTGTGCTGTTTGCTTCCTAGACAAATTGAGCTGGAAAACTTTCCCTCATCCAGGAAGAATCCTACTCTCGAACTTTGAAAAAGTAAGGAGGCACAGCCCAACCTCACCCCTCCCTCCAGTGTCCGCAAGCCAACAGCTGCTCCATTGGGTCTAGCTCCAATGTCTAATGTGTGGGCTACTCCAGTTCTAAGAATGCACGGCTTCTCTCCAAACAGTAGTGGCCATCGAAAGACGAAAGGCTGTGTTGTGTAAGCCAATCTAATAAACCCCCTTTGCGATACACAAAAAGAAAAACTGAGAGGGGAAATGCCCTAGGACTGTAACGGGAAGGTAGTGCTGATAACACAGAAAATGGCATGTCCCTCTTCTTCCTGGATGAAGGTGCAGGACAGGAGTGGAGCTGGCTCCAGGCTCCCCTTCCCCACAACAGAAGAATGCCACCAGACTGGCAGGCCCTGGAGCTGTGCCCACATACAGACTCGAACCTCCAGTCCCACTGGCATCTTATCAGACTTTGGTTTAGTCTTTCTCTTGAAGGGGTCTAGAATGTTGAAACCCAGGAGCTCAGAATCCCATGGAATGCAAAAGAAAGTCCCATGGACTCCCAGACAGTAACCCAGCGTAGAACTGGGAGAACTGGCAACATGAACAGCAGACCCCAATCTTATCTAAAGGA
>NW_008351890.1:0-267 GCF_000622305.1 Nannospalax galili | reverse complement strand
TGTTTATTCACTTATTTATTGACAGTATCCTGCTATGTAGCCCAGGCTTGTTGTGAAGTCACAAGCACTGGGCTTACAGGCATAGTCACCAAAAGAGAGTGTGGGATCCCGTGGTCCTGGAGTTACAAATAGTTATTAGCTGCCTGTGGGTGCTAGGATCCAAACCCAGGTCCTCTGCAAGAGCAATCAGTGTTCTTAACCATTGAGCCATCTATTCCATCCCTATATTTCTTTTTTAAATTAAAAAATTATTTATTTTTATGTGTA
>NW_008351889.1:0-394 GCF_000622305.1 Nannospalax galili | reverse complement strand
TTTAAAATTTCATACAATATTTCCCACTCACATCCAGGCCCCCTCTCCCATTCACACCTCCCCCCTCCCACCATCAAACCCTATGCACTGTGCCATACATGTTGAGTCCTATTCATTCAGGTTTTTGTACTCAAATGATATTCAATCTAAATGCATCCACTGGAGTCTAGTCAGCCCATCCAGTGGTCATATGTAAGTCATACTCTCCCTCACCCAGCATCAATCAGTCTCAAATAGTACTCAATCTACTGCTGACCCAACATCTATTTCTCACCTTCCCTTTGGGCTCTTGTTTAATTGAGCTGACATGGGTCCCGTCCTCAAGACCACAACTGCCACAGGCTCACATGAGCAAGCCTCCAGTGGCCTGGAATCTTCCATTTCTTTATATTCA
>NW_008351888.1:0-238 GCF_000622305.1 Nannospalax galili | reverse complement strand
GTAGCCATCAGCTACAGCCAGCATCAGAGAAGTCTGCGCACCTGCCGTTTCAGAGAGGCGCGGCCGACTAGGCCCGCCAGCGGCTAGCCAGCGGGACCAGAACCAAGGCGGGAGAGTGCATGCACACCTAACCCCAGGCCACATCCAGAGTGAGTGCGCCCGGGAGCCCAGGTGTGCTCCCCACATTGCTTGCGGCCAGACTCATGCCGGGACTAGCCAGGTGTGGCGGAGACCCCAG
>NW_008351887.1:0-472 GCF_000622305.1 Nannospalax galili | reverse complement strand
TTAGAAATGACAGATCCTGATGGTCCAGCTTATGATGGATCACTTAGATCCGCCCCCAGCAACAACTACAGTCTTATAAATGGCCTTCTTAGGCCCCACTCCCTCTCACTTCCATCAAAAACCAGACTAGCATGAGGTTGGTACATTCATCTTTGCCCGCCGAGCTTGACTGGCAGCCAGAGACGGGTAAGAGAAGTGGCCCCCTCACTAAAATACCTAAGACAGGAGGGCCGCCTAAGCTGCTGCCTCATCCCATGACGGGTGTATGATTTGGGGGGGAATCCCTTCCAACCTAAGACAGGCGCAGTCACCCGGGCAGGAACCCAAAGGTCCCCCACTGCTCTGCCTCGCCTCCCCAAAAGTACCAAGAGCAAAAACAGTGAGGAAACCTTCAAAAATCCTCACGGGGGGTGTCTGGTCGTTTGCTCTAATAAATAAAAAAGGGAGGAGATGTTGGGAGCCAAAAGGCCAG
>NW_008351886.1:5146-5900 GCF_000622305.1 Nannospalax galili | reverse complement strand
AGGGAAAGCAGGGTCCACCCTAGTATTTGCCTTTCAAGTCCAGCCTCCCCTTAGTGGGCCATAATGTGTCACAGGACACTGAGTTATGGGAATGGCCAGACTTCCATTCTATTCAGTCAAAAAAAAACTTAGATGGTTGTCAGATACCAATGTAAAAAGATTTGCATTCTGGCCTCAAGGAGCTTGCAATCCAGTGACCAAGATGGAGGGAAATCATGTCAGTGAAGTGTAGAATTCTGCATAGCACTGAGTTCTTTGCTTGGAAACCATTAGGTACCCTGAGAAGTAGTGATAGGTTCAGTGTCAGTCTGAAGACTGAAAGGAGCTAACTAGTTAAAGAGTGGAGAGGCTTTCTAGAAGAAGCAGTGGCCTGTGAGAGGGATGCAGAGATCCACAGAGTTAGGTGGAAGAACTGAAAGCCTTTGAGGAATGTGTGGGCATGGCTCTTAGCTCCGCATCTCAATGGCCAAGCTAATCATTGTTTTCCTTCCTAAGACATAACGTTGAACTATTTTTATTTGTTTCTTTATTTTTATTTTATGTATATGAGTGTATTGCCTGCATGTGTTGGTACGCCCATGTCGTGCAGTATCCAAGGAAGACAGAAGAGGGTGCCCCTTGAAACTGGAGTTATGGATGGTTAGCTGCCATGTGGATGCAGATATTTGAACCCAGGTCTTCTGTAAGAGCAGCCAGTGCTCTTAACTGCTGAGCCATCTTTCCCAGCCCCAATACTGGGCTATTTTTTAAAAAA
>NW_008351886.1:0-912 GCF_000622305.1 Nannospalax galili | reverse complement strand
CAGTTCCCAGCACCCACATGGTGACTAACAACCATCCATAACTCCAGTTTCAGGGGATCCCACACCCTTTTCTGGCCTATAGGCCTTGCATGCATGGGTGCACTTACATACATGCAGGCAGAACACTCACACACATAAAACAAAAATTATAAATAAAATATTTTTTTAAATGTCTATGAGCTGTAAAATGTGGAACAAGGGTTCTTAACTTGGGGTCAATGACCCCAAGGTTCCATCTATAGAATTAAGAAGTCTGTGAATTTGGATGGGGAAAAAAAGAAATATCTTTGTATGACACTTTGTTTTCAATCATCAATGTAGGCTACAAACCAGTTTATGGGACTGGAGAGATGGCTCAGCAGTTAAGAGCACTGGTTGCTCTTGCAGAGGACCTGGGTTCAATTCCCAGCACTCACATGGTGGCTAACAACCATTCTTAACTCCAGTTCCAGGGGATCCACTGCCCTCTTCTGACCTCTGTAAGGCACAGGTGCACTTACATACATGAAGGCAATATACTTATAAACATAAAATATAGTAAATAAAATACTTTAAAAACCCACAGTTTATTTTCAGTATCTGTAACACTGTCACCAAGAAAAAGAATATTTTCTTATTGCATTTTAGTTGCTGTAGGTATCTTAAAGAATTATTTATGTTGACTGTGGCTTTGAGATTCTAGTAGTTATAACATCAGCCTCTAGAGCCTGTTATTTAATGTGCTAATAAAATAAAACATATATTGCTGTGTTACCCACTTGGTGTTTCAAACTTTAATAATTATATTTCACTTATATTGGTTTTTCCTGTAGTTGAGCTATGCGTTTTTTCATTCATTTTAAAATATTCTGAGAAAGGGCTCATAGGCTTCACCAGTCTGCCAACAGGGTGAAGGTATAAAAATAGCTAAGA
>NW_008351885.1:0-304 GCF_000622305.1 Nannospalax galili | reverse complement strand
CAGGAAATGGGCAAGAATTAACAAATGGGACCTCATTATACTAAAAAGCTTTTATACATCAAAGGAGGCAACCAGGGAAGCAAGCAGAAAACCCACGGAATGGGAGAAAATCTTCACCAGCAACACATCTGACAGAGGTTTAGCATCCAGAATATATAATGAACTCAAAAAACAGAGAATCAAGACAAGAAGTAACCCAATTAAAAGATGGGCTAGGGAGCTGAACAGAGAGTTCTCAAAAAAAAAAGAAAGAAAGAAAAGATGGCTATGAAACATCTTAAAAGATGTTCAACATCACTAATAA
>NW_008351884.1:0-508 GCF_000622305.1 Nannospalax galili | reverse complement strand
GAGAAAACCAACTCCTTCAAATTGTCCTCCAATTTCCACATGAATGCAGTGACATGGGTGCCTGCCCCCCAAATAAATAAATGTAAGAAAAGAAGTTTTTATAGACTGTCACTTAGTGCTATGGAAGTATGGCAAGATACTCTCTCCCACTTGATACTTAGAGTCTATGGAGGACACTTATTTAAACAACTACACACATATGCATATACACATATACATGCATACATGCAAATATGCACATATATTCACATACATATACATAGAACATAGAATATGCATATACATATATGCATGCACACATACAAACACACACACAAATGACCTGAGAGTATGTTTTTTTCAAACTTAAGACCTCAAGGGCTGGAGGGAGATAAGAGAGGGTGAAGGGAGAGAATAGCTAGAATGTATTAGATACAGTAATGAAACTCAAAGAAATGCTCTCCTCATATACGTTTCCATATGCATATATATATATATGTGTGTGTGTGTGTGTGTGTGTGTGTGTGTG
>NW_008351883.1:4576-6159 GCF_000622305.1 Nannospalax galili | reverse complement strand
AATTAACTCGATATAGATAACCCCTTACAAATATGTCCCAAATTTGTTTCCATATGGACCGTGTATCCCATCAAGCTGACAGGTCAATATAAACACTTATAGCCACTAAACCTCACTTGAAATCACCCATTTTCTGCACTGTTTTTGCCCTCATACCAAAATACCAAATACAAACAGAGTAAGGGCAAAGATTTCCTTCTGGCTTGTAATTGCTTAGGGTTCAATTCATATGCGGGTCCCAAGAACTTGACTAAAATATCACGCCAGGAGGAATGTATAGATGACAAAGATGTTCACCTCTGGCACACATGAAACAGAGATAAGGGGTCCAGGAAAAATATGCTCAGAGGAGCCCAACCTAGTGACTTCCGTCCTCCTGTGGCTTCTAGAACCTCTCAAAATAACACCACTACGTGGAGATCAAGTGTTGAAGACATGGGCATCTACAGGACATGTCTCATTCAAAGCGTAATATTTGTTTTCGTTTTTTGAAGACAGGGTCTCCCTGTAGCCCCAGCTGGCCTGGAAGTCAATATATAGACCAGGCTGGCCTCCATCTCACAGAGATCCAACTGCCTCTATCTCCCAAGTGCTGGGATTAATGGTGCACACCAGCACACGGGGCTCTCAAAGTGTATTTGTATATGAAAATCAAAATATCACATTTTATCATATAATTGTATTATTTATCAATGAAAAATTAAACTTAACAATTAAAACTGTGATGGTTACAAGTTTTCACATTTCATCATCTGGGAGATGGAGACACTGACCAGCAGTTAATAGCATGCAGTGATCTTATAGATGAGCTGAGTTCTGTACCCAGAACCCAACTTGGACAGCTCATAATCACCTGTAACTCCAGTTCCAGGAGGACCTGAAGCCATCTTGTGGACTGCCTGGGCACCACACACACACACACACACACACACACACACACACACACACACAACCAGTATTAACTATGACAACATAACAAATGATTGTTTAAATGGTACCTTTGTGAGTGTGAAAATGAAATATCTCAGTAAGGGTTAATGGCAATACAACTTCACGTTTCATGAACTTGTCTGTGTCTATTACAATTCTATTGCTTTTTATGGTGAGGTTGCAAGGCTCTTTAGCTTAATTTCAGATTTTCTCAAAGATACTTGTTCTTCCAACTGAGCTACATTAAGAAGATCATATAATCGATATTTCATTTAAACTGCTACCTATGCAGTTCTTTCCTGCCACCCTGCAGTGAGTGGCCACTGACATTACCAAGTCCTGAGCAGGCCTGCAATTT
Organism: Nannospalax galili; assembly: GCF_000622305.1. NCBI lineage: Eukaryota > Metazoa > Chordata > Mammalia > Rodentia > Spalacidae > Nannospalax > Nannospalax galili. The sequence continues at coordinate 4,871 of NW_008351883.1, read as the reverse complement.
TTATTAGGCGATCAACATCAGGGAGGTCATGAGGGAATGCTTTCTGGAGATCAGGTGGCATCTCTCCTGCAGAGCTGAAAGCCGCCATCGCATAAAATAAGCAAGTTTCTTCCTACCTTGGTGAACACTGACTGACCAGGAAGAATGTCAAAAGAAGTTCCTTAGGAAATGATAATGACCTGAATTTCTTTGGATCTTTGCCTCTATCCTGCAGGTGTGTTGCTGGGAGACGCATACCAAAACAGATTAGGAGTCAGATTCAAGCAGGGAGAATTGTCAGTTGGGCCTTTTATTC
>NW_008351883.1:0-925 GCF_000622305.1 Nannospalax galili | reverse complement strand
GGTGGATTCAAAGTCATCACACAGGCCGGAAGGTTGGAGTCACACAGAACGTTGTATAGGTATTTCTTCTGAATTGGAACATTCCCTCCTGGAGGGAGGCTTGTGAACATCAAGAAGAAAACTAAACTTAGAACTTACAAGCCTCAGGATCTGAATAAAATTTACAAGTTTCAGGAAGCTCCTGGGACTTAGACGGGTCACAGGGTCTCACCCCCCAGGATCTGTAAACAGTACCAATTTCGAAAGGGACACTGACAAGAATTATGCAGAGACCTCCAAGGATGCATGGGTCATCACTCAGTTCTGGGGTGGGATTTTCAGTGATACGGCTGCCTTTGAACCAACCATGTTCTCATGAATAATGTGTCCCAGTTCCAGAGGCAGGAAGGTTAGAATCAGATGAAGAAATTCCATATCATAATTAGAGATGTTGATGGCCCTCCCCTCCTGGCCCCGGCAGGAATGAAGCGGTCATGGTTGGTAGAAGGTGGACACTACAGGAAGGATCTTGAAGAGGGAGCACAAGTCTGTGACACTGTGATTTGGACCTCGTTGAATATGTTTTAGACCTCCAGCTTCCAATATTGCAATATTAAGGTAAGTTGATATGACCATCTCTTATTGTTATGGGAATTAGCCCAGCAAGATGGACCTGGACCATTGAGAAGATTCAAGTTTTAATTAGGAAGCAGAGGAGGTTTACACTTTATTGTGTGCAGAGATATGGATCATAAATAAATGCAGAGTTTTCTTTTAGTTTACTTATTTATATGTGTATGTGTGTATTGCCTGCATGGATGTACAACGTGTCATGAACTGCAGAAAGAAGACAGAAGAGGACATAGGATCCACGTGAACTGGAGTTAATAAATGGTTGTTAGGTACCACATGGGTGCTGGTATTTGAAACTGGGTCTTCTAAAGAG
>NW_008351882.1:0-787 GCF_000622305.1 Nannospalax galili | reverse complement strand
GCCCTCTAGGCATTGAGTCATAGGGAGAGTGTGTATCCAGGCTAAGTCCGCAGGGCTATAGTGTGGAGTTTTAGGCAGTTCCCTGAGGCGTCCTTGAGGTCCAGAACTGTATACCATTGCCAATCTGGTGGCAGGGTACTGAGTAATGTATAAGGGCTCGGGACAGTGGGATGAATGTCAATGACTCTCTTGTTCACCTCCCTCAAATCTTGTACCAGTCTATAGTCCCTGGATTGGGGTTTTTTGACAGGCAGGAGTGGGGTGTTCCAGGCAGACTGGGTCATTCTTAGCACCCCCATTTCCATTAATATTCTGATATGTGGAGTAATTCCACGTTTTGCCTCTAGGGGCATAGGATACTGGCGCACTTTAACAGGGTCCACCCCTGCTTTGAGTTCAACATATACTGAAGGCCTGTGTCCTGCCAGACCCATACCCCCTGTTTCTGCCCAGGCTTGGGGAAATTTTTGGAGCCAATCTGATATATCAGGGTTTGGTTAGATCGGCTCCTGATGGAGTCTATATTCCTCGGTCAGTTCATTGGTGACTAGAACCTGAACCAGTGCCCCGTTGTGAAACAGGGTGGCTCCTTTAGTTGTGAAGTGGATCTGTGCCCTCATTTTTGACAATAAATCTCTGCCCAGAAGTGGATAGGGACATTCTGGGATTACTAGAAATGAGTGGGATACCCGGTCCTTCCCTAAATCTACTGTTCCTCGGATAGTCCATGAATAGCGCTTTGTTCCTGTTGCCCCCTGTATCCATGTAGTTCTGGAGGACACTGGCC
>NW_008351881.1:8532199-8541519 GCF_000622305.1 Nannospalax galili | reverse complement strand
TCCTCCCAAAAAACACCAAGGTCAGGTCTGTCACAGCAATACCCCACTCTCAATACCAATTTCTGTCTTAGTTTGTTCTTCATTGCTGTGACAAAATACTCTGACCAATACCAACTTGGGGAGGAAAGGGTTTATTTGTCTTACATCACCCAGGTCACAGTTTATCAGGGAGCCCAAGGTAGGAACTCAGGGCAGGAACCTGGAGGCAGGACCTGGAGCACAGGCCATGGAGGAACGCTGCTTACTGGCTTGTTCCCTTGGCCCCTGCTCAGCCTACTTTCTTATGCAACACAGGCCCACCTTCCCAGGGGTGGCACCACCCACAGTGGGCTGTGCCCTCCTACATCACTCATCATGAAGATGTCCCTCAGACATGGCCACAGGCCAGTCCAATAGAGGAAATTGCTCAATTGAGGCTCCCTCAACCCAGGTGTGTCAAGTTGACACTAAAGCTATCCAGCACACTTGGTATTTCTTATCTACCAGCAAAACTACTAGATTCTCAAGGCTCCTACTAGATTTGTGGGCAAAAGGCTTGTATAATATGACCTTGTATAATATGACCACTATGATGGGCTGTGCTGCATACACCATGAGCTGTGCCTTCTCCACTATGATAGACTGTACCACATGCACTGTGAGCCATGCCTTCTCCACTATGATGGAGTATACTTCATACAACATGAGCCATGGCTTCTCCATGATGATGGGCTGTACCGCATACACTGTGATGAGAAAGTAACTAATACTCTTGCCGACCTGCCTCAGTCTCCTCAGTGTTTCAGTTATAGCCATGCACCACCACACTAGGATTTCATCTGACCTTTAACCATAATTCCTTTTTCATCAAAAAATACCAATCTGGCCTTCCTCTTTCCTCTGCATGCCTCTGGTCATTCAGTCAGCACAGCTCCTGAAGTGGCTAAGCTTCTCTGCTAATAGCAGCCACTTGATGCTTCACCATTATGCTGAGTATCCAAATGACTAAGAAAACCTTGAGCCAAATAATCACAAGATACAAGCAGGATGTAGGCCATCACTTTGTCACCCTGGCCACATGAATTAAAATCTGGGGAGCTCTTTCAAAATATTGATGCCTAGCTCCCTTTCAGAGTCTGATTCATCTGTTCTGAAGTGGGGCCAAGACATTAACAATGCATACGCTCTAACACATACCCAGGTTACGAATAACTGATTTGCCTACATGCAAAAATGGAGAGGGACTCCAATGACTGCCCTGACACTAGAAATGGCTGATGTGTTGGGGTCTCTAAGCGGGATAACTAGTGTCATGGTAGCTGAGCTGAGCATGATGAACTGACAAGAGTTAGACCGGAAGGAAGCATTCAGAAGCTGGGGGTGAAAGGGTCTCACAAGTCCATGGGTTTGAATACTCCCCAGCAGGAGGATAATGAATTCAAGGGAAGTCTGGGTTACATAGTGAGACCTTGTCTCAAAAAGAAAAGAAGGGAACACAAAGAAAACAAGAACAGGAAAAAGGGATAAGCATTGGAGCTTTTTTATGGCATTTGGTTTTTGACTGAATGGAATGTTCTGTCCAATGGAATGTTCTATGATGATAGACTTTAAGGAACTGGATCAGTTACTTCCTCTCCAGAGAAGGCATGCTGCAGGAGCCTGAGGTGACTGGCCGCATTCATCCACTGTCCAGGGGTGAACACAAATGAATGTTGTGCTCAGCTGGTTTTCTCCTTTTTTCCTTTTTATTCAGTTTGGCATACCAGCCATGGGATTGTGCTGCCTGTGTTCAGGACAGGTCTTCCTTCCTCAGCTAAATCTCTCTGAAACACACACACACACACACACACACACACACACAAACACACACACACTCTTTCTTAGTTAATTATAAATCTAGTTATGTTGAATGAAGATTAGCCATCACAAGCAAGTTCTGGGCCAATTTTGGCTACATAGTAAGACCTTGCCTGACAAATAAAAAAAACCCTGAAAAACAAACAAACAAACAAAACATAGCAAATCAAAATTATCAAAAGCAAAAATAGGGGCCATTGAGATGGCTCAATGGGTAAAGGTGCTTGCTGCCAAGGCTTATATTCAGAGTTTTCTTCCTGGAACCCACATGGTGGAAGGAGAGAAATGACTCCTAGAGGTTGCTTTCTGAACTCCACATGCACACAGTGGCATGCTTGTGCACACACATACTAAATAAATAAATGCAAAAAGAATTAAAAACCAGCAAAACAGCAAATGTGAGAGGAATTCAAATCGATCAAGCTGGCAATACTTTTGGTGTCTCTGCTTCATATTAAGCATTGGGAGAAAACAGTAGAGCTGTTGTCTTCAATCTTGAAGGAGGAAGGGGATGTCTAATTACAAAGCTGGTCTACATTCTAGCCATAGGTCAGGCATCTTCTACATGTCAGCTCATGAAATCCTCAGAATGGCCTGGAAAATTAGATGTGACTCTCTTCAGATGAGAAAACTGATTCCTGGGGCTGGAGAGATGGCTCAGAGGTTGAAAATGCTTACTGCACTATCATGCCGAGACCAGAATTTGAATCCCAGCACCTGTGTAAAACAGATTGTCTTGATTTCCTCTTCCACAAAATAGAAATAATTTTTGTACATCCTTGAGTCACTGTGAAGAGATTAAGTGAATTAGTATTTTCTTCCTTAGCATCCATATTAGTCAGGGTTCTCTAGGGAACAGAACTGGAAGAATGAATGTACACCTTAAAAGGGGCTGTATGAGATTGGCATACACAATGTGGTTCAAGAGCTCCAGTAACGACCATCTCACACTGGAGACGCTGAGAATCCGGTAGTTGCTCAGTCTGGAGGCTGGATGTCTCGGCAGTCTCTATCTGGTGCTGGGGGCCTGGAGGATTCCTGGAGAGCTGCTGCTCTTCAGCCTACATTGGAAGCCTCAAGAGTCTGGTTCTGGTATCAGCAGAGGAATGCAACAACAACAGAAGATGAGCTTGCCAGCAAGAGTGAAGGCAAGAAGACAGAAAGCAAAGCTTTCCTCTTCCATGTCAATTCTATCTGGGCTGCCCCTGGAAGGTGCTCCCTATATATAGGGCGGTTCTTCTCACTTCAAATAATCTGATCAAGAAAGTCCCACTTAGGAGTGCCCAGAAGCTTGTGTTTTAGTTGATTCCAGATCCAGTCAGGTTGACAACCAAGATTAGCCACCACAAGTCCATTTCTTTGTCAACTTGGCGCCCTATTGCATGTCCTTATGCTGTACTTTATTTCCAAATGAAAACAACAAGGCCATGATTCTGTGTTACATGATACAACCATCTTACATACAACCACAAATGCATCATATATGTTTAGAATAGGTGACAAAATTCCTTGAGGAATACTCAGTCTTTTTAGTGTCTCATAATTGATATAGGATGACGCAGATTTACAACATTTAATCACTGATATTGCCTCAATTGGTGGTGTATTACATGATATATAGAGGAGAGACAATGCAAATATCTGCTAAATGTATGTGTATACATGCACAAACATATTCTTTATAAAATAGGACAGAGCCAGGTGTGGTGGCACACGCCTTTAATTCTAGCACTTGAGAGGCAGAGGCAAGCGGATCTCTGTGAGTTTAATGTCAGCCTGGTCTATATAGTGAGTTCCAGGCCAGCTGAGGTTACAGGAAGACCCTGTCTCAAAAAAAGACCAAAAAATAAAAAATTTGAAAAATAGGACAGAAACACTCATATCAATCACAATCCTTGTTTTTACAACTGGTCTTGTGGTCTTAGCTGGTATTTTTTAAAAAATATTTTATTTATTATTTATATTTTATGTGTATGCACGTATTGTCTGCATGTGTGTAAGTGCACCCATGTTGTACAATGTCTGAGTTGTCAGAAGAGGGCGTTAGATTCCCCCGCAACTGGAGTTACAGGTGGTTGTTAGCTGCCAAGTGGATGCTGGGAATCAAATCTGGGTCCTCTGTAAGAGTAGTAAATGCCCTTAACTGCTGAACGGGATCTCTCCAGCCCTTAGGTGGTATTTATAACTACCTTTCTCTACTACTCATTCTGTATTTTCGTCACCCTTAACAACCACCTCGGCACGTCTTGCCTCTTTCCCTGGAGGGGTGACCCATACCTTCATCCCTGCAGGGTCTGGGCCATTTGTCATCCTACCTGGATTGGGTTGTTGCAGTTTCCTGTTACCTTAATGACATGACATGGTAGCACTAAGAGATGCCCCGAAGGATCTCCTACATTCCAGATACCTGTCTTATCTCCGTTGTGGAGAAGCAGTCCAAGTTCCCCTGGGAGGTCTGGACCAATCACCCCTCCTAACACTGTTATTCATTTTTTAGTCTATTGACTTAAGTGCCTCAGAAGCCCAAAGTGGCCAGGGTTAGGTCTAAGCCTCCAGTTCAATGGACTGTTTGTTGTGGCTCCTGGCAGAAGCACTCTTCCCCCTAGAACCAAAACTTATAGCTTAGCACAGCATAAGGTCAGGGGAACAGGAAGCAAAAATTTTCCTAGTGAGTCTCCAGGGGTGAGGCTGGGTGAAGCCATTCTCTTTTGCACCCTTTGTTCCTGGACCTGTGAATCCTGATTATAGGAGAGAAACAGTGAGATGTATTGGCCTTTAATTCAAAGTATATGCCACTTTCTAGTGAACCCTGCTCCATTTATCCAGGTTATTGCCACTTAGTTTGTGCTACAACTATGTCTATCAAAGGCCATTCCATGGTTCTATCAAGCCGGCTGCTTCAGGATGATGAAGAACACAGTAAGGCTAGTGAATTCCATGATCGTGTGCCCACTGCCACACTTCTTTGGCTGTGAAGTGAGTTCCCTGGTCAGAAGAAATGCTGTGTGGAACACCATGATGTTGAGTAAAGCATTCAGTAGGACCATGGATGGTAGTTTTGAGAGAAGCATTACATGTAGGAAAGGCAAATTCATAAACAGAGTATCTATTTTTGTAAGGACAAAGCACTGCCCTTTCCACAATGTAGTGGAAGTGGTCTAATAGGCCACTCATAAGGCCATAGATGGATGTTTGGGAACAGATGACATTATAACAGGAGTGTCAAGTTGCCACAAGATCACTGGCTGGTCAGCCCAAGGAATAGTGCCACATTAGGGGCTTAGCGTTGGTCTCTGATGCTGGCAGATCTGGCATTCGGCAGCAGCTGTAGCCAGGTCAGCCTTGGTAAGTGGATATCCCTGTTATCAAGCCCATCCATAGCCTCCATCTCTGCTACCATGGCTACATTGTTCATGGGCCCATTGGGTAATGGCAGGGATAGCTAAAAAGGAACAAGTCATTCTATCTACTTTATTACTGAACTCATCCTTGGCTGAAATCAACCTTTGATAAGCATTCATTTGGGACACAAGTATCTTCACATCCTTTGCCCGTTTGGCAGGATCTATCCACATACCTCCTTCCCAAATGTCTTTTTTCATCAGTTTTCCAGACATGCTCCTTCCAAGACCCTGACCATCTGGTTAAACCATTGGCTACAGCCCATGAATCAGTATATAATTTCACATCTGGACATTTCTCCTTCAAGAATAGTATACAGCCATGTGCACTGCCTTAAGTTCTGCCTACTGTGAACATTTCCCTTCACCAGTGTCCTTTAGAGTTGTCCTATAAAAGAGCTGTAATGCTGCAGATGTCCCCTTCTGGGTGGTGCCTGCATAGTGTACAGAGCCATTCATAAGCTAGGCCTTAGTCTTTTCTTCCTCAGTCAACTGATCATAGGACACACTGCATAAGGCCATAGATGGATGTTTGAGAACAGAAGGCATTATAACAGGAGTGGGAACTATAGGCATTTGGACAACTTCCTCATGTAACTTGCTTGTGCCCTCCGGAACACCTTTGGACTCATATATATTTCTCTTCTATTTGATAATGGATTGTTGCTGTATACGTTCTACTTTATGGCTTGGTAGGTCTTGTGATTCCAACACAAGTCACTGTGTTATCTGACAAACAGGAAATGTCACTTGGTGCTGTATGAATATACTGTGGCACTTGGGGTACCTTGATAAATCATCTCGGAACCATGGGCTTAAGTTAACTACTGTGCCTCATGGAACTGCGCACCCAGGACTGCAACATCAGACAAAACTAGAGATCCACTTGGAAAGAAGGGAATGCATGCGGGGTAGGAAGTAGGATCCACTGTTGTGGACAGTAATGACTGTTGATTGAATGTTATACTTCAAGGACATCAAGAAAGGGGAAACATTGTATGAGTTCCTTTTCTGTTGCTGTGACAAAATACTATAACCAAAAACAACCTGAGGAAGAAAGGGTTTGTTTCAGCTCATGGTTGCAGAGGGATGGAGCAATGAAACCCAGTGCTGAAAGTCACATTTCCAAATTCTTTCTTCCAACTAACTACAAGCAAATGACTTATTACCACATGCCTCATGTGTAAATGAACACATCTAATTTTTACACCGTGGCAACTGGGTACTTTGATAGATCATCTTGGAATCATGTGCTTGCATAACTATTATGCCTCATGGAACTGACGCACAGGACAGCAAGGCTGGAGAAAACTAGAGACCCGCTTGGAAAGAAAAATTCCATCATGGCAGGGAAGGCATGGCATGGTGGCAGGAAGCTGTCTGATCACATTTTCATCCACACACAGGCATCAGAGAGAAAGAACAGGAAGTGAGGTAAGGTTATAAACCTTTAAAGCCCACCTCAGTGACATACTTCTCCAGCAAGGCTCTAACTCCTAAAGGTTTCATAACCTCCCCAAACAGCACCACCAACTGTGGACCAAATGTCCAAATACATGAGCCTATGGGGGACATTCTCCTTCAAGCCACCAGAGCATCACTGGAATGTGCAAAACATTTCATGAACATTGGTAACTACTGTTTGTGACTGAAGTTTAAAAATTGGCAAGTGACCATCAAGGTAGGATTAAAATTCAAAGTCATTAACTCCAGAATTCATGCACTTTACCCTCTCCTTTGTAGATTACATGGTTAGTTTTAACTGTTAACTTGGCACAATCTAGAATCAGTTGGGAACAGTCTCAGTGGAGGAATTATGTAAATCAGGTTGGCCTGTGGGCATGCCTGTGGGGGATTGTCTTGATTGTTAATTGACCTAGTACACTGTGGGCAACACCACTCCCTAGGCTGGCCCTGAACTGTGGAAAAGTAAAGAAAACCAATTGGTGGCAACTAAGCAGGCAGGCAGCATGGGCACAGTTGTCTTCTCTGCTCTTGATCATGGATGTGATGTGACTAGCTGCTTGAGTTTCTGTCCATACTTCCTCTCAACAATGGACTGCAACCTAGAACTGTAAGTTGAATGAACCCTTTTCCCCCTAAGTTACTTTTTGTCAGGATATTTTATTGTAGCAACAGAAAGGAAACCAGAACAGGGAGTTAGGAATAATGCTGGCTATGAAGTTGCAACAAATGTGGTGTAAAAATGAAGTGCTAAAAGCAGGACAGGAGGAAGGGCAGGAATGAGGAAAGGTGTGTGGGGCACAGAATACTACAGAATGTAGGCACTGAAGATCTGCATTCAGGTCCTGCGTTCACCGTGTATTCACTGTTAATTTGACCCAGTTATGCCTTTAGTAACCTCAATTTTTTCATTTACATAAAATTGTAATAATAATGGTATATATTTCATGTGAGCTTTCAAAAAAATTTAGATGCTTTCATTTAGATATGAAGCTTATGCTAGTAAGTAATTGCTTGTAGTTAGAAGGAAGAAAGAATTTAGAAACATGGGTTACATTATGTAGTTATGCTACCTTGAGCAAGTCCTAGCTTTGGGTTCACCCATGTTAAGTAAAGGAGAGAAACACAGAATAGTGCATTAGGTACCGAGTAAGTGTTAACTACCATCTTTATCCTTTCAAGCACTTGAGAAAATGAGTTAATTGGAATAAACTATTGGTTCACAAAAAGAGAGAGAGAGAGACCACAAAAGAACTAACGTCACTGTATTAGATGATTTTGGGAAGGTTCTTTATGAGACAGAGTCTCCCTGTAGCCCAAGCTGACCTGGAACTGGCTATGTAGACCAGGCTGGCCTCAAACTCACAGAGATTTGCCTGGCCTGGAACTGGCTATGTAGACCAGGCTGGCCTCAAACTCACAGAGATTTTCCTGCCTTGGCCTCCCAAGTGCTGGGATTAAAGGCATGCACCCCCACACTGGGCCATATGATCTATTTTTATTTATTATTTTTATTTCATGTGTATGTGTGTATTGCCTGCATGTAGGTAAGTGCACCTGTGTCATTCAGTGCCCACAGAGGACAGAAGAGGCTGCCAGATCCCCTGGAACTGGAGCTACAGAGAGTTGTTAGTTGCCATGTGGGTGCTGGGATTCAAACCCATGTCTTCTGCAAGAACAGCCAGTGTTCTTAACTGCTGAGCTATCTCTCCAGCCTGATGATCTATTTTAAAAAAATTTAATTTATTAATGCTTATATCATCTTTATTCATAATTACCAAAAACCCTAAAGCAACCAAGAGGTCCTTCAATAAGTAAAGTTATGAAAACAGTAAACTATGGTGCATCCAGACAATGAAATACGCATGTGAGTGTTTTGCCTGGATGTATGTAAGTCCATCTGTACCATGCATTGCCCATGGAGGCCAGAAGAGAGTGTCATATCCTTAGAACTGGAGTTATGGACAGTTGTGAGCTGCCATGTGGGTGCTAGGAATTGAACTTGGGTCCTCTGCAGAGCAGCCAGTGCTCCTAACCTCTGAGCCATCTCTCTAGTCCCTAGATGTTCTATTTTAAATGATGTGTTATTCTTCCTTTTCCACAGATTACCTGAGCCAGTTTCTAGTATGGCTGCAATAAAAATGAAGACAGAGGGGCTGGGCGACCTTGAAATGTCACTGAGATGGACTCTGAGCTGCAGTGGGAGCAAAGAGCACAGTATCGCAGCTGTGAAGTTACTGCTGTCTGGAAAACTGCCGCAATGTTCCCTGAACAGCACTTTAAAAAATAGCTTTGGGGGGCTGGAGAGATAGCTCAGTGGTTAAGAGCACGTGCAGAAGGCCTGGGTTTGTTTCCCAGCACCCACATGGTGGCTAAGAACCACTCATAACTCTGGTTCTGGGGGAATCTGGCACCTTCTTCCGACTTCTGTGGGCATTGCATGGGTGCGCTGACATACATGCAGGCAATACACTCATACACATAAAATAAGGATAATAAATATTTAAAATAAATTTAAAAAATGACTTCGGAGGGTGCCATGATGGTGGCTCAGTGGGTAAAGGTTCCTGCTGATGAGCATGGTGACCTGAGTTCAATCCCCAGGACCCACATGGTGGA
>NW_008351881.1:8516510-8531716 GCF_000622305.1 Nannospalax galili | reverse complement strand
ATATATATATATATATGATTTTTTAAAATCTTATAAAATGGCTAAATGGCTCTGGAGAAATACTGGGCAGCTGTCTAGAACATCAGTAGTCTGTATTATTGATTAAGGCTGCTGAAGGAACCCAAGGCAATAGAGGGAAGGGACTTTCCAGAAGGGACAAGGGACACACCCTGGTCCTGGCTTTATGTCTGGGTGACTAGGGAGGCTGGCTTGAAGGCAGCAAGAGGTACTGGGAAGCCAAAGCCTTGGAGGCAGAGCAGAGAAATGTGAAAGTGGTACAGTGAGAAGGGAAACTTTCGAAGCTTCAGTCACTGCCTTTGCGACTGGGCTATCTCTAATGTTCATAGAACTCCCTGTGAGAACATCGTGTGCTTCCAAAGCAATTTTAGGAATAAACGTATAAAAGCCAGGAAATCAAAGCTACCACAAGGCCCACATGTTTTCTTCTGGGAAAACAACGTTAAAGAACTGCTCAGGACAATGTTCCTCTCCATCACAGTATGTGCGGCTAAAGGCCAGGATGCACACTGCCTTTTGTGAGGCTGGGGGTGTAGCTTGTAGATGAGTGCTTGCCTAGCACGTGCAAGTCCCTGGGTGGATTCCAAGCATTGCAGGAAGCCGAATTCATGTGATTGACAAGCCCTATACTGCACTCCCAAATTACCCCCAGAGTCACAGACTCACTAATGAATGCCAAACCCTGGGGCCTGCTGTCAAAGGCAAATCAAACCAGACCAACCAACTAAACAACAAAAATCTGAGCAAGTAGAGTCTTGCTTTTTGGTTTGTTGTTTTTTATTTTGGAGTTTGGTTTTTGTTCTCTGAGGCAGCATCTTGCTATGTTGCCTAAGCTGGTCTTGAACTCCCGGTTCAAGTAATTCTCAACTGCCTGATTGCTGGGGTGCAGGTCCCGCCTCACCCCGCTCACGGCCCATTTTTTTTGCGGGGGGGGGGTGGGATTGAATGTTCTTTTAATTGAATTTTTGTGATTTTAATACAATATAATTTGATGGTGTTTAGATCACCTCCTCTATCTGAACCTCTCTTTATTGTCTCCTGCCCAATTTAATATACTCTGTTATTTATGTATAAGGCCTATAGAGTCTAATTTGTGTCTATAAATGTCCTTCACTGTGGGTTCATCTGTTGGAGCCTCTTTAACCTATCAAGAGTCCCATACTTGAAAGAGGCTGTCTCTGCTCCTCCCAGAGGCCATCTGTTGCCACAATTTCCTCAGGTGGGGTTGGAGCTTCTTACCCACCTCCTCATGTCTATGCTGGGAGTTTTTTCTTTGAGATTACACAGGATTTGTGCATGCTGTCAACATTGCTGTCAGTTCATATGAGTAACGGACCAGCTGCCAGGACAATTCTGCTTCCTTGTGGTCATCCAGCACCTCTGATCCTTAGAATCTTTCTGCTCCCTCTTCTGCAATGATCCCTGAGCCTTGGGAGGCAGAAGTTTGATATAGGTGTCCTATTCAGGGGGAGCACTCAGAAGCCTCTTGTTCCTTGCATATTGAGTTGTTTGTTTCTGTGTTAATCACCGTCTGCTGCATAATGAAAGTTCCCTGGTGAGAGTTGTGAGATGTATTAATCTGTGGGTGTAAGAATAAGTCATTAAGAATCAGTTTAATGCAATGAACACAATGACTATAGTAGAAAATTAGTATTAGGCTCTCCCCTGTGTCCTGTGACCTGTCTAGCTTCAGGTTCCTAAGTCTGATATCAGTGCCAGATATGGGCTCCACCCTAGGAAACAGACCTCAAATCCAAGTAAAGAGTGGTTGGTTACTCCAATATTTGTACCACGTGCCACTGATGGGCATATCTTGCCAGGCCAGTTGTTATTGTAGCTCACAGGATTCATATCTGAGTAAGGTGGATGATTATTTTTTTCCTTCTGGTAGCATGCATAGCACCCTCCAGGGCTATGAACATTAGCCAGTGGAGATGAGGCTCTGAAGTCAGCGCCAGCTTGATTTCTCTTTATTTGCTCTACAGCTTATGTATATAATGTTTTCAGCAATAGGGTCTTACCATGTAGAGGAGAGAGTATGAGGGATAAGTAACACTAAAGGTCTTTAGAAAAATCCACATGGAAGGCCAGGCCTGGTAGTACACGCCTTTAATCCCAGAACTTGGGAGGGAAAGGCAGGCAGATCTTTGTGAGTTCAAAGCCAACCTGGTCTACATAGCTAGTTCCAGGCCACCTGGGGCTACAGGGAGACCCTGTCTGAAAAAAGACCAAAAAATAAATAAATACTTGGACAAGAAAGAAAGAAAGAAAGAAAGAAAGAAAAAGAAAGAAAGAAAAGAGCAAGCCACATGGAGATTTACCACTGTACAAATTTCTTAAAGTATATATATATATATATATATATAATTAAAAGAGATTAAAAAGAGTTATCCTATAATAGGGGGACATTGCCCCTTCTAGGCATCAGAGGCTAAAAAGAAAAACCAACCTAAATACCAGGAATGGACTCCCTCTCTAGAAGCTGTTGACCAGCGGTCCCAGAGACCCTCAAATGGCACTGGCCATTGACCCTGCTCTTGGTTACTCATAGCCTATTTTAAACTAGTGATTGGGAAGAATTTCACTGCTTCATCTTTGCAGTTTGTGTCAAACTTCCACATTGGTCTGGTTGTACTTACCTTTAAAGTGAAATCCTTGACCTGGGGATGTAGCTCAGTTGGTAGGGTACAGCTGATAGGGTGCTTGCCTAGCATGCACAAAGCCTTGGGTTCCATCCCCAGCATTGCATAAAATGGCATGGTGTTGAAGGCCTATAAATCCTAGCATTTGGGAAGTGGAGGCAGCAGAAGCAGGAGTTCATGGTCACTGTCAGCTACAGAAGTGAACTCAAGTTTGGGATACAGGAGACTCTGTCTCAAATTAAAAACAAACAAAAAAAATACTCAAAACCAACCAAACAAAAATTCCTTTGTGATATAGTTCACATTGCTTCTACTTTGTCACTGCCTAGTGAACTGCAATCTACTCACATACCCTGAGGACAGAACTAGAGCAAGGTCTGTGGGATGTTCCCCTTCTCTTTGTTTCTTGCTCATAGTATTAAGAGGTCAGGGGCCCAGCTTCACTCTCTCATCTGTCACCATACCTGATCAGATGGTATACCTAGTAATGAAAGCTGCTTCTCAAGTGGCTGACAGGAAACTCGAGTTTACTCAGTGCAGACATATTGTCTTGCAATAAAGTGAGCAAAGAGCTCATTGTTCACAGAGGGTGACAAAGTCTGAATCAGCAGACAACCTCCTACTCCTGCACAGCAATAGCTGTGCTTTTTCTTTTTTTCAAATTCTACCCACAAAGCTGTATGGGAATCTTAAAACAATACTTGAGCATGGAAATGTGTGTGGGTTGAGCATGTATATGTATGACATTCTATTTTTCTTGGTTAAGATTTTGTGGATATGTTAGTGTTTTGTGAATGTGTCATCAGAGGGATACTCAAAACACTCAAATGTGGCCAGGCTTGGAGGTGCATGCTTTTAATCTTAGCACAGAGGCAGAGGCAGGTGGAGCTCTGTGAGTTCAAGGCCAGTCTGGTCTACGGAGTGAGTTCCAGCCCAGCTGGGACTACAGGGAGACCCTGTCTCAAAAAACCTAGAACAGAAACAATCAAAAAACACTCAAATGAAACTATTCTAAAAGAAGAAGAAGGAGGAGGAGGAGGAGGAGGAGGAAAGAAACTATTCTAGCAAGGTATGGTGGTACATCATACACAGGAGGTTAAGGCAAGAGGATTATCAAGAGTTCAAGGCCAATCTGAGATACATAGTAAGACTGTGTCTCATTAGAAAAAAGGGGAGGTGGGGTCTGGAAAGGCGGTTCAACAGTTAAGCATGTATACTGCTCTTGAAGAGGACCTCGAGTTTGGTTCTGAGCACTCGTATCAGGAAGCTCACAACCGTCTATAACTCCAGGATATTTGATGCTCTTTTCTGGACTCCAAGTACATCTTCACCCACACAGACATATATACACATAATTAAAAATAAAATAACTTTTTCTAAAATTTAATTAGCATTTAAAAATTTTAATTTATTATTTTTATTTTATGTGTATGTGTGTATTGCCTGCATGTAGGTAAGTACACTTGTGTTGTGCAACGCCTGTGGAGGACAGAAGAGGCTGCTGGATCCCCTGGAACTAGAGTTACGAAGAGTTGTTAGCTGCCATGTGGGTGCTGGGATTCAAACCCGGGTCTTCTGCAGGAACAGCCAGTGTTCTTAACTGCTGAACCATCTCTCCAGCCCCATAAAATAAATCTTTGAAAAACAAATGAAAAGGATGGAAAGGAACTTATTATTCTTGTCATATCATAGATCAGGTTCATTCCAAACTTTAAACAGATATTAGAGTGATGCTAAGCACTATCAACACTGTTCAAGATTTTTTTACCCTTGCTGGTATGGTGGCACATGCTTGTAAGCCCAGTACTTGGAAGTTGAAGGCAGGAGGATCAGGAGTGTGAAGTCCTCCTCAGCTCAGTGAGTTTGAGCCCATCCTGGATTATGTAAGATTGTCTCAAAAAATTTTTTTCTCTTCTAAAGCAGGTTGGTAAGTTTGTTTATTTCTAATATTTTCAGTGATGGTTCCTTATGATGAACAAACACAATATACCCCTAGCTATATTATCCTCAGCCAACTTTTGTTCTCTCTAGTACAGGCAGTTTCTATTATTGTTGGTGCCTAATATGATCTTGTTCATGGGTTGAGTAACTGAAAGTAACTAACTCATGTGTTATAACATATACCATATTTCTAGAGAACTAAAAGAATACCAAAGTTAGAGTTTATGAAGAGGCTTCTTTCCTTGAAAATAGGTAGCTGAGCATAAGTCAGTCAGAGGTTTGTTGACATGATATGGCACCTTCTTGACCATAGCTATGCCATGTTGAAGTTTAGACTGACTCTAGTCTCTGAAATTATCAGGCAGATGGCCCAGGATATGGGAACACACATCAGCAAGACCCCAGTTATCTTGGGAACATGTCAGTGTGTTCCAGAGTGCACCTGCTAACTGCAGATTTATGACTTATGTAGGTTATGCTTGGCTTGCTTCTAAAAAGATAGTAATTGTTACTTAATAGAATAAAAATTGTTAAGGGGGCTCTCCACATGTAAGCTTGGGAACTTAAACTTTTCACCTTTGGTTATGGTTTCTCTGTATAAAAGCTTACCCCAGAGATGACTCGGGGTTGCACATGGGTTCCAGCACCCTTGTGTAGTTGCTGCCAAGCTACCGACTTTCATTCGGCAAAAAACTTTGTCTGAGTGGTCTTCTGTGGTGAAGCACCTCACAACATCTTGCTCTTGGTTCAGGGGGATAAAGCAGGAATGTGAAAGGGAGATGTTGGGCAAAGCAATGCTAGAAGAGTTCTCCAGAGCATGTGAGGATGCATTGATTGTCAGGGAGTAAGCTCCAGGGTTCAGGAGACAGGAACACAGCCATGTTGAGGTCACAAAGAGGGATGCCTTACTGAGAAAAATGGTGCCACCATACATTAATGTGAGGATTTTCTTTGGCACTTTGCCTTACAGGGACACTCCACAGAGACAGTAGCTTATAGCTGAAGTCAACATGTATTAGCTTGAAATTGGTCAAGTGAGTAGGAAAGCTAAAATATATGCAGTATGAGTGTCCCAAGTGTATTAAAGTCAGTCTTCTTAAAGTTGAGTTCTTTCCTATAATTGAACATCAACTCTGTCTCATGTAAGGGAGAAAATAGTATAGTCTACAGTTTTTAACATTTTTGTTTCTGTAGATTTCTGGATTCATTTGTAAGAGGACGTTTTTTAGAACAATGCAACCGGAAGGCCAATATGTTCTAAGACTTGAAGTCATTCAGGATTACAGCCACTTAATGACATTTAGGGTAAGGATAGATCACATACTGTTGGGTGTGGTGGCACATGCCTGTATTCCCAGCAGTCGAGGCAGAGGCAGACAGATCTCTGTGAGTTCAAGGCCAGCCTAGTCTACATAGTGAGTTCCAGGCCAGCCCCGACTACAGGGAGACACTGGTGTTTTGGTCTCAAAAACACCAAAAAAATATAAATAAATAAAATAAAATAATAAATAAATATATCCTTTAAAAAAAAAAGAACAGATCACATACATGGTGGTGTTTCCCTCAGATTGTGTTACCTAAAGGTGTTCTGTCTTAGTTCATGTAAATACACCAAGTCATCCTCATAATGAAGGCATCCCTTGACAACACTTTTTAGATTATACTTCTATTGTTAAGGGATGCACGAAAATACTGTTCTCATGGTCAATGATAAATATGCTTAATTAAACAATGGGTGCTTTCCAGGTTAGCTGAAGATAGATTTTTTTTTCAATTGAATCACATGTGAAAAATATCAAGGAAGTTTTCTATTTAAATGAATTATAATGATAATTCACTTTTACTAAATGCTCGTATTTTATGAATCTTCATTTGTCTTTCAAGTAATTTTTAATCTTAAAATATTGAGTCCAGTCCATAGCCAGTTCTAAGGTGACTCTCGCTGATCTTTATCTCACTTGGTCCCCATCCTTACATAACCAGGGGTGACCCTACATGATTAAAGAGAACAAGGTAGAAAAGAGGGTGTGTAACCTCTGAGGACAGGTAATTAAGGGTATTTCTAGCTTCTGCATTAATCTCTTGGATCACTTGCTCGGCAGAAAACAAGCAACCATGTGGGATTCACAAGGATCCACAAGGTTCTTTGTGGAGAAATCACTGGAAAGAACTCGGGCTCCTTGTGTGACCTTTCCTGAGTAGACATGGTCATATGCTTATTTACCCCAGGTAGAACTCAAACGATAGACTAAAGAAATCATTCACCCAGGTCTACCTTGTCAAAAAGTGAGTTAAATGGGATTATTTACAGGAATATGGGTGAGGGGCTACTTGCAGGAACATGGAGGACTAAACAGCCGCACAGAAAAGCCCACCTCAGTGTGGGTGATGACTCACGCATACCGGGAGCTCTCTGCACAACTTTTAAGCAGGTTGGCCAATCAGAGAGTCTCTTCACCCCAGCAATTGCTTGAGGCTTTTATAACCTTAGGGAAGGGCCTTTTATGAGCCTCTCTCTTAGCTCTAGCAGGGAATATTTCACTTTAGAGGAAATAGCGATGCAGTGCTCTAACTTTGCATTGACTCTTACATTCTTGGGCAATGTCGCCTCGGACTTGAAGACAGTAATGTAGATGCCTGACTATTTCATTCATGGCAGCATATTGGGTCACTATGCCACAGTAACAGTCACTTATTCTCGGGATCGTGAGTGGTTATGGGTCTCTGCAAATGTATTGCCCTTCGCAAAAACGTTTTCCTCCACGAGGAACTGAGGCTGATAGCAGCAGTAGTCCATGGGCACAAAGACAATATTTAGAAGGCAATTTGACAGGCACATCCATGCAACGGAAGAGTAACAGTTACCTCCTCACCGGGGCCCATTGCTGCAGTAGCATTGGAGGTCCATTAAGGGAAAACCACTTCCTTCTGGTCAAAACAATTGAATCTGGGTCTGGAGAGGTGGCTCAGCAGTTAAGAGCACTGGCTGCTCTTACAGAGCACCTGGGATTGGTTCCCAGAGCCCATTGCAGTTCCAGGGGGAATCTGACACTCTCTTCTGGCCCCTGCAGGCAGTGCATGCTGGTGGTGCCCTCAGATTCATAAGACAAAACACTCATAAATAAATTTTTAAAAAATTAATTTAAAAAAAGAAAAGAATCTGTCTCTGGGTGGAGACATGTCGCTGTCTCCTCCCTTAAGAGTTTATCCAGTTGGGCCAGTTAATCACCTGTCCAAAGGACCACTCTTCAGGAGGCTGACTCACCTTAAGCTATGCTAAAGAGATAATGCACTTTTCTTTCCCAGAAACCACACCCTCGAGTGCAGTTGTTAATGGAGCCATAACCATGCAGCTAGGTTAAGCCTGCTTGCTTTCCTGAATTACACAGAAACGCCTAACTTTTCCTGTTTCTTCTTTTCTGTCTCTTTTGGAGGCTGGCCAGAGCATCCTCTGGTACTTTGAGCTTTTGCACTCTTTCTCCAAAGCCCTTCTTAGCTGACTTTTTCTTTTCTCTTTTTCATCTCCCTTATCTGGGCAGCTGGTGAAATTTAAAGCTGACCTGTAGTTTTTCTTTTGAACTCCAGCAAAAATTTCCCTTGAGTTTCTTTCTGTGTCCATTTTAAAATTCTTTTATTAATGAGACTAAGAACCCTGAGGGGAGATCCTAGTTTCCCTGGTGTCATATGGTGGCCCAGATGGGACTTTCCACTATTTCTCATAGCACTATGATCTCCCTACACAGGTTTTTGTATTACAGTACCAGTCATGGGTTACCTCCTGTGGAGCAGACCTTAAATCCAATTCAAAAGTAGTTGGTTAACTCATAACAGCCATGCCACTATTGCACTAATGGGCACATCTTGCCTGGCATGTTGGTAGTATAGCACAGGGGTCCATAACCAAGTGGGACTATGGTGCCAGTTCTTCCCTGACAGCCTGCACAGTGCTTTCCAGCATTACAAAACTCATCCAGCTGGGAGGGAGCTTTCAGCATAGGCCCAGCCTGATTTCTCCATGTCCAGCCGCCAAAGCATGTGGTATCTTCAACACTTAATTCTGCCACGCAACTAATGGTAGTGGCAATAGCCTTATGGTTTGTGGGTCTTCACGGGCATCTCTAGCCAACAACTCATAGGGAAGTAGCCCACCCTAGGCACTGGGATTTTTACTGAACAACCCTCTGGTTCCTAGGAATGTGCCCTTTCCCACTCACAAAAGGCACCTTCATTAAACTCCTTAATTCCTATCTTTTCTGTTCTTCCAGCTGCTTTCTACAAATCTTTAAGATGCTTAAGAGCTAGCATTACATAAAAAAAACCTTTTTGCAAAAGGTGGACAAAATCTTTGAGCATCTACCACTGCTCCAAGCAAGTGCAGGTTGGCTAAGTGTGATAAGGAGAAGTTGTATTCTCATTATGTATTCCTACATAATATCCTTGTAAGTTCAGACCCGTTTGAATTTTCTTCTTGTACTTACTAGGTAGAGATATCTTGAAATGTGATACTTTACTACTCAGTGATGGAAATATTACTGTATAATATCTTGAAGCTGTGTTGGCGCTTTCTAACTAATAAAGATGTGAAACTAAGAAACAGAAAAGTCACCAAATGGTCTAAGAAGAATATCTGGTCCAATCATTCTGACAAAAGTATAGATAAAACATGACAGTTATCTAAACTTCTACCTGTGATGTCTGTTTTGTAAACTGCAATGATTGCTTGACCAATTCCTGGCCCAGTTAGCCTGGCTTAACTATAGATTGAAAGATGGTAGATGTCCTGACCTCTGCCTATGATGCTTACTTTGTAAACTATAATAACTGGGCGAATTCAGGAAGAAATTTTCTTGAGACAACATGACACATCATGAAAAGAGCCATAAGGCCTAGATAGCAACCAAGTAAATGATGTAAACAGTCTGATATAACCTCACTAGTACATTGCTCTGGGCTCAGAAAATCTTGAAGCCTTTGTTGCTAATTCTGGGGCCACATGCATGTAAAAAATAAATGAGCTACCCAACTCTCTCCTGGGTGATGTGTTTAATCTCTTAACTGTTCAAAGAATTTTTGCATAACAAGGGGATACTAAAAAGGAAATGTTAGAAAGTTCCAATACAAAATGAAAACATCCTGTCACTTGTAGCAGTTGTTTCGTCAAGAGAGCAGTGTTAGGCCCAGTGTCATGTGTGGGAGACAGTACCCTTTCTAACCCTTCAAAGTCCACAGTCATTTTATCTTCATCCTACGGTGCTACTGTCATAGGCTGCTGTGTGTAGCTTCACTCCTGAGACTGTCAGTTTTCCTCTATTCCAAAAAATGAGAAAACAGCAATTGGTAAAGGAAAGTTGATTTATCAAACCTGGGAGAAAAAGACTTCTGATTTTTCTATGGCTTTCATGTAGCAGTGTTATAATTTTTTAGAAAGGATAAAATAAAGGCCAGGAAATATGCATGTGTTAATTTAACTGTGAGATAAGGGATCAGAGCTATGGGAAATCTGCAAGGCAAGCTCCTCCCTTGGCACCTGGGCTTTAACCTTTCCCTCCCTCATCATGGAATTCCTGGAGAAATTTTAATTCTTTGAGGCCCATTGTTTTAGATTCCCTATATCATAGCTACTTAGTAAATATTTTTTAGCAATTTTTCCACACTGAAGGACCTTGGGGGACACAAATCATACTCTATAGGTGTTTTATATATGTGTGTGTGTGTGTGTGTGTGTGTGTGTGTGTGTGTGTGTGTGTGTGTGTGTGTGTGTGTGTGTGTGTGTGTGTGTGTGTGTGTGTGTGTGTGTGTGTACATATGTGTGTGTGTGTGTATGAGAGTTTATTAAATTGGGCAGGGAGCAGTGGGAGGAGGTGGGGAAAAAGGAGCAGATCTAAATGCCATCAAACTATAATGTATGAAAATCTCAAAAATTCAATGAAAAATGCGAAAAAGAAAAAGTACCAAAAGCATACTCCGATGGTAAAAAAGCAATTAAGAGCTGGGCGTGGTGGGACATGCCTTTAATCCCAGCACCTGGGAGGCAGAGGCAGCCAGATCTCTGTGAGTTTGAGGGCATCCTGGTCTACATAGTGAGTTCCAGCTGGGGCTACATGGAGACCCTGTCTCAAAAAGACAAAAAAAAGAAAACCCAAACAAAAAATTAAATTGGTAGACTATATCCTTACACCTAACAAAATGATACGCTACAGCATGTAAGCACAGTGTTCTACGTGAGGCAGAACAAGAGCAATCCTTGGGACGAGAGAAATATAGATTTAAAATATGAGAAAGAAATTTCTTTTTAAAAAATCTGATTCTGGGGCTGGCGAAATGAACGGCTTAGTGAGTAAAGGTGCTTGCTGTCAAACCTGACCACCTGGGACCCACTTAATCAGAGAAGAGAACTGACTCCTGCAAGTTGTCCTCTAGACATACACATGCACACAAAACAAATAAATATAGTTATTAAAATTAATATAAAACTTCATTCTCAATGAGATAGATAAATAAACAGATAAACAAACAAACAAATAAATGCCATTCTTGTGATTAGTGGTAAATTGCTGGACCTTAGCTCATTCCAGCAACCCAGTACAAAAACCACTGCTGCTTCTTCTGGAGTGTGGGCAGGGAACACACTGATGTCTCTCTTTATCAGCGCTGTCCCACATTTTGCTTCTTCCCGAGGAAAGCCTCTATGAAAAACTTTCACTTATGAGTTCATTCTCCATCCTCAGTTTTATTTCTATCACTGAGACAAAAGTTCCCTTGTATCCAGCATCGGCTGCAATGTGAACCTCATACTTTTGTGCTTGTTTTCTCTCTCTGTGTGTACATCCCGCTCTCTCATTCTTGATCTCTGTATTTTTATTCTCCTGATATGTGTGGTGTGTAGTAAACACATGCTGATGAACTAATTAAGACTTTACTTATTATTCAAAATATTTATTGAGGAAAAACATAGTCTCTACTTCATGAAGCTTTTACAGTCTCATAGAGACTACCATTAATCAAAGACTAATACAAATGAAGATATACCTATAAGCCATGCTAAATGCCATGAAGGAGCATGAAGCTATGACCAAGCTAAAGGTTCTAGGACGGTTTTCTTGGAAAAGTGGTTTTGCTACCAGGGTCCTAAGCCAGATGCCTAGGCCTGCTTATCTCAGCAGACCAAGTTCAGCCACTTGCCCACAAGAATGCAAACAGCAGGAATGAAAGGATTTTATTTCAGTGTGGCCGGCATCAGGAAGGACAGGTTACCATTGTCCTAAGTACTGCTTGTGAGGTACTGATGAGCACTCCAGAATTATATAGGGACGAACAAAAGCAAAAGGCTAAGAAGCACAGTGTTTAAAGTGTCAGGCTATGGCTAGGTTGATTATTATTGAGGTCTGGCTGTGCAGAGTCCCCTGATGCCAGGGAAGTCATTACCGCTTCAGGGATCAATGTCAGTTCTTATTATGGGTGTTTGGTTGCAACACTTGCTCTTCCTAGGATTTGAGATAAACAAGGGAGGCAAAATGTCTCAAAGAGAGAACAGGTTACAGAAGCAAAACGGATTTTTTTAGGATAATGATTAGGTGTTCCCTCAGGAGATGCACAGGAGAACTTCAAAAGAGCCCTGTTAACCTTGTCAATTAAGAGTCATCCTGACTAGTAGAGTATGGTGGTGCAGAGCTTTAATCCCAGCACTCACGAGGCAGAGACAGCCAGATCTCTGTGAGATTGAGGCCAG
The DNA here is from genome assembly GCF_000622305.1 of Nannospalax galili. Lineage (NCBI taxonomy): Eukaryota > Metazoa > Chordata > Mammalia > Rodentia > Spalacidae > Nannospalax > Nannospalax galili. Next base: position 8,519,386 of record NW_008351881.1, on the reverse strand, counting down.
CCTGTTCTACACAGTGAGTTCCAGGCCAGCTGGAGCTACAGGGAGACCCTATCTTAAAAAAACAAGCAAAAATAAAAAACAAATAAAAGAGTCATCCTGACAAAGGACGGGCGCAGGACTAGGTAGGCATCACACACACCAAGGTCCCAAAGTGAATGGTAGGTGAAGCTGAGGGAATGGAGAAGTTGTGTTAGTTAGCTTTTTCATTTCTGTAATGAAATATATGAAATAATTAACTTACAAAGACAAAACGTGAAGGTTTGGGTTGATGATCAGTCAGTCTGAGACAAGGCAGCTCATGGTGGAAGAATGATGAAACAAAACTTCTCGCCTCATGGTGGAGACACAAGAAATTGAACAGAACAGAGTCCTCAGCTTCACAGTCTTCAAGGGCACATCTTTACAGAGGATCATCTACTTTGAAAAGAGATACAGAGTGGAAAGTGACTGACGTATGGGTTTTATGCCATTTTTGAAAATAGCAGATCTCCAAGGCTTCAATAAGACAAACACCCAAACAAAACCAAAAGAAATCTCTCTCTCTCTCTCTCTCTCTCTCTCTCTCTCCAGAGAAAGGCACTAGACATACTATTATACATGTTTCTTTTCAGATTTCATTCACATTGATCATATGACTGTCTGTTTCTTTTCCTGTTGCTGTAATAAAATACCCTGACAAAGGCAACTTCAGGGAGAAAGGGCTTATTTCAGCTCACAAATCAAGGTTCATCATGGAGCGGAAGTCAAGGCAACAAGATCTTGAAGCAGTTGGTCACCCAGTATCCATAATTAGGAATAGAGCGTGATGAATGCATGTACGCTACAGCTCAGCTCGCTTTCTCCAGGCTTGTACAGTCCAGGATTGCTGGCCTAAGGAGTAGTCCTACCCACAGTTAAGATGGGTCATTCACCCTTTCACAGGCCCTGGCCTCTGTAAGCTCCGCCCTTTCCCTACGGTGACAGGGCTCTGCAATCCTGCCTGAAGCAGGTGTTGATGGAGACTGGGGCCTGATGGAGGCAGAGAAGAAGACGCAAGAATGTGGATTGCTCCAGAGAAGTTGAATGTGTAGAAAGTAAATTCAGAGATTAACTACAGGACATAGGGCAGTGATTCACTCTAAAACATGAGCTATTGTGCAAACTGGGCCAATAATTATTGTTCTAACCAAAATAGAACAGGCCTTGATCATAAATGCTCATCCAGATAATATCACCTTGACAGTGGAGACCCAGAGCCCAAACCTACAATTATTTGAACCAATAATATGTTTGAGGTTGGCTGTCATTCCCAAACCATGAAAATGAGAGATAATACTGTCATTAAGTCAAAAGTCTTTGCAGATAGAAATGTAATATTGACCGATGGTCGTGTAATACCAAGTGTGAAGGAGGAATACCACATAGTGATAGTCAGATTAAGAGCCCTGTAACAACAGCTGGCGGTTGAGAGGCGGCTACTGCTTAAAAGAGCTCAACCCCAAGGAGAAGCAGGGCAGGGTTTATAAAGCTTAAAATCACAACTTACATCATGCCAGGGACAAAGCCATAACCAGAGTTGCATCATATCACCATAGTTATACCAGACCAGAGGCAGATCAGTTAACAAAGAGATTTTCAGTTAACAAAAAGTTTCTAAGTTTTGGTTAGGAAAAACAAGTTTCTCAGAGTTGTAGAAACAATGGGCTCTATGGAGATGCAGGTATAGCTGGAGGAGAGAACATTCAGCCTGGCTACTTGTAAGTTTCCCAGTATTGTAGAAATAATGTATTCCCTGAAACTGCCTGCTTGAGATGTTCTGCCTGGCTGACGACTTTGGCATGAGCAAGGCAGGGAGCAGCTGGGCAGAAACACAGGGAAAAGCAAAAGTCAGAACAAGATGCAGTTAGTTTGGCCATTTCAGCTTCTTCACTGAAACTTGTTGCAACCTAAATACTTCTGAAGTCAATCCTGAGAACACAGAGATCTATGGTGTAGCCTGCCTGAACTGGGTACAGAGTGGGACACCACAGGCCCAGACACTGGGTGCAGATGAAGAGACCACAAACCCAGACATTACAGCTGGATTTCTTGATGAAAATCTTGCCAAATTACCACGACCTAAGAAGAAGCTCCACCCAGCTCCAGGGAAGAATTAAAAGCCATGTCGAGATAATGCTTCTCTTTGTGTCTTTTGAAGGGCCCCAATTTTTGTGAATTTTTAGCAGTTTGAAGAATCATGGACATTGACTTGATTTTGTAAACTTTAGTTAAGGAGAGAGGTAATTAAGTCCCATTTTAAAGTGTATTATTTTCCTATATCCTTGTTCTTATTCTGATAATTTCTAGATTCAGTTTCTTTTTTATACAAAATGTTAGCCACATGTTTGCTATATAAAAGTCTGCCTGTGATAAGACAGGGCATATTATTATGTGTTTATATTCTGGGGTATACGATAGTAACTAAATGAAAATTTGACTAATTTGCATTAATCTTCCCCCCACCAAAAGATAGGCCTTCCCACACCAGTTAAGCAATATAATCCTCCACAAGCCTGCCCAGAGGCCTGTCTCCCAGGTGATTCTAGAGTCTGTCAAGCTGACCACTAATACCATTACAACCACTGAGTCCTTCATGCCCAACTTAAGCTCCTGCGCCCAGCAGGTCCTTTGCTTGTTCTGCTTTTAGACTTTTAATTTGTGTTGGTTAATAAATTTCCTGTTTTGTTTGTTAGCCTCCTTTGGATTTTTGTTGATAACAAGGGAATATATAGTCAGGAAAAAAAAATTTTATTACTTTTTTATGTGTATGCATGTATTGCCTGCATGTAGGTAAGTGCACCTGTGTCGTGCAATGCCTGTGGAAGACAGAAGAGGCTGTCGGATCCCCTGGAACTGGA
>NW_008351881.1:8506088-8516412 GCF_000622305.1 Nannospalax galili | reverse complement strand
ATTTATTACTTTTTTATGTGTATGCATGTATTGCCTGCATGTAGGTAAGTGCACCTGTGTCGTGCAATGCCTGTGGAAGACAGAAGAGGCTGTCGGATCCCCTGGAACTGGAGTCACAGATGGTTGTTAGCTGCCATGTGGGTGCTGGGATTGGAACCCAGGTCCTCTGCAAGAGTGGTTAGTGCTCTTAACTGCTGAGCCAACTCTCCAACCCCTCAGACAAAATTTTGAAAAATTAAAATTTCAGGCATTTCTTTGCCCACAGACAACTTGAGCTCTTGATGTTTGCTGGTCCATATATTTTAGAAAATCTTACACATGCTGCAGCTTATTGCCATGTTTAGAAATTGGAAAATATTTATTTATTCATTTATTTTTATGTGTCTGAGTATTTTGCCTGAATGTATGTAAGTGAACCCATGTCATGCAATGCCCTCAGAGGCCAGAAGAAGGTGTCAGATCTCCTGGAACTGGAGTTATGGTTGGCTGTTAGCAGCCATGTGGGTGCTGGGATCTGAACCCGGGTGGGCAAGAGCAGCCAGTGCTCTTAACCTCTGAGCCATCGCTCCAGCCCCAGAAATAATTTTTTAAACAATTTAGAATCTGAATTGTTCATACCAGCCTATTGCAATGTGTGCTCCATGGTCACTCAGGTTTCCACTGTCTGTAGAAACATCATCTGATCATATGACCTCGGTGGTCATCAGATGGAAGAGAAAGAGGCTGAGAATCTCACACTTAGCCTTCTATTGGCCTATTTGCCCCATCGTAGGGTTTCACTTAAATGGAAGATGGCTAGAAAATGAAGTCTTCCATATGCCTCAATGGTAAGAAACCTTGTGTACACTAGTAGTCTAGCACAAAAATATGTGCTCTTTAACACTGTGTGTGTGTGAGCTCATGCATGATGAGTGTATGGAGATCAGAGGACTTATGGGAATTGGTTCTCTCCATCTACCATGTGGGTCTTGGTGATTGAACTCAGGTCATCAGGTTTGGTGGCAAGTGCCTTTACCTACTGAGCAGTCTTGCTGGCCATAAATGTACTTTTTAATCTATGCTTTTCTTTTTTGAGACTGACTCTTGTTACTTGCCTAGGCTGGTCTCAAAGTCTTGGGCTTAAGTGATGCTCCTGCTTTAGCCTCACAAGTAGCTCAGATTACAGGCCTATGCTCCCATGACTAACTAAGCATATATATATATTTTTTGGGGGGGGGCGGGGTGTCTTTTTGAAACAGGATTTCCCTGTAGCCCCAGCTAGCCTGGAACTCTCTATGTAGACCAGGCTGGCCTCAAACTCACAGAGATCTGCCTGCCTCTACCCCCCAAGTGCTGGGATTAAAGGTGAGCGCCACCACACCCAGCAAGCTTATATTTTTAGAACATAACTCTGATAAGGATTATGATAATAGGTAAAGCACTTATATGTACTATTGTGCAAAGGAGAATTCATGGTCATGAGCTTTGTGTCACTCAGAACTAGGAGAGGTTGAAAGCACCACCCAGCAATGTGGGCAGACATTCCCACAGATTATTTGATTTACTCTATGCAACTTGCATTTGTGTGCTAATTACCCCTCCTTTCTACAGGAAGGAATTGAAATTTAGTTGGCTTAAATGATTTCCTGGGAGTCACAAAGCAGGGGAGCCACGGTTTTATTTGAAAGCATGTTAGAACCTAGCCACGTACTCTGTCTTATGGTAGGTACCCTGATGGGAGAAGTCCAGTGGTGAAGCAGGGAACTGGAGTCAGTGAGTCAGCTGAAGAATTAAGTGGAAAAAGATGTGACGCTACTAGCGCGCAGACCCTGGGCGGATGGAAAGAAGTGGTGGTACAAGGTCACGCTCAAGTTGCTTAGTGATTGATCCAATGACTCTGAGTTTCCTTGTAGTTTGGGAGGGGTGTGTGTGCCATGAAAAATGCAGAAGATGTCATATGGCAGGTGGAAACACAGATTAGAAGCTAGGGCAGAGGTCTGATTGGAGCTGTTAACTCTAGAAACAATGTAAAGATGATAGCTTGCCAGGGTGCGGGATAAGATTGTCCAGAGAGAAAACAGCATGGAATGAGACCAGGGTTAAGACCAAACTCTTTTGGGGGGGTGGGGGGTTGGAGCTGGAGGTGTATATGGAAATCTATCGTTTAGGAGAAGAAAAAGTAATAGGAAGGAGTCATGGGGAACAGAGAGCAGCCATCATGCTGTCTCCATGACAACGTGTGCTTTGGAAACAACAAATTCCCTTTCATAAGTGAGTAGTTATGTCTGCAGGTTACAGCATGGTCTAATTAGAAGTTTGTTTTTGGAAAAACAGCTATGGTGCTCAATTTGAATCTTTCAGCTTTTAAGAATAGGCATTAAGGGGATGGAGATGTAATTGAATGGTATTCATGCCTAGTAGTACCTATGGAGTCCATCACTGGCACCGCCAAGAAAAAACAGCTGAGAAGATATTTAGACGTGTGAAAGAGTGAAGTAAAAAATATCAATAAAGAGAATTTTGATAAAAGAAAAAAAAAGGGATATTAAGATAAAAGATCAAAAACCAGTTGGAAAAAGTGAATGTGAAACGTGAAAGAAAATGTGTTCTCCGGAGGAAGATAGTCAGACAGTTGCTTCTGAACCAGGAAAGGTGGTGCTCTGCAAACCGGCCAGAAATCCCAGCTCCTATTTTTGTTGTTTACCATTTTTCTTTGCTGGGGATGTAACCCAGTGGTACAGCGTTTGCCTAGTAAGCAACAAGACCCTGGGTTTTATTCTTAGTGCCATAGAAAGCAAACAAAACCCTTTGGGAGTAGGGGTGTAGTTTAGCACAGAGCATGTACTTAACAAGCTGCAGGTTACTTCCCAGCACCCAAAATAAAACAAAAACACTTTGGACAAACTGAGCTTGGCAGTTTACTTGCACAAAGGAGAATTTATGAGTCATGGGTCACTCAGAACCAGGATTGGTTAAGAGAGCACCACCAAGCAACGTGAGCAGGCAGGACTTGCTGACAGAAAAACAAAGTAATCCTCAGAAACATGTAGATACATTATAGCTCATTTGCACAGGTGAGCTGGACTGATGGGCTGGGAGCCTGATGGACTGAAGCTTGGCTGTTGTGATTGACTGAAACTCAGTCTCTTGTTATAAGAATACACTATAGACTCTGAAGTTGCATTTCACTGTGTACAGTGTCAGCTTTGGTCAAGTTTAATAGAACTTAACATTCAGTATTAACTCCTCCAGGAAGTTTGGCTTAACTAAATCAAACCCATGTCTCTCAAGTGTTGTTGGTCTATCATCACTACTTGTTAATGAGTGCTGTGGATTATATCTGAAATTCTCCCAATTCTGCAACATTTAGAGGTAGTGCTTTGGAAAGCGGACCATGAAGAATCTCATCAATGCATTCACCCATTGATGGCTTTATGATTTGATGGGCTATTGGGAAGTGACAGAAAATTAGCTGGTGGGACCCAGCTGAAGGGAGTAGGTTCTAGTGGGAAATGCTCTTGAGGACTGTGTCTTGTTTCTCTTTCTTTGCTTCACAGCTCCCATGAAACAAGCAGCTTTGCTCTGCTGGGAACTCCTGGTTTTGGTGGTTCTGTCTCACCACAGCTTTATTTCTATATAGATTAGAAAACACCACTAGAAAAAAAAAATAAAGATGGTATCTTCTAGTTTATAGTGATTATTTAAGTCTTGTTTTCTGAGTGCTAGAGGTTGAAACCAGGACCCATATAGTCTCCCACTGAGCTACTGGTCTAGGGATAGTAGTGCTATCAGTGACAATGGACTGAGAAGAAATCTTCCCACTGAGCTACTGGTCTAGAGATAGTAGTGCTATCAGTGACAATGGACTGAGAAGAAATCTTTCCGCCCCTAAATTGTTTGCCTTGGATATTTTGTCACAGCAACATAATGCGGTTTAAAGTTCCTGGTCCTTCAGTGGATCAGACTTCTGATGCTAGGAACTGCAGGCAGTGTGGCCTAAGGAGAGGGGAAGCCAGCTATAACTAGCATGCGTTTATGTAAAGCTTTCTGATACATCACCTAAAGAGAAGTCAGGCAAGGGGCTCATGGCCAAGTCTCTGGTAACTTATAGCCATTTCTTTTCTCATTCTACCCATTGCCATACCTAGTCTTGCAGTCCTTATTTTGTATTCCTAATTCTTTTAAAGAGGGCTTGCTGATCTTTTAAGAGTTCCCCCCACCTTTGGTTTTTTGAGACAGGGTCTCACTATGTAGCCCTGGCTGGCCTAGAACTTGCTATGTAGATGGAACAGAGATTTGCCTGCCTCTGCCTCCTGGGTGTTGGTATTAAAGGTGTGTGCCATCACGCCTTGCAAATCTTTTAAGAGTTTTAAGACCACAAAGTGTGTCTCTGCCTCATGGGTGCCATTTTTTGTTACATTGTATGATTGTATGTGTATATGTGTACCTGTTTGTGCATGCCACTATGCACATGCGGAGGTCAGAGGACAACTTAAGGGAGTCAGTTCTCAGCTTCTACCATGTGAGTTCCTGGGGACTGAACTCAGGTCATCAGGCTTGGAATCAAGTGGCCCTTATGGGTTGAGCCCTCTTGCTGGCCCGTGTATGCCATTTTTATTACTTGTCACTATTGGCTAAATTTTCCAAACTCAAGCCCAGTATCTTATGTACCCTTACATCTACAAGTCTAGTATGGTAGGCTACAGCAGATGCTTGTTGAATGAATGAGTAAAATGAGAAAGAGGAGAACTGAATGAAAATTTCCCAGGGTTTTCAATTTTGTGGGGGAAGATCAGACCCAGGAGATATAGCAGTCTTATTTATTTATTTTCCCAATAGTCTAATACAATAAAACTTTAAAAAAAAAACAGGCAATACACGCATACACATAAAATAAAAGCAATAAAAAATAAAATTAAAAAAAATCAGTATGGGTTAGAAAGATGGCTTGGCAGTTAAGAGCATTATTGTTCTTCTGGAGGACCCAAGTGTGGTTCCTAGCACCCATCAGGCAGCTAACAACTGCATATAAGTCTAGCTCCAGGGTATCCAATGGCCTCTTCTGGCCTCCTTGAACATCTGCATGCATGTGGCGCATGCATGCACACACACACACACACACACACACACACACACACACACACACACTCACACTCTATGTAATAAATTAACAAAAAATAAAGAGAGGCTGGTGGTGGCACATGCCTTTAGTCTCAGCATTTGGGAGGCAGGGGCAGGCAGATCTCTATGAATTCGAGGCCGGCCTGGTCTACATAGTGAGTTCCAGGCCAGCTGGGGCTACAGGGAGATCCTGTCTCAAAAAGACAAATAAATAAATAAATAAATAAATAAATAAATAAATAAATAGGAAGTTTATGTGATAATAGGGCTAGGGACGTAGTTCATTGGTAGTGTGCTTTTGGAACATGTGCCCGGCTCTGTGTTGAATTCCCAGTACCTGGGAATGGGGCAGAATTTTGTGTGGTTAGAGCTTAACTCAAGGTTTCTATTTAGGCAGGAAGAATGAAGATCAGATATTTTTAGTTTTATATTTTACTCTGGGAGTTGGAAAAGTGATATCTGTTTCATGAGGGAGAAAAGCAAAAAATACAATTTCTCTAAACTGTGTTTTATTTCTTAAAAAGTTCTCCAGGTTTAGTTCCTGCAATTGAACATTATATTTATAATTTAGTATTATTTTATTTTTGGTTTAAAATAACATCAACAAAAACCATCATGGTGTTTATAGTCATGGGTCCAGTAGTGGGTAGGTCTGGCTCAGAGACGGTTCTCTCTTGAGGTTGTAGGCTGGAGTTCTAGACATCTTCAGGCCTGAGGAGGACTTCCAGGCTCACTGGTGTGGCTGTTGGCAGGCAGCTTCAGTTTCTACTGGTGTTGGCCGGAAGCCTTAGTTTGTTACTACCCTGGTATCTCTGTAGGCTGAGTGACCTAGCAACATGGGAGCTGGCTTCCTCCAGAGTGAGTAATGAGAGGGGGGGATGGGGGAGAAGAGAAGAGAGGGAAGGGGAGGGGAGGGGAGGAGAAGAGAGGAGAATCTGCTTAAGCTCTTTTCTATAATCTAGAGTAAGAAACAATATACCATTATTTCTATCATCATTTCATTTTTTCTTCATTGTGGTATTGGAGACCGAACGCAGGTCTTAAGGCATGCTATGCAAGTGCTGTACCACTGAACCGCATCCTCAGTCCTGTTTTGTACAAAAACACATAAAATTATAATTATTGTATACTTGATATTTTGAAGAATATAAATAACCCAGTATAGCTAATTAACACATGGCTTACTTCATAGTTATTTTATTTCATTTTTTTGGGACAGGGACTTACTATATAGCTTGGGCTGGCCTAGAGCATGCTTATGTAGACCATGTTACCCTGGAATACAAAGAGATCATTTTTGTGATGAGAATGAGAACACTTAAAACACTCTCATTTTTTAAGGGACAATATATTGTTGTTAACACAGTCACCATGTTGTACAATCGATCTCTTGCTTGTTTCTCTTAACTGAAATTTTGTGTTCTCTGATCAATATTTCAATAATCTCTCTCCAGCCACACCTGTCTGTGTCCACTACTCTCATCTATGAGTGTAGCTATGCGCTATTTGCCTTTCTGTGCCTGGCTTCACTTAAGATAATGCTCGCAGAGTAATTCATATAGTCATGCATGATAGTTTTGATGGTTGTACTTCATTTTCTCTCTCTCTCTTTCTCTCTCTCTTTCTCCACTGATGGCTACTTTGATTCCATATCTTGGAAGTTGTAAATAGTGCTGAAATACCCATGGGAATGCAAGTGTTCTTTAATGTCCTGATTTCATTTTTTTGTAGAACTTACTAGAACTGCAGGCTCATAAGGCAGTTTTTAATTTTTCAAGGACCTTTCATACTGTTTCAGTCCCATGTGTACACGAGTCCTTTTTCCTCCATATCCCATCACTTATTTTTGCTTGCTTTTTTAACATAGTAGCCATTCTAAAAGGACAGAGATATCTTACTTTGATTACCTTTGTCTTTATATAGGTTGAAAAATTCCATTAGAAAAGAAAAAGATTTTATCTTCTAGTTCATTGTTATTATGTAAGTCTTCCTTCCTTCCTTCCTTCCTCCCTCCCTCCCTCCCTCCCTCTCTCTCTCTCTCTCTCTCTCTCTCTCTCTCTCTCTCCCTCTCTCTCTCTCTCCCTCTTTCTTCCTTTGGGAAGACACTGAGCTATATACCTTTCATCTCTTATTCAAGTCTTTCCAACTATTTTCTATTTGTTTAGGCCTTAAGAAATTCTCTTATCAATGTGGTTTTCATGCGGTTTTATATCGTGCCCCCTCACCTATTTTGGATACTCACTATATAGCATAGGCTAGATTGGAGCTCATTTATGTAGCCTAGACTGGCCTCAAACTCTCTATCCTCCTTCCTCAGTCTTCTAACTGTTAGAATTTTTGGTTGTGCCATGGCTACATCTTTTTTGAAAAAAAGGATTATTTATATTTATTTGTTATTTTTAATGTATAGTATTTTTAAACTTAAAAATAGATTAAAGTTGGATATAGTGGTGTACTCCTGTAATCCCAACACTTGGAAGGCAGAAGCAGGTGGATCTCTATGAGTTCAGGGCCAACCTTGTCTATAGAGCAAGTTCCAGGCCAGCCAGTGCTGTATAGTGAGACCCTATCACAAAACAAAACAAAGCAAAGCAAAACAAAACAAGTTAACAGGCTACTACATGATAAAATGACAGACACTGAAGAACATACGTTTGACTTAAACTCATTTCATGTCTAAGCATAATTAGATCAGAGATAAAACTTGCTTGAATAAAGTATAAAAATAAGATTAAAGAAAAATGGCATGTTTTATCTTCTTTATTATTTCACCAACTCTTCATTATTTGCTGATAGATAAAGTAGCCTATGGATGAATCCAGTTGATCTGGAGAAAGCACCAGGACACAGATAAAACTCCATCGGAATAGAGTTTATTAGCAAAGGAACATATGGGACAGATTCCCTTCCAGGCAGGGAAAATGTCTTCCCGGGCCATGAGCTGTAGTCTTTTTAAAGGGGGAGGCTTCTGGGGGGTGCAGAAGGCAGGGTTGGGTGGGGGGAAGTGGGAGAGAGGGACTGTTAGAAACTGCCCTCTTTAGAGATCAAAGGGGAAGCCTGCTGTGTTGCCAAACAGTGGAGAAAAGTCTGCTTCTCTTGACTTCAAAGACCGGGGTGCTTATCAACTCAGTTCCCTTTTCTAAGGGGCTTGTGAGGTTCTGCTGGTGAGGGGGTGGGGCTATCTGAACCAGCCTTTTGTGTTATAGGATAGGGGGCGCTGTTGTCATCTTGCTACTTCCTGCTCGATGTGGCGGGGCTAGATTAGGGGTTGATCCGACAGCGGGGGTTCCCTCTTCATGCATCTCAACAGGGTTCTCAGTGATTGACAGATGTTCATACTCATGTGGAGGGAAAGAAAGTAACAACTGATTAAAATTAGTAAGAGTTAGTTTTTGGATTTTGGTCCTGAAAATATCTGAAGAGGCAAGGAGCAATGGTTAGCACCAAGGTAATAGCTCATTTTTCTTTTCTGCTAGGGCTGAACTTGAGAGTGATGGACTCCTGATTTGTTTTCAGGCATTTTGATAGCTGTTGGAGTGGCTAGAATCAGTGTCAGTTACCTCTCAAAGGATTCTAGATAGGGAGAGAAAACAAATTTAGCCATCATTTAATTTTTTAGGCTAGAACAATAGTGGATTTCCTCCCTTAGCTGTAGGTGGGCACTACAGTATTGCAGACCAAAATTTGAAGTCCTACACCTGAGTAACGTCTTATTAGGAACAAAATCATCAATGAGAGATAATTGTCTAAATAACATAAGAATTTACGTCTAATGTCTGGGTTGTGTAATCCTTAGCCCCTGGAACTTTTTTGACCTTGAGGGTGTCCTAGTTTGTTTCTTCATTGCTGTGACAAAATACTCTGACCAGTACCAACTTGGGGAGGAAAGGGTTTATTCAGCTTATATCTCCCAGATCACAGTTCAACAGGGAGCCCAAGGTAGGAACTCAGGGCAGGAACCTGGAAGCAGGAGCTGGAGCACAGGCCATGGAGGAATGCTGCTTACTGGGTTGCTCCCCTGGCCCTTGCTCAGCATGCTTTTTTATACAACACAGGCCCACCTGCCCAGGGTTGGCACCACCCACAGTGGACTGGGCCCTCCCACATCACTCATCAAGAAGATGCCCCTCAGACATGTGGCCTCCCTGAACAAGAGGACAGGTGACTCACCAAAGTTACAGGACTTTTCGAGAGATGCACCATAGCCCCTGGAACTTGTTTGACCTTGGAGGGCCAGGATCAAGAATTTGTCCCTTTAAGTCCCTCTGACCAGCTTAATATAGGCCTTAGAGTCTGGCTATTAAACATCCAACAAGGTTAGTTACACCAGTCTGGTACTTTTAATTACCATGTGCTATGTAGATAGAGCTTGGGCAACATTCTTAAATAAACCTTGACTAGACATCCTTAGACTAGTTGACTAAGCTACTACCTTAGAAAATTTAAGATTATCTATATATTATCTTTGTCTCGTTTTAAATTTATAGAAACACAGTGAGTAGGTGTAGTGGGGAATGGCTGAGGTGGGCCTCAAGATTTTTGATTTAAGAGACCCGACACTGGTGGCCTGGTACTTGCTGTGTTCCTTGGCCAGTTTTAATTTGGAGAGGTGAATCCAACCAGGTTGTCCCGAGAGCTTGGCTGCAGTTGGGGTAGACAGGATCACCAGGTGAGGACCAACACAGCTGGAGGGTTTTCTTCACTCTTTTCTGTTGGGCGTGAACCTACAGGTAGGTGTGATCTCCAGGTTGAAGTGTGTGGTCAATTTGGCCTTTAGAAGCCTGGGGAATAATGCAGTCAGTATGTTCCCTGAGTAGTTTCCTTAGAAGGGTGAAGGCAGGTAAATAGTCATGTACAGGGGAGGGATGCTGGAGGAAGAGTTCTTCCTTGGCTAAAATTAGGGCCCAGGTGAGTGTCACAAGTTTGGCTTTTTGTGATGTGGTTCCAAGTGGTAGGGGTCCTGACTCAATGACATCTGTGAGAGATACTATGGCCTGTGGGACCCTGTTGGGGTGAGAGTTAAACTTCAATCCATAAACCAAGTCAGGGTTGGGTTTGGTAGGGGATCTGGGAAATTAGGGGATACTGGTAGGAGAGTTCCTGAAGAGTTTCCAAGCACAAATGAGTGAGTGAGTGGTTCACTGGAAGGGAGGTAGGAAGCTGGATTGAGAGGAGGGCAGGAATCAAGGGTGGGTGAGGATTTTTTTAAGAAATGTGACATGGA
>NW_008351881.1:8501912-8504998 GCF_000622305.1 Nannospalax galili | reverse complement strand
TTGAGCTAGAAGCCAGAATACGGGAGAGTAGGGAATATTTGGCAAGGAGGTGTGGGAGTTTGAGTTGGAGAAAGGAGGAGGACTGGGTTGGGCCCTGGAATGGGATGCAAGGGAGAATGTAGCAAGGGGAGTGCATGGGGAGGACTTGACTGTGCCTCAGGCTGGGGAGCAGGAGGATGTTGGGGATGGGACCTAATCGGAGGCATTTCATTGACTATGGTAGGATCAAAAGCTGAGGTGGAGGGGTAGGGAGGAGGAGGAGGGGTGGAGGCCCCTGGTATTGGATCCCGTGAAACTGTCTTAGCCAGAAGAACCTGATGGGAGGAACATGGGACCCAGAGGGAGGGATTAGCATGGAGATAAAAAGAAGCTTGGATATATGGTAATTTGGACCGTTTGCCTTTATGATGGCAGAAATTTTCTAAATCTCAAAATATTGAAGTTTAAGGTTCCAGTGTCTGGCCAAACAGAGTTATTATGTAACTTGTACTGAGGCCAGGCAGTGGTGAACAGGAAATTTAGGCATTTTGGCTTGATTGTATCCAAAAGTTCTAGTTGTTTTAAGGATTTAAGAAGACAAGCAAGAGTTGTGAGATCCCAAGACTTTGAGTGGGTGGTTTCCATAGCAACAGATTAAGTACAGAGTGAAGCGGAGATAGAGAAAGAACAGAGCGAGAGGGTAGGAGATAGAGACAGAACCAAGCAGGTGGGAGACAAAGAAAATCCTCTCTCCATAGAGATTGGAGGCAGGATCACAAGTCCAGGCAGGAAAGTGCAGCAGATGAGGAAGAGAGAGATGGGGAGGGAGTAGGAGGAGAAGGAGTTTGGCATTGGTCATGCAAAACGAGAGTGAGGAGAACCAGGCACCAAAAGAAAGGGCCCTTTTTTGTTGTGTGGGTTCGAGTTATTTTTGAGTTATTTCCAAGTCCCAAAAGGCGGCATCCTGCAATTAGATCATCAGGGAGAGGAAAGGCGAGATCCTGTCCTGGACAGGAAATAGTGCGTGTTCCTATCTCTGGAAATAGCGTCTTTTATCTAGAGAAAGGAAGGGGTTTTCTGAGACATGTGTGATTTCGAGGCAAACGAGAGGAGCAGAGAACTCTGAAATGAAAGCGTGGCACGACTGGCCAGAAGATGGAGACAAAGTACAAGGAATGGGATGGGAGAAAAGTGGAAAAAACGCAGTGAGCCAGAAGGGAGGGAAGTTTGTGGGAAAAGATCTCGAGGTTTAGTAGAGGCTGAGGGAAGATGAGCCCTAGAAGGGTGGTGGTCTAGTAGAGGTTTAATAGATCCCCAGAAGGATTTTGGCAGGAGAGAGACAGAGAAAGAGAGAGAGGTAGAGAGAGATAGGGAGAGAGAGAGATAGGAAAAGAGGTACTTAAAATTAATTTATATATTTTAGTACCAGGAACCATGTTGTAGATTAAAGAGAGAATATTTTGGCCTGAAAAAAATATTTTGGTGTTAATTTAACTTTTTTTGTGTGTGGGGGGGTCTTTTTGAGACAGGGTCTCCCTGTAGCCTCAGCTGTCCTGGAACTACATGGACTAGGCTGGCCTCGAAGTCACAGAGATCTGCCTGCCTCTGCCTCCAAAGTGCTGGGATTAAAGGTGTACGCCACCATGCCTAGCAATTTAACATTTTTAGTTTGCATGAGATTTTAGTTAAAAATTAATATGATACTATGTAAATTAATTTTAAGAAGCATACATTTATGTTGACTGTGTATATATATTTAATTATATAGTCTTTGTTGAGAATGTGGATTATCATTTTTAAACCAAAGCACCTTTGAAGTAGACAAAGTGAATACACATTAGAACACCTTGAAAGTAAACTAAAAACAAAAATGGTGTTTAGCAAATAGGATTTTACCCAACCAGCTTAGATGTCATTTTGTATAGGTAATTAGTGGTCTAAAGAAAGAGTTAATTTTCCATATAGATTTGAGGTAGCATCTTTTTCATTTTAAGAGCTAAATAACTGAAGGAAGTTAATAAAACTTTGTAGGAGACAGGAAAGACAAAAGGAAACATTAACAGATTAGGTTAAGAATAAATAAAATCTAAATAGTACTGAAAATAATTCCATTAGCTAGTTTCATTATAGTCAGTAATACCGTCTCTTGAAATTAATTTACACCTTAGTGGTTCTCAACTGCATAGTGCCTTTACTCTTAGGCTGTTTTGTTGTTCTCCTCCTTGTCACAGGGTCAGGGGGCCAGCCTGAGCCTGCAAAAGTCTTGGAGAACACATCTTGAGATAATAGGCTTGAGTCTGAAGTGGGTGGGCCAATCCCATCTCCAGAGTCATCATCTCAGAGAGCTCAAACAGCGTGTGACAAATTACCCACGTGACAGTTTACCAATATAATTAATATTACCCTCACATTATAACTAGAAAGCACTCAGGGAATTATGGGGCAGGAACATAAGCAAACATAGAGCATCTGAGTATCAGAGAGGGAAATAACTCTATTTCAGAGAAAAACAGGCTTAGAATCACAATGTAGAAAGGGGAGGAGTTAAGACCAGTAGAGATGGTGTCTCAAGCCTCTCATTCAAGTAGACTATTACTTTTTACCTCTTCTTGTTGTAACTATATGTTGGTAGTAGCTTGTCTCTTGTAAGGTTTTAGCCCTGGAGTACAGCAAATTTCCATGTGCTTCACAGGTCTAGTCATCAAAAAGTGTCAGCTCCCTTTGCACTTTGAAGGCAAATGGCTAGAAAACCTTTAAGTTCCCTTAAATATACTATGTAAAACAGTAAGAATTTAAAAATTTTAGAAATTAGCAAATACTATATAAAAGATCTTAAAATCCAATATAATTTCTTTAATATTACCAGATAAAGATGTCATACAAACAATGTCAAAAACCTAAAAATAGTTTCTTTTAAAAAATCCATAAATATGTCAAACAAGGTAAAAATTAAAATAATCATCTTTAAAAAACAGTAGCTCTTGGGTAAGTCAATAGCGCAGCTCTCCGCGCCGGGACTCCCTAAGCGACATTCACCCTTCCATCCCCCCACCTCACCATTCTATACTCCTAGTTTGGGCCCTGTGCCATTCCTAGCAATGGGGCCC
>NW_008351881.1:8488100-8495834 GCF_000622305.1 Nannospalax galili | reverse complement strand
GTATGAAAAAAAAAAAAGTTGTGCTGTAAAGTATTCCTTGAGAAATGTTTATAATTCTATGAGAATGTAAATAGTTTCACAGTAATTGTTTTTCAGTTAGAATATTCTAACTTAATTGCAGCGCAGTCTCTTTAATTTCTTGTTCATTAATTTTTAACTAACTTCATAAAAGAATAAGAATAAAAAATGTGATTTATTTAAAAAAAAAACAAAAAAAAACAAAACAGTAACTATACCATAGAAAAAGTTAAAACTCAAAGTAATACTCTTTAGAAACAGGCCCTAAACAATGTTAAAATTTAAACTCCTGTTGTATAGATCTGACATTATTCCCTTAGTCTGAACTAGATATGTATTGTTTATTCTATGACATCATCAAGAAATGAAAACAAAAATAAATTACAAGAGAATCCTAGGCACCCCTGGTACCAGTAGATTAGGCTTGATATAAAAGAAAGTACCCTCAGATATATCCCAAATAGAAAAGCAAATCAAAGGAATACATGTTTCTCACCAGCCATTGTAGCTGTGAATGGGAAGCAAAATTCTCAGGATCTTGTAATTTCTAGACACAAACTATGCTGGAAAGGAAACTCATGAGGGCAGCAGAAGGAACAGGGCATATAAATCAGTGTGTTGTTGGTCTGAAAGCGTATGACTCACCTGAGCCGTGCCTGTGACTTTTATGTATAGTGAAATTTAAAATGGTTAGCTCTTGTTAGAAAAGTAGGCACCTGAGCACCAGTTGCTTGATGCCAGAGGGCCCAAGATCAAAATTTCAAGCCCCTTTGCCTGAGAAAAAGTTTAGGAGAAAAAAAAAAAAAAGCTTTTAAAATTTTTTCCATTTGTCCACGGGGCAAGCTGCCTGAAATTCTTTAAGTCCAGCCAGTTTAGGCTAGTTGGGTCAAAATGGGGAGAAAGGGTCCCCTAAAGAGTTCTTAGCCACATTTATAAGAGAATTTAAGAATGGCCCATCTGGAAACTTTTATCATTGTATTAGAATATTAAAGAAAAAATTCCCAGGGTAGGCAAGCTGGCAGTCTGGAGAGGGTGAATAGTGGGAAGGGAAAAAAAAACCCTTGGGGTCATGCATGTTTAGAGCATGTGTGGGAGGTCAGACACGTGGTGGGCTGGTAGGCACTTGGCAGGGAGTAGAAAGCTTTAGTATGGCAGGGGGAGAGAGGAGCATGATCCAGAGCATTTGCATGTGTTGGACTGAACAGTATCAGAAATAATCCCAAGTAAAGTGAGGAAGAAAGGCAGTGGAAGAGGACAAAGACAGGAGAAAAGGATGGAAGACAGCAGGCCTTCCAGGCCCATGGCAAAGGGGGGGAGGGGGGAGATGCCAGGGGTGAGGGAACCGAGGTAGCAGCTCCATCCCGGAGACCAGTGCTGTCTGGGAGTGACAGAAATAAGTGGGAAAGGAGATCAAAAGAAGAGGCAGGTAAGGCAGAGTGTTCCCCAGTGAGGAGAGCCAGAAAGAGGTGAAAGCAAAATAGAGGGCTGGGGAGAGGAGAGAGAAAAGAGGGTGGGAGTGTACTTGAAAGCCAGATTAGTGGCATTGGAGAAGTCCAGGTGGGTCCGTTGAAGTAAGAACCATGTTTTGGCATCATCTGATAGATAAAGTAGCTTATGGATGAATCTGGTTGATCAGGAGAAAGCACCAGGACACAGTAAAACTCCATTGGAATAGAGTTTATTAGCAAAGGAACACATGGGACAGATTCCCTTCCAGGCAGGGAAAATGTCTGTCTGGGTCGTGAGCTGGAGTCTTTTTAAAGGAGGAGGCTTCTGGTGGGGGTGCAGAAGGCAGAGTTGGGTGGGGGGAAGCGGGAGAGCGGGACTGTTAAAACCTTCCCTCTTTAGAGATCAAAGGGGAAGCCTGCTGTGTTGGCCAAACAGTGGAGAAAAGTCTGCTTCTCTTGACTTCAAAGACCAGGGTGCTTATCAACACAGTTCCCTTTTCTCAGGCTTGTGAGGCCCTCTTGGTGAGGGGATGGGGCTCTCTGAACCTCAACATTTACAACCAATAAATAAATAAATCTATAAGTAAGTGTCTCCATCTAAGTATATCTTTGCTGGCTGTGGAACAAGAAGTAGCATGATAATTTGGCATTTGGTGCTTCAAGAAACAGATGATGTTACCTCTGTGCACACTGGATAAGGAAAGTAGTGAAAAACATCAAAGAGAATGGGAGCTTGAGAATATGATGAGGAAGAAAAATTAGTTCTCTTCTCTCTTCTGAGAACAATGAGATGACCCCCAGGGCTGAACAGTCACACTTTTCCTACCAAATTCTAAGCAGGCATGGTCTTCTGAATCATTCTGGACTTGGTAGAGGGTGGCACTGATTCAGCCCAGCTCCATGGAGAGGCAACATGGAGGCCTAGGGCACTGGCGCTATTTCATTTCCTACCTTGTTGCTTACTAGCTGAGTGATCAGCAGCAGTTTGCATTTATATTAGCCAGCATTCATCTGCTAGCAACAGAAAACTCTGAATTAAAAAGGATTTAAACAAGACAGAGTTATTTATCTTTGACAAAGGAAATCCAGATGCAGGCAGCCACACTGTGGCTACATGGTCATGAGAAACCTTGGTCTATTTTACTAGTCAAGCATCTGTAAGTACAACCTCACGGAACAAGAGTAGCTGAGTTTTAACTACTTTTTTTTTTGGTCTTTTTGAGACTGGGTCTCCCTGTAGCCCCAGCTGGCCTGGGGCTCACTATGTAGACCAGGCTAGTCTTGAACTCATAGAGATCCACCTGCCTCTGCCTCCTAAGTGCTGGGATTAAAGGTGTGCACCACCACCCCAGGCTCTAACTACTTTTTTTGTATGAAGGGGCAAAGTGGCAAAGAAAGTACAATAGGTAAAGACCAGATACCTTTTCAGAGAGTTTCAACTACACAAGGCTTCTGGTTAGATATTATTGGGTGGATCTTAGGTTGGTTACACTTGGGAAAATATGTCTGAAAAACATGTCTGTATTTTGGGTGGCCTGTGGCTGCTAAAAGCTGATTTCCACTGTTAAGGAAGAAGAGGAGAATGATAAAGGATAGCACCCCCATTCTCTGCCACACATCTCTAAGTTTCACTAACTGTAGAGTGGGAATTAAAATAGTTTCTACCATGTAGGACAGTCAGATACCATAAGTGAAGCACCAGCACCTTACACATGCTCAACATCCATTAGCACTTATGATGATTGGCATTAACAGTCAACTTAAGAGAAGCTAGAATCATTGGGAGACCGTCTCTGGACATGCCTGTGGGAGATTACCTTGATTACCTTAATCGAGTGGGAAGACCTGCCCACTGTTGATGGCACCACTCTCCAGGCAGGGGATCCCCGACTATCTGAGTGGAGAAAGTGAACTGAACACAAGTATGCACGTGTTCTTTACTCTCTTCTGACTGTGGACATGATGTAACAGGCTTCTTCAAGCTTCTAATGCCTTGACTTCCCCACCATGATGGACTGTGCCTTGAACTGTGAGGTGAAATAAGCCCTTTCTCTCTTAAGTTGCCTTTGTCAGGGTATTTTATCACAGCAACAGAAAAGACACTAAGACAACAGTCAATGAAGATGCGTGCTGAGAAATGCATTGTTAGGTGATTTCTTCATCGTGCAAGCATCGGCAAACCAAACAGCAGATGTCAATTACTCGTTGTGGCTTTTGTTTGTTTGTTTATTGCTTTTTAGACAAAGTCTTGTTGTGTAGCCCAGGCTGGTCTCAAATTTGAGATTCTCCTGCCTCAGCCTTTTGAGTGTTGGGATTACAAGCATGAGCCACCATGTCTGACCTGAATATGGCTTTTGGTTGAGGCTCAGTAAATACAAGACGTATGCAGCTGCTGCATACATACATATAGATGGAATATACTCTAAGATAATGATAAAAATAAAGAATTACAAGTTAGTGAAATAGTCATTTAAGCATCAAGTATTATATGCACTATATATAACTATGTATGTTATACTTCTATGTAATTGACAGTACAGAATGTGTAATAGAGCACCTTCTAGGCCATAGCTATGCCATGTTAAAGTTTAGGCTGACTTTAGTCTCTTAAATTATCAGACAGTTGGCCCAGGGTATGGGAATACATGTCAGCTGGACCCAAATTGTCTTGGGAACAGGTCAGAGTGTCCTGGAAAGAACCTGCTGACCGCAGATTTATGGCTTCTGTAGGTTATGCTTGGCTTGCTTCTGCAAAATAATAATTGTTGCTTAATAGACTAGAAATTGTTAAGGGGCTCTCCACCTGTAAGCTCTGGAACTTAAACTTTTCACCCCTGGTTATGGTTTCTCTGTATAAAAGCTTACCCTAGAGATGGCTCAGGGCTACACACTTGGGTCCCTGACACCCTTGTGTAGTAGCCCTGGCCAGCAATGACTTTCATTCTGCAAAACTTTGTCTGAATGATCTCTGGTGAAGCACCCCACAACGTATTTTTTTTTTACGCCAGTATAACCACAAACATAAAACTAATGTGTTGAGTTATTTTGTTATGATGCTACAGTATCACTAGGCAATAAGAAGTTTTCATCTTGGAGGGACCATGCATGGGTGGGTAATGCCAATCCAGAAGTCATGGGTTATTAAATAAAAATCTGATGCCAGGTGCAGGACACTTCCCAGGAATTGTTGGCCAGAAAGTCCCCAGAATCTTTAGAACTATTCAGGTTATGGCCATTGCTCTTGGTTGGCCATCAGAACTGGATGGTAAGGACCAGAGGAGATCACATACCTTGGTTACAGAATATGAGGAAAGCATGCTGGAACCAAGCTAGAAACTTCCTCGATGCTGGGTAGTCGTCAGAGTGTCAGAGGCTGCTGTGCAGGCAGTTAGGGGAGACATGTCAGCAATGGTCTTCCACAGCTTTAGATATTGAATGCAATACTACTAACTACCAGGCAAGAGTTGCTTACTAATGCAATAGTGGGTATGACTGTTATATGTATTAATCAACTGATTTCTGATTGGATCTAAGGCCTGTTTCCAGAGGGTGTTCATGCCCAGTACTGTGGAACTGATCAAAGGTTTATGACTGAGGAGGTCAAAGGCACTAGGGGTAAACCTACCACTTTTGTTTTGCTAAGTGGGCATGTTATCAAACTGCCTCCTAAATGTTTAGGCGTGTGGGTTTTTTTTGTTTGTTTGTTTGTTTGTTTGTTTTTTGGTCTTTTTGAGACAGGGTCTCCCTGTAGCCCCACCTGGACTGGAACTCACTATGTAGACCAGGCTGGCCTTGAGCTCAGAGATTTTGCCTGTCTCTGCCTTCCGAGTGCTGGGATTAAAGGCATGTACCACCATGCATGGTTGCTTATGTTTTTATCATTAGACTAATGCTGTCCTCTGCCTTGATCAAAGAAGCTTCTCTTTGCAGTAAAGGGTGGTTAATGCAGAGACTCATGGACAACCAGGGTGCTGAGAACAAGTGATTGTTGAGTGCTTAGCCTTAAATGGGACACCAATATTACCTCTATCAAGGCTCATGGACCATTACAAAAAAGGAAGTGGAGGAGATCTTAGCAGACAGCCTGAGAGGGTGGGTTCTGACCTCTATCATTGTAGTGGCTGTGATCTCAGCAGACCTCCAGAGAGTGCTGGTTCTGGACTCCCTCTAACATAGGGACTGAGAACACAGAAGACCTACTGAAAATCCCAAAATCTCCCCCCTCTTAGGGAACGTCCCAAATTTTGCTCTGAGTTCCTGCTAGAAGGGGTCCAAACCTTAGAAGGAAGCCTGAATATACATGACTGGAACCTGACTTGGGCTTCTGTGGGTGCTCCTGAGAAGCTGATCTGAAGCTATCGGTTCCCTCCAAAATAAAACCTGAGAGAACCTGAACCCTGTACCAACCAGCTTTACATAACTAATAAAGAAAGGATGTAGGCACACTAATAATACAAACAGAAGCAAACTTCAACTTAATTCTCATATCAGAATCACAAACAACAAAAATTCACATGCCAAATTCACAACCAAAGAATAATAAAATGGAAAAACAAAACGCCATGTCCCCACCAAACTCCACCAGTCCTAGAGAAGAGTTCTACAAGGAGAACCCCCTAGAGATAAACCAGGAGACAGAATTTAAAATACCAATCATAAACATGATCAAGGAATTCAACGAATTTAAAGAACATACAAACAAACAAATCAAAGAACTAAAAGAAGATAGGGATAAACTTCTGAATGAATTCACAAAAGAGATAGAAACATTGAAGAAAACTCAGGCAAAAATGAAGAAAGAAGTGCAAAACTCAGTAAGTCAACTTAAAACAACAGGGGAAAGCCTCACCACTAGAATGAATGAAATGAAAAACAGAATGTCAACACTGGAGGATAAAGTGGAAGAATTGGACCACTCAAGCAAAGATTATGGAAAATTTTAAAAAGCACGGGAATGGAAAATGAAAGAGATGTGGGACACCATGAAAAGACCAAATCTATGGATCATAGGAATAGAGGAAGGAGAAGAATTTCAGGTTAATAGTACTGACCAGATTTCCTGAAATTAAGGCAAGACATCCCCATACAAATTCAGGAAGCACATAGAACACCAAACAGACAGGATCAGAAAAGAAACTCCCCACATATCATAGTAAAAACACTAAATGTACAGAACAAAGAGAGAATACTGAAAGCAGAATAAGGAAAACAACAAGTCACATACAAAGGAAAGCCCATCAGAACTACAGCCGACTTATCAATGCAAACTATGAAAGCTAGAAGAGCCTGGACCAAGGTATTTCCAGTTCTACATGTCAAAACATGCCAGCCCAGAATACTTTACCCAGTGAAAATGTCTATTATAGTTGAGGGGGAAAGAAAAATCTTCCATGACACGAATAGCCTGAAAGAATACATGTCCAAAACCAGCCTTTCAAAGAATACTTGAAACAATACAGAGAGTGGAGAAACAACTAAACCCCATGGGCAACAAAAGAAAATAAAGGTATAATTGAGGAAACACAAAATTAAACAAAGAACACAAACAGCAATCAAAATGATGGCAACCAATACATATCTTTCAATAATAACCTTAAATATCAATGGACTGAACTCCCCAATCAAAAGACACAGGCTAAGTGAATGGATTAAGAAACAAAATCCAGGGGCTGAAAAGATTGCTCAGTGGTTAGGAGCACTGCCTACTCTTGCAGAGGACCTGGGTTTGATTCCCAGCACCCACATGGCAACTACAAACTGTCCTTAACTCCCAGTTCCAGGGGAATCCAAAGCCTTCTTCTGACCTCTGCGGCATTGCATGACATGGGTGCACTTACATACATGCAGGTAATACACTCATACATATAAAATAAAAATAATAAATAAAATAAAAAAAAAAAAGAAACAAAATCCATCTCTTTGCTGTCTGCAAGAAACCCATCTCACCTTCAAGGACAGGCACTGCCTTAAGGTGAAAGGATGGAAAAGAATATTCTAAGCAAATGGCACTAAGAAACAAGGAGGGATTGCAATTGTATTATCTGACAAAATAGACTTCAAAGTAAAAGTAATCAGAAGAGATAAGGAGGGTCACTTCATTCTAATCAAAGGAATAAATAGCAAAGAAGATATTACATTCATTAATATACATGCACCAAACTCTGGTGCACCCAAATTCATAAAAACAATACTACAAGACTTTAAGATATAGATTAACCCAACTCATTAATAGTAGGCAACTTCAATACCCCACTGTCCCCCGCTGTTT
>NW_008351881.1:8481124-8487999 GCF_000622305.1 Nannospalax galili | reverse complement strand
TAACAGACATCATTCAAATATTCTACCCAAGCACCAAAGAATATACTTTCTACTCAGCACCCCAAGGAACTTTTTCAAAAATTGACCACATACTAGGCCACAAAACAAACCTCAACAGATACAAAATAATTGAAATAATTCCATGCATTCTATTAGACCACAATGCCATAAAGCTCAAAATCAACACTGGACAAAACCCTAGTCACTACACTGACTCATGGCTATTAAACCACACACTCTTAAACAATGAGTGGGTCAAATGATAAATTAAGAAAGAAATAAAGGAATTCCTGGAATTCAAAAAAAGGGACAATATAATGCAACACAACCTCTGGGACACTTTAAAAGCAGCCCTAAGAGGGAAGTTTATAGCTCTAAGTGCCTACATTAAAAAATTAGAAAGAGCCGGGCATGGTGGCACATGACTTTAATCCCAGCACTTGGGTGGCAGAGGCAGGCAGATCTCTGGGAGTTCAAGGCCAGCCTGGTCTACATAGTGAGGTCCAGGACAGCTGGGGCTACAGGGAGACCCTGTCTCAAAAAGACCAAAAAAAAAAAAAAAAAATTAGAAAGAGCCCAAATAAATGACCTAACACTGCAACTCAATATGCTGGAAAGGCAAGAACAAATGAAACCCAAACTCAGCAAAAAAGAAATAACAAAAATCAGAGCAGAAATTAATGAATTAGGAACAAAGAAAACAATGCAAAGAATCAATGAATCTAAGAGCTAGTTCTTTGAAAAGCTAAACAAAAGCTAAACTGGTTAGCTCAGTTAACCAAAAGAAAGCAAATCCAAATCAACAAAATCAGAGATGAAAGGGGAAAGACAAAAACAGACCCCCAAAAGATCCAAACCATTATAAGGGAATATTTAAAAAACCTATATGCTACTATATTTGAAAATCTGAAAGAAATGGATAGATATCTAAAATCATGGGAACCACAAAAGTTAAACCAAGAAGAAATTAACAGTTTAAACAGACCCATAACATATAAGGAAATTCAAACAGCAATACAAAGCCTCCTAACTAAAAAAAAAGCCCAGGTCCAGACGGATTTACAGCAGAATACTACCAGACATTTAAAGAGGATCTCCAACCAATATTACTTAAATTATTCAAAACAACAGAAACAGAGGGAGAGCTCCCAAATTCCTTCTGCGAAGCCAGCATCACTCTAATACCCAAACCAGGTAAAGACACAACCAAAAAAGAAAACTATAGACCCATATCCTTAATGAACATAGATGCAAAAATTCTCAACAAAATAGTTGCAAACCACATACAGACACACATGAAAAATATCATTCACTATGATCAAGTAGGCTTTACTCCAGAGGAATAGTTCAATATACACAGGTCAATAAACATCATTAATTATATAAATGGACTCAAAGACAAAAGCCATATCATCATCTCAATAGATGCAGAAAATGCTTTTGACAAAATTCAGCATGCATTTATGTTCAAAGTCTTAGAGGGAATTGGACTGGAGAGAACATGCCTTAACATCATTAAAACTATATACAACAAACCCACAGTCAACATCATTCTAAATGGAGAAAAACTGGAAGCATTCCCATTAAAATCAGGAATCAGACAAGGATGTCCACTATCTCCACTCCTTTTCAACATAGTGGTTGAAACTCTTGCTAGAGCAATAAGACAGGAGAAGGAAATTAAAGGAGTACTAATTGGAAAAGAAGAGGTCAATCTATTACTTTTTGTAGATGATATGATACTATACCTAAGAGATCCCAAAAGTTCTTGACACACCTGGATTGAGGGAGCCTCAATCTGGGAATTGCCTCTATTGGACTGGCCTGTGGCCAAGTCTGAAGGGCATCTTCTTGATGCGTGATGTGGGAGGGCCCAGCCCCCAGCCCACTGTGTATGGTGCCACCCCTGGGCAGGTGGGCCTGTGTTGCATAAGAAAGCAGGCTGAGCAGGGACCAGAGAAGCAAGTCAGTAAGCAGCATTCCTCCATGGCCTGTACTCCAACTCCTGCCTCCAGGTTCCCTATCTCCACTCCTTTTCAACATAGTGCTTGAAACTCTTGCTAGAGCAAGAGAAGGAGAAGGAAATTAAAGGAGTACTAATTGGAAAAGAAGAAGTGAAAGCCCAAGTTGGTACTGGTCAGAGTGTTTTGTCACAGCAATGAAGAACAAGCTAGGACAGATACTATACCTAAGAGATCCCAAAAGTTCCACCAGGAAACTCCTAGCACTGTTCAACACTTCCGGTATAATGGCAGGTTATAAAATCAATCTAGAAAAATCAGTAGCCTTTCTATATAACAATAAGAAGCAATTGGTGAGAGAATACAGGGAAATGTTCCCCTTCATAATTGCTGCAAAATACAGATCTTGGAATAAATTTGATCAAAGTCACCAAAGAGCTATACAATGAAAATTTTAAATCATTAAAGAAAGAGATTGAAGAAGACACCAGGAGATGGAAGAACCTCCTGTGGTCATGGGTTGGTAGAATCAATATAGTGAAAACCACTAGACAACCAAAAGCAATTTACAGATTCAATGCAATCCCAACCAAAATCCCCATGACATACTTCACAGAATTAGAAAGAACCATCCTTAAATTCATATGGAAACACAAAAGCCCCCCAGATAGCCAAAGCAACCCTGAGCACAATGAGCAACGCTGGGGGATTACTATACCAGATCTCAAAGTATGCTATAGAGCTATAGTCGTAAAAACAGGATAGTATTGGCACAAAAATAGACACATAGGTCAATGAAACATCACTGAAGACCCAAACCCAAGTACACTCAATTTCAACCACCTGATATTTGACAAAGGTGCCAAGAACACACAATGGAGGAAAGACAGCATCTTCAACAAATGGTGCTGACAAAAGTGGATCTCCATCTGTAGAAGAACGAAACTAGATCCTTATCGTTCACCTTGCACAAAAGTCAGCTCCAAATGTATCAAAGACCTCAATATGAAACTGGGATGAGTTCGGGCCTCCTTTGGGCCTCCCTCTGGCAGAGGGCCTGAGAACGCAGGGGACTGCCTAAGAGTGCTGGGATCCTGCCTCCATGTGGTGAAGGAAGTTTCTCAGGAATTAAGGTTAGCAATCAACAAGTGGGACCTCATTAAACTAAAAAGTTTATGTACAGCAAAAGAAAAAAAGTGAAAGAGAAAACCCACAGAATGGGAAAAAATCTTCATCAGTGACACATCTGACAGAAGTTTAACATCCAGAATATATAAAGAACTCAAAAAACAAAGAACCAAGAAAACTAATGACCCAATTAAAAGATGGGCTAAAGATCTATGCAGAGAATTCTCAACGGAAAAAATAAAGATGGCTAAGAAACATCTTAAAAAGTGTTCAACATCACTAATAATTATACCACTCCTTGGCATATATGCAAAGGACTCATCCTACTGTAGAGACACTTATATAACCATGTTTGTTGCTGCTCTTTTCACAATAGCTAAGAGATGGAAGCAACCTAAGTGTCCCTCAACTGATGAGTGGTTAATGAAAATGTGGTATATTTACACAATGGAGTTTTATTCAGCAGTAAAGAAAGATGAAATAATGAAATTTGCAGGTAAATGGATGGATCTAGAAACTACTAAAAAATGTATGTTCTTATCGTATGTGGATCCTAGCACCAAATCTTTTTAAATTCCATGTCCGATAGGAAAGATGATGATGTACAGCAGTCTCTTCTGCATGAAAGAACTACCATCATCATGACTTCAGCTGTGTCTGATTGCTAAACATCGTCACAATTTGCCTTGATGTTGGTTGTGCTCATTCATCAAAGGAGGGGCAAACAGGGTCATTGGACCCTCACCAGAGAATCCAGTGTGCATACCCTCAGGTCATTCATACACCTCAGCAACCCCTCAGTTATCTTGGTAAGTAAGCTCAGTAAATTCATTGGTTCCCCAGTAAAACTTTAATCAAACATTGGCTTGACACTAGAACCTTAAAAGGGAATAAGCATTGGTTAGTATCCCCAGGAAAAGAATTCTCACAACAGATGAAAAATTGATTTGTTAATGTTATTATGTCTCAAAATTATTAAAAAAAGAAAGTGATAATGTAAAAGATGTTAAAAGGATATTGGAATGGAGATATTTTCCAAAATAGAAAAAATGAGAAAGCCTAAGCAAGTGATGAAGGTCTGTGTAGGTTTGTTATGATATATAAAGAATGAGACAAAAATAATATACACATAATTTTAAAATTTCTGAGGTCACAATTTAGTCAACTAGTTTAAGGAAGAAAATATATATCTAGTCAAGGTTTATCTGAGAACATTTGGTTTTTTACCCAAGCATTATCTGCATAGCACATGGTAATTAAAACTATCAGATTGGTGGAACTAACTTTATTGGATGTTTAACAGCCATACTTTGAGGCCTATACTAATGTGGTCAGAGGGACTTAAAGGACAGTTTTTGCCCCTTGCCCTCCAAGATTGACTAAGTTCCAGGGGTCTATGGAACATCTCTCAAAATGTCCTGTAACTGTGGTGAGTCACCTGTCCTCTTGTTCAGAGAGGCCATGGAGGCCACATGAAATGGATTTGAGCCAGTGTCCAATCTATAAAGAGGAGGGTCAACTCAGAGGAAACATTTCCTCTATGCTTCCATATGAAGTCAGCCATGGTTGAGTAGGACCTTTGATTTATCTTTACATAGATGGAACTGGTAAAAGAAAGGAACCAGGAGCTCTTCCCAAGCCCATGTGACCCTGAGGAACAGATCCTCGAATGACCTTAAGTGTAAAACTAAATTGATTTATTTGGACCAACTGTATGGTTTGAAGCACCCAAAAAGAAAGTGTAACCAAAGACTAAAGTGATCAGTATATTTCTTTAAGAGTTTGAGGGATTACACTTCCCAGACATTACACTTAAGTCCACATAAAAAGTTATTTAGACAGTTATTTCTCATTGATGATTCTGTTCCTAATCAGAATGATGCAAGACTTCAAATCTTGGTCTGCAGTATTGTAGTGCCCACTTATGCCTTCCTGGGATCTGGGTAGGAGAGATGGGGAGTTCGGATAGGAGGGCCAGTAAGGAACAGATCTAGGAGAAGGCTGATGAGGAACCAGATGTCTTTTGCTAGGGGCTGTGTGTTCTGAAATAGTTTTATCTTCCTCCTGGAGTAGGGAGGCTGATTTTCCTTCAATGCCTAGCCCCTGGCAAGAGAGGTGCAGCAGGACTGGGCACAGTTTGCTGGTCACTAAGCTGTCATGAGCTAGATGGCCAGGGTGCCTGGGCACCATGTGTGAATTTTATAATTTTAAAATGACAAAATTCAATTCTGTTAGTTTAATATCAGAATTACTATGTAGGAGAACAATTTCATTTTTTCACACATACAGACAGACAGACAGACAGACAGACACACACACACACACACACACACACACATATCAAGATTTCTAGTCGTGCACAAAAGTTCCCAGAAAAATCCTGCATCTATAACTAAACTCCCTGCAAGGCTGACCAACTGATTAGCACTTCAATGACTGTAGAAGTTTTGGAATGTTGCTGGTCCCAATTTATAATTAGTTTGGGCTGTCTTTAGCCCCCAAATAGCCACTCCTAGTGTCTGTTTCTTAATTTACATTCCTGTGATTTACAGAATGTATTTACTTAACAAAAGAGACAGTCTCCACCAATCAAAAGGCTAAGAATGCCATCAGACGGAATCTGGGGTCTATACCTGTCTGTTCCCAGGGGTACTTTTTCCTCTGAGGGGCAGGGCCTGCTGTGGAGAATAGGCTGCAGACAGTTAGCCTTGGAGGGAGGAGCATTGGCGGGAGCTTGGCAGAGGTGGCAACATGGAAAAAATAGCCCTGGTATCTCATCCGTGTGGACAAGAGAGAGGACATTTACTGACCTGGGATGAGACTGTGGGCCCACAAAGAGTTAATAATAAATGTGGAGTAAGTCCTCTGTCCCCTCCAGGCAGGACTTCTGGTCTGGTGCTGTGATCAATAAGTCATCTACATATTGTAACAGGCTTATGTCGGGGTGTTGGGCTCTGTACTCACCCAGATCTTCATGCAGGGCCTCATCAAATATAGTTGGAGAATTTTTAAACCCTTGAGGCAGTCGCGTCCAGGCAGCTGGCCACTGATTCCTGCCTCCGGATCATGCCATTTGAAGGCAAAGTAGGGATGACTGCTGGGAGCTAGTGGCGGGCTGAAGAAGGTGCCCTTGAGGTCCAGAACTGTATACCATTGCCAATCTGGAGGCAGGGTACTGAGTAACATATAAGGGTTGGGGACAGTGGGATGAATGTCAATGACTCTCTTGTTCACCTCCGTCAAATCTTGTACCTGTCTATAGTCCCCAGATTGGGGCTTTTTGACAGACAGGAGTGGGGTGTTCCAGGCAGACTGGGTTGTTCTCAGCACCCCCAGTTCCATTAATCTTCTGATATGTGGAGTAATCCCACGTTTTGCCTCTAGGGGCATAGGATACTGGTGCACGTTAACAGGGTCCGCTGCTGCTTTGAGTTTAACATATATAGGAGGCCTGTGTCCTCCCAGACCCATACCCCCTGTTTCAGCCCAGGCTTGGGGAAATTTTTGGAGCCAATCTGATATATCAGGGTTTGGTTGGATCGGCTCCTGATGGACTCTATATTCCTCAGTCAGGTCGTTGGTGACTAGAACCTGAACCGGAGTCCCGTTGTGAAGCAGGGTGGCTCCTTTAGCTGTGAAGTGGATCTGCGCCCTCATTTTTGACAATAAATCTCTGCCCAGAAGTGGGTAGGGACATTCTGGGATTACTAGAAATGAGTGGGATACCCGGCCCTTCCCTAAATCTACTGTTCTTTGGGTAGTCCATGAATAGGGCTTTGTTCCTGT
>NW_008351881.1:8478935-8480565 GCF_000622305.1 Nannospalax galili | reverse complement strand
CGCTTCGGGCCCCTGTCTGACATCATAGCCCTTAGACATATTGGCGGGTTTTTGAGCCGCCATTTTGAGACCCGCTAACAGAGTCTGGCGGTAGACCAGGAGCCTCTCCTTACCTTTTGCCGTGTTGTAGTCCCAGTTGGGACGGCTAGGGGAAAAGCTGGCATTAATGATGCCTAGGTCTGTGGTAGGGTCCCTGGTGGGGCCCGGAACCAATTTCTAGGCTGTCTCCAGGTTCCTGTTTTGCTCCTCAGTAGTGAACAGGACACTCAGGAGCTGGTGGCAATCATCCCAGGTGGGCTGGTGAGTGAAGAGAACAGTTTCCAAAAAGTTAATCAAGTCCCTGGGGTTTTCAGAGAAAGGCGCATTCTGTGAGTGCCAGTTGTAAAGATCACTGGTGGCAAAGGGCCAGTAATGAAAGGGCTGATTGCCCTCTCTGTCTAGGGGCCCCACTGGCTGGAGGGGGAGGACAATGGTGTCAGGCTAGGGGGCCGCCCCCCTCCAGCTCTGTGTGGCCTGTGCAGGTCCCTGAGGAGGTGATGGTGGCTCCTCAGGGTTAGGAGGCAGGGCCTGCACTTGTGGCACCATTGGCGGGGTGCCCATCTGAGAGGAGTAGGGTGGGGGAAAGATGTCGTTCTCCTCTGTGCCTCCCTGGAGAATGGGTTTCTCTTCTGCCTTTGGTCTGCAGAGGTGGAGGGGAAGCAGTTGGATTAACTGGGGGAAGGAAGGACTTGACCCAGGCAGGGGGGCCATCAGGTCACTCGATGAGGCCTTGCCAGATCACAATGTATGGGATCTGGTCCTGGTGGCCCATCTGTGGGCGGAAGACATGGTCCTCTACCCTGGAAATCAAACTCAGGTTAAAAGTCCCTTCAGAGGGCCATCCAACATTGAAGGAGGGCCAATCAACCAAACATAAAGTTGTCCATTTCTTTTTCTTTACATCTACTCTATTGTTATGGGCAATCATCTTAATGTCCCCCCAGTGGACTAGTGTAAGATCTAGAGGGGAAGATGGGGTGTTGCCCATAGTATTTATCAGTCCTGTCCATTTCATCAACAAAGAAATTAGAACGAAGATCACAAGACACAAGAATGACACAGACAGTCAGAGGGCCCAAAATAAACTACCATGGCTTTCAGATCGTCTGGACTCTTGACCATGTGGATTCCTTGGCTCGATTATGCCAAAGACCGTATGGATAGGACGCGTGTGTCCCAACAGGGTCGCAAGGTCCTCTGAGGTTTCAGATGGACTAGTGTCCTGGTGGGGTGTCTGGTGGGGAACACCCACCCCAACGAGGATGGGGACGTCTCCCGAATCCTCCAGCGACAAAAAAACTGAGATCAGATGGCCACGACCAAAGGGAAAGTATAGAAAAGACGGGTAGACAAAAAGACAGGCAGACAGACACAGTTTTACAAAAACTTACCCAGCCAGTTGATCACAAAGCTTTTAGGGTCGGTTCCTCTGGGTGGATGCTGGACGAACCCCCAAATGTTGTACCCCATCTACTGGACCCCAAAGAGACCACCGAGGTCCCAACACACCAAAATGCAAAAGCAAAGGTTTATGGTTTATTTGGGCTTAAGCTCGGGCTCTCAGACCTCACCAACTCAACGGATCCATGCT
>NW_008351881.1:8445724-8478913 GCF_000622305.1 Nannospalax galili | reverse complement strand
CTTTTATAGGTTTTAGACAAAGAGAGGAGGGGGATACCATGGATACATTTTGGTCAGTTCAAGGAGCCCACGCGCACCAACCTAATTTTAAACTGATTGGATGTATAAGATGCAACCCTGGAAGTTTCTTATTGGTAGGTGCTATTCTCAGGGCTGTGGAATGTGCTGACTGTCATCTGTGGGGCCAGGAGTCTCCGTTTTTACCTTATAGGGCAGTTTTCATGCCTGGGCTTGCTTAATCTATAGTTTCCTGGAAGGGGGGTGGAGAATAGCAGGCGGGGCTCAGGGCATGCCAGGGTATGTCTAGGCATGTCTAAAGCAGCAGCCAAGCATTTTACAGAAGCTAAAAGAGCAATTAGTGTGGGTCTGGAGGGATTCGGGGGTAGCGGGTGATTGAAGAGGGTCTCAGGGTCCTACAGTAAGTTACTTTATTTCCCCTACCCAGGATATAAACTATGAAGAATTCAGATAAAGATGTGTTATACGGTTTCTCTAATAGCACCAGAAGCAAGGGACCCTAAGAGAACTGAGTAACAAGCTGAAACTTCTCTTTTGCTGAATCCACCTATTTACTTTATCCACCAATGTATTTGAAGTGTCTTGATTTATGGCCTTTGTTCTGTTACTATAGAAACTTCATGAAACTGTTACCACATTGGAACATGGAGTTTGGGATACTCTGAATCTGTGTTCCCAGGCCATGGTCACTCACATTTGGCTCCAGAATAAACTATTTCTTATCTCCTTTGAGGCGAGAGTTTTGCTTTTGCAACAACACAGTTGAAAGTAATTGAAACCATTTTTTTTAAAAAATATTTTATTTATTATTTTTATTTTATGTGTATGAATGTATTGTCTGTATGTACATAAGTGCCCCCTGTCATGCAATTCCCACAGAGGTCAGAAGAGGGCATCAGATCCTTTGGAGCTGGAGTTAGGATGGTTGTTAGCCACCATGTGGATGCTGGGAATTGAACCTGTGTCCTCTGTAAAAGCAACCAGTGCTCTTAACCACTGAACCATCTCTCCAGCTTCATAAGAAACCATTTCTTGATATGTGAGACAGAAAAGAAGTTTATTAAACGTTTATTAGTCAGGGGCTTGTTTTCAGAGAGTTCAAAGAACTGAGTCAGAAGCTTCACAGAGACAGCATCCAACATCATCACACAGTGCAGCATTGCTCACAGACACTGCAGCTGGTGTGCTCAGTGCAGCTGATGTTGGGCAGACCCTCACCAGCATTAAGACTGCCAGTGTGCCTGCTTCTGGAAATCACAGCGCCACTGTCATTCCTTGCTCTAGAATGATTTGGCCAAGATAAAGCAATTCAGTACCTGCTCTGAGCAATTTGACTGGTGAAACAAGGCCATAGCTCCCACCCTCAGGGATCCAAGACCCTCATCTGTTCTCTGAGGGCACTGAATGACAGAAGAGGTCCTCAGATTCCCTGGAACTGGAGTTACAGACTATTGTGGGTGCTGGAATTTGAACCCAGGTCTTCTACAAGGATAGTTAGTGCTCTTAACCATTGAGCCATCTCTCTAGCCCCAGTAAAAATTATTTCAACTGTTTCTTTTTATATCTATATGCACACATGTTTTTACATAAACATACAATGTTATGGTCAGAATATGAAGTGTCCCCCATAGGCTTATATGTTAAATAATTAGTCCCCAGCTAGTAATGCTATTTTAGCAGGTTGTAAAAAACTTTAGGAGATCGGGGTCTAGTTATAGGAAGTGGGCTACTGGGGGTGTGCCTTTGAGGGTTATTCTTGGTGCCCAGTCCCCTCCTCCCAATTCTTGTCTATCATGAAGTAAACAGCCTCCTCCTCTACATACCTCAGTGCCATGATGTCCTGCCTCACCATGGTTCTAGACTTCGTGGAGCCAAGGTCTGTGGGCTGAGACCTCTGAAACAGTGAGTTAAAATAAACCCTTTCCAGGGCTGGAGAGATGGCTACCAGTTAAGAGCACTGACTGCTCTTGCAGAGGATCCGTGTTTGATTCCCAGCATCCACATGATGGCAGCTAATAACTGTAACTCCAGTTCCAGGGGATTCCATGCCCTCTTCTGATGTCCTCAGGCACTGTACAACACGGGTACACTTATACACATGCAGGCAATATACTGATACACATAAAATAAAAATAATAAATAAAATATTTTTTAAAAAAAGAAATGTATAAGTCCAAGCCTTAACCAGTGTGATGGATAGTTTTAGTTGTCAAATTGACACAGCTAGGTAGAGAGAACCTCAATTGGTAAATTGCCATCATTGGACTGGCCTGGGGCCATGTCTGTGGGGCATCTTCTTGATTATTGAATGATATGGGAGGGCCCAGCCCACTGCGTGTGGTGCCTCCCCTGGGCAGGTGGGCCTATGTTGTAAAAGAAATCAGGCTGAGGGACTGTTGAGATGGCTCAGCAGTTAAGAACACTGACTGTTCTTGCAGAAGTCCTGGGTTCAAATCCCAGCACCCACATGGCAGCTAACAACTGTCTATAACTCTAGTTCCAGAGGATCCGACAGCCTCTTCAGTCCTCTGCAGGCATTGCACGACACAGGTGCACTTACCTACATGCAGATACAACATTCATACATATAAAAGAAAAATAATAAATAAAATATTAAAAAAAAAAAAAAGAAAGCAGGCTGAGAAAATTGAAGTAAATGGTACCAGATAGGTAAGCA
This sequence comes from Nannospalax galili, assembly GCF_000622305.1. Classification (NCBI taxonomy): domain Eukaryota; kingdom Metazoa; phylum Chordata; class Mammalia; order Rodentia; family Spalacidae; genus Nannospalax; species Nannospalax galili. The sequence continues at coordinate 8,476,218 of NW_008351881.1, read as the reverse complement.
GTGTTCCTCCATGGCCTGTGCTTCAGCACTGCCTCCAGGTTCCTGCCCTGAGTTCCTACCTTGGGCTCCCTGATGAACTGTGACCCAGGAGATGTAATTCAAATAAACCTTTTCTCTCCAAGTTGGAATTGGTCAGAGTGTTTTGTCACAGCAATGGAGAAACAAACTAGAACAACCAGCCTTTGGGTTGCCCATGTGCCGTGGAGTGTTCTCCTGTGCCTATACAGTGTACGTGGCCACAAACTTCTGTTTTCTTTACTTTTTTCTTGTTCATCTGTCTTTTGTCAGTCTAATTTTACAGGATCCAAGCCAGAGAAACCTAGGATTACTAGACAGAAATGGGAAAATTTCCCTGCCACATATATAAGAGCAGGGCCTCACTGTGTAGCCCTGGCTGGCCTGGAGCTTGCTCTTGTAGGTCAGGCTGGCCTCAGATTTGCAGTGAGCTCCTTGCCTTTGCCTTCTGAGATGATTACAGGATGTGCCACCATGCCCAGGCCTGCCCTGTATTTCTTTCTTTCTTTAAAAAATACTTCATAATTTTTATTTTATGTGTATGAGCAGTATTGCCTGCATGTATGGGAGTGCACCTGTGTTATGCAATGCTGCGGAGCTCAGAAGAGGACTTCAGATTCCCCTGGAACTGGAGTTAAGGATGGTTCGTGGCCGCCTTGTAGGTGCTGGGAATCGAAGCCAGGTCCTCTGCAAGAGCAGTCAGTGCTCTTAACCACTGAGCCATCTCTCCAGCCCCTGCTCTGTATTTCATATATATGTATTTATTTATATATTTATCTCTAAGAGGGAGGATCACAGAAAGGAATTACTGCATCAAAAACATGCAAAATCTTACTCTTGATTCTTGCTGCCAAACTGTTTTCCACAAAGATGCTAATTTTCCCTTTCCCCACTTAAAACAGAGAGAAAAGAGATTAGAGTGCAAGGAGCTAAGTGCAGTGGATAGGAAGATAGCCTTTAACAGCCTGAGGTTGCATTTGGACTCTTTTAGATCCTCTGGTAAGTACAGAATTAAAACCAAACCAACCAAAATCAGTTGGTTGACTTGGCTGAACACATGCAATAAATGCTCTTTGCCCTGCTGTGGCAATTTGATCCTTTTAACCTTAGCTAGGCAGTTTGGAGTTGGCCTCCTGTGGCTGGATCAGCCAGAGCCTTGAGCTGGTTTCCACTGCTTTGTTTTACCCTTCTCTTTACCTCTCTCCTGGATTTACCTTCTCAATTTTTATTTGCTGTGGTTGTCTTGAGGTTTGTTGGTTCTTTGAACCAATGAAGCCACAATGTTGGATCCGTAGCCTTTTAGAAACTAGGGTCTGTTGTTAAGCTTAAAAGCCTTTCCACCATTAGAGTCTGCCTCGGGATCTTTTTCCAGTAGCTCTAGGGTGCTTCCTTTCCTCCTCCCCCTCACCACCTTTCCTCCTGGTCTAAAGTTTGTAATTGTTAGCTGCAGGGGTCTAATCGCAAGAGTGGCTTAGTTTTGGCTAAAAATACAATCTCCATGGGCTAGAGCGATGGCTCCGTGGTTAACAGCACTGGATGCTCTTGCAGAGGATGCAGGTTCGGTTCCCAGCACTCACATGGCATCTAACAACCGTCTGTAACTGCAGTTCCAGGAGATCCAATGCCCTTTTCTTCAGGCATTACATGACACAGGAGCACTTCTGTATGTGCAGGTAAAATACTTATAACACATAAAATAAAATAATAAAATATTTAAAAAATACAATGCCCAGTAACTTTAGCCTGTTTCCTATTTCTCCTTAGTGCCTATCTGTATCTTACATATTATTATTAATTTTGTTGTTTGTTTGTTTTATTTTCTGTTAAGGTCTCCCTATGTAGGCCCAGGCTGGCTACGAACTCCTAATCCTTCTGCCTTAGCCTCCCAAATTCTGGATTATGGGCACGTGCTACCTAACTGGTTTTTCTCTCTTCCACAGTGGCATGTAAACTTCACAAGGACTGAGAGTTTCCTCTGATTTGTTCATTGATCTAGCCTCAGCACTCGGAACAGTGCTTGACACTGAGTGTCAGGGCTGATTAAAAAAAAAAAAAAAAAGACTAGTTTTTAAAAAAAAGTAGCTCACAGAGGGCTGATTTAGAGTGCCTATAAACCCAGTATTAGGGAGACTGAGGCAGGAGGAGCAACAGGTCGTACTGGGCCCAGAAAACAATTCGAACAATTAGAACAAAATACAAATACCTAAGAACCAGTATGTATGGGCATCAAAATGATGTCCTGGCATTTGGAAACACCTATGAATGTCACCACCATTATATCCATAATGATTTGAACTGAATATCAGTTCCATCTAATAGTGCCAATGAACTGAGCCATTTGTTTTCACCTGTCAGGTTTTGATAGCACAGAAGGTACCATGAGGCCCAATAGTCTTATCAAATCTGAACAGAAAAGAGTTGCCTTTCTGAAAATATAGAACTATTTCCTATCTACTTTCTTTAAAAAAATTTTATGTGAAACTCATGTAACATAAAATTAGCTACTTAAAAATATATAACTCTGGGGCTGGAGAGATGACTCAACCATTAAGAGCACTGGATGCTCTTACAGAGGGTCTGGGTTTGATTCCCAGCACCCACATGGTGGCTAACAACCGTCCCTAACTCCAGTTCCAGGGGAATTCAAGTCTCTCTTCTGACCTCCTCCAGCATTGCATGACACTGGTGCACTTACACATATGTAGGCAATATACTCTTACACATAAAATAAAAACAATAAATAAAGTATTAGAAAAAATACATAACTCAAAATTAAGTGTCCTGGCTGGGTACTGGGAACTCAGTATGCAGAGGCAGGGAGATCTCTCTGAGTTCAAGATCAGCTTGGTCTACATAGCCAGTTCTAGGCCAGCCAGGACTATGTAGTAAGACCTTGTCAAAAATATCAAAGCCAAACAAACAAACCCAAGGAACTGGGTGTATTGGCATAAATCTAGAATCCCAGCCCTTGGGAGGCTAGAGCAGGAGGATCATTTTAACGCCATCCTCTGCTACATAGTTCCAGGCAAGGCAGTGACATGAAACCCTGTCTAAAAATACTGTATAGTTAATGTAATCTAGACATTTTATTCAATTATTACTTTTTTTTTTGTCTTTTTTTCTTTTTGAAGCAGGATTTCCCTGTAGCCCCAGCTGTCCTGGAACTCACAGAGATCCGCCTGCCTCTGCCTCCCAAGCACTGGGACTACAGGCGTGCGCCACCCAATTATTACTTTTATCTAGTTCCAGAATATTTTCATCATCCTCTACTAGGTAATCACCCCTCATGTCTTCTCTTTTCCAGCCCAAGTTTTGTTTCATAGCCCACTGCTATGTTTTCTGTCTATGAATTTACCTATTCTGAATACTTCACTTAAGCACAATGATACAACCAATAGCCTTTCTTGAGTATGTTTCAAGGTGCATTCATGTAGTAGTATGTATCTATGTTCTATAGCTGAATGAGTTTCCATGGTATGATTATGCCACATTTTAAAATTCATCCATTGAAGGACATTTGGGTTGGTTCTGTCTTTTTGTATTGTGAATAATACTGCTATGAACATTCACGTACCCGTATTTGTTTGAACACCTGCTTACAATTCTTTGGGTTATGTCCTTAGGAGTAGAATTACTGAGTCAGGTGGTAATTCTATGTTTAATTTACTGAAGAACTGACAAACTGTTTCCCACAAAATAGTGTAATTATTTTTGCATTCCTACCAGCAATTTCTCTGAACCCTTGCCAACAACTTCTTTCTTTTTGGTTAACCTTAGCCATTCTTGCAGGTATGAAACACTACTTCACTGTGGCTTTAGTTTCTTCAATGACTAAAGATGTAGACTATCTTGGTATGCTTGCCAAGTCATTTGTATAGTCCCTTTGGAGAATTATGGATTCCAATCTTTTCCTACTTTTCAATAGGAGGTTTTAGCTAGGGAAAACTAATTCTCCTTCTCATATATATATATATATATATATGTGTGTGTGTGTGTGTGTGAGAGAAAACTGGCGAAAGCAAATAAACCCCTGGGTAGGAATTTAACTAAAAATTTGAGACAGGGTCTCACTATGTAGCTCTGGCTGTCCTGGAACTCACTGTGTAGATCAGGCTGGCCTTGAACTCATAGAGTCCATCTCCCTCTGCCTCCCAAGTGCTGTGATTAAAGTCATACCACCATGCCTAGCATATATTGTATTTTTAAAGACTAAGTCTCACAGCATAGCTCAGACTGGTGAAACTCAGTATATAGCCAGACTGGAGTCAGGCTAGTGGTAACCCTCCTGCCTCAGTCTCTCAAGTACTGATATTGCAGGCATGGTATACACAGCCAGTATTTATTGTTGAGTGAATTGTAAGAGGCTTTTTTTAAAAAAATATGTTTTGGATAGGATATAAGAATTTTATCAGATGCATGTCTTGAAAGCAATTTCTACCATTGTGTGGATTGTCTATGTACTTCCTGGGTAGTATTTTTAGATGTGTAAAAGTTAAAAGTTTGATGAAATCCAATTTATCAATTGACTTTTGTTGATTGTGATTTTGTTATTACAGCTAAGAACGAATTATCAAGTCAAAGGTCCTGAAGATTTGCCCCTAGGTCTCTTCTGAGTATTGTAATTTATTACTTTCATGTAATTTATTACCTTTGATCCATTTTGAGTTAATTTTTATCTTAAAAATTTTATTTGAGCTGGGCACATGCCTTTAATCCCAGCACTCAGGAGGCAAAGGCAGACGGATCTCTATGAGTTCAAGGCCAGCCTGATCTACATAGCAAGTTTCAGGCCAGCCCTGTCTGGGAAACCCTGTCTCAAAAAGACCAAAAAACACAATTAAAAAAAATTTTTTTAATTTTGTGTTCCTGGCCCTCTGTTGCATGAAGGAGCTACATTGATGAGAATTGAGAGATGTTTTAACTGTCCTGGCAGGAGAGAAGATAGTTTAAAGAGAGACACTCATACTATTAGACTATTCAAACACAGGACCTCAAAGATTTAAAGTTCCCTCAGCATCTCATATGGGGAAAAGCAAAGACTGAATCCCTTGCACCAGTCAAAGGAGAAACTTGCTTCCCAGAAAGAAATTTCACACATTTCTGGCAGCTTATTGGATCGCCTTTCAAGACAGACTGGACCTGAGATAATGATCCGTCAGTGATGGGCGGGACCACACTTCATTATAGATACCATTTCCCTCTATTTAAACCCAAACTTCATGTCAGTATCCTGAAGATGGACTTGGAAGAGTGTTACTGAGCCTTTTCATAATGCAGTCAAAGTGAATAAATCTTTCTCTGGTTTTCATGATTATTGTCTGTCTCTTTAATTGGCATATTTAGGATGGGTTGCCTGGACTAGCTTGTTGGGATAGGCAGAGCTATCTAAAGGCTCCAGTGGCAATGCTAGCTATGGATTTTTCATATATGGACCTTATCATTTTGAGGAAGCTTTCTTCTATTCCTAGTTTGTTTATTGCTTCATTCTTAAATAACAAAAGGGGGTTAAAGGACTGGAGAGATGGATCAGTGGTTAAGGACACTGACTACTCTTGCAGAGAACCTGGGTTCCATTTCCAGCACCCACATGGCAGCTAACTACTATCTGTAATTCCTGTTCCAGAGGAATCCAATGCCCTCTTCCCACCTCCTTGGGCACAGGTGCACTTACATGCAGGCAATACACTCATACACATAATATAAAAATAATAAATAAAAAGGGGGATTAGATGATCCTGTGTGTGTGCTCTTTTAATCTTCATTCTTAATAATTTATTTATGTCATAGAGATTGATTTTTTGTATGTCGAACCATGCTTGCATTCATGGAGTAAATCTCAATCAGTCACATATATAGTCCTTTTAATTTGTGGCTGGTTTTGTTTGCTAATATTTTATTGAGAAGTTTTTGCATTTGTAGTCATGAAAGAAATAAAAATATTTGTCTTCTAACTATAAATGATTGTTGAGCTGAAGATAATAAAAAGGTACAGCTCACCATCTCTCTATTCACCTGAAAAAAAAGACAAAGATTCACACACCAAGAAAAGCTAAAAAAGCTAAAAAGCCTTCCACCTGCCTCTTCCCTTTCCCCCCCTAAAGACTGGACATCAATTTCTGCTTTACAGTGTTTGCCTCTCAGCCAGACAGAATGGCACCAAAACTCTGCAAACAGATTTAGAGTTTACCTTGCCAGTCTTCCTGCCTCTGAGGCCTGGGACTCTTTTCCTTGGCTTGTCCCTTCTCTATCATTTATTCTTTTTTGAGCTACTCCTAGGCTACTGCTTCGAGTGACCTCTCTGCTATGCATGTGAATAACCTTGATGCTCGTCTCTCATGAACTGTCCCCTCAGCTACAAACTTATGAAGGTTGAGGACAAATGTAACACCCACTCAGTCAGAGGGTACATTGGTCTTTGGGTCTTTGTGATTGTTTTTGGCTATGGTATTAAGAATATGCTCCTTTGCCCACTTTCCTTACAGTGTGATTTTTGACTATCTAAAAATTCACCCTATATTTCCTTTTTAGTTGTTTATGGTTTTTGAGTGAAGGACTCATTCTTTTTTTTGAGACAGCGTCTCCTTGTAGCCCCAGCTGGCCTGGAACTTGCTACAAAGACCAGGCTGGCCTGGAACTCACAAAGATCCACCGGCCTTTGCCTCCCAAGTGCTGGAATTAGAGGTGTGCGCTTAGCCGAGGGACTCATTTTTCAGCCCAAGATTGCTATGAGTTCACTAGGTAGCTCAGGTTGACCTCACACTCTTGATCCCCCTGCCTCATGCCTGAGATTATAGGCATAAGCCACCATACCTGGTTTCTAAAATTATCTTAAAGGTATTTCCTACTAATATTAGTAAAATGTTTTGACTTATAAGTTTATAGTTTTAACCTGAAAAAATGCAATTTTAATCCAACATTTACAAATGAGTTATACGATATTGTACATGTCTCATGACTAAATGCCAAGATCTTTGTGTCCTATTTATACTTTTTAATATATTTATACATGTGTGCTGGCAGGTTCCTATGTAAATATAAATGCTTCTAAAAGGATTCTATTTAAATTGATTTAAAGGTAAACAAATATCATATATTAAATAAACTTAAAATTGCTAAAATAAAAAAAAGCAACCCAAAATATTCTTCAAGTTCATATGACTTAGGAAATTTTTGTTTTCTTTCGAGACTAGGTATTACTATGTAGTTTGGCTGTCCTCAAAGTTGTGGACAATCCTTCTGTCTCTGCCTCCTGATGGGTGGGGCTACAGGTATGTATCAAAATGGTTGGCTGTTACAGGTAAATCTTCAATATACAAAAATACTAGAGAGAGAGAGAGAGAGAGAGAGAGAGAGAGAGAGAGAGAGAATGAGAATAGTGGGTATAATAAAAGAGTGTCTTCTGAGCTATCAGAAAAATACTAAATAAATGTTGATGAAACTTAGCCACCAAGATTAACCAGGCCTGTTTTTTTGGCATCTATCCTTATGCTTTGGCTAACATCTTGAACTCAGAGCAATGATGGATTTTTATCCATACCTGACATTTAAAATGTGCTCTGACAGCTGGTTATTGTGGTATATACCTGTAACAGCAACACTTGGGATATAGAGTTAGGAAGATTGTCTTCAAGGCCAACCTGAGCCACATAGCAAGTTCGAGAGCAGCCGGGGTACATGAGACTCATGTACAACATGACATGCACACACATGCGCGCGCGCGCACACACACACACACACACACACACACACACAGATAAATAAAATAAAAATTAGAAAGAATAGCCAGGTATGGTGGCACATGCCTTTAGTCCCAGCACTATGGAGACAGAGGCAGGCAGGAGTTCAAGGCCAGCCTGGTCTACATAGTGAGTTTCAGGTCAGCTGGGGCTACAGAAAGACCCTGTCTTGAAAAGACAATAAATAAATAAATAAATAAATAAAAAATAAAAAATGAAAAGAATTGAATTAATTGAGATAAAAAATTAATAAATCAACTTTCATGAAATAATGTTTTATAACACTACTTTAAAAGTTTACCAGATCTCTTCAGTAAGCATACCCCTAGAGTTTTGTAGAAGTAAATTCAAGTAAGGATATTCATGAATGGTAGAGCTTTTATAAAGAAGATAAAATACTAAAACACTAATTTCTGAATATAGACATAAATTTGTTTAGTTTTGGAATCTTAAATTTTATAAAAAAGACAAGCATATTTTGGTTAGGTATAAGTACATCCTGCTGCATCTTGAAAACTTGCATGAGAAGGCCTATCTTTCTAAACACCATCAACCATGTTTTCATTGTTGGTACACGACAGCTCAAAATTACTAACTACCTTGGTTTTCACTAAAAAATGGGCTTACTAAGACTTAAATTCTTGTATTTGTAATTTAAAAACTAATAATAAGAAAAATGATTCAGTATGCAAAGTATACAAAGAAAAGATCTTTTGGAAAAAAATTTAAGGAATCATAAGAATTTTTTTTTCAGAAAAATAATTTTGTCTAGGTGAAGATTTCTTAAGATTTGTTTCAAAATAAATAAATGAAACTGGACGTGGTGGCTCACGCCCTTAATTCCAGAACTCAGGAGGCAGAGACAGGTAGCTCTCTGGGAGTTTGGGCCAGTCTAGGTGACATAGAGAGTTCCAGGCCACTAGGCCAGCCAGAGCTACATAATGAGGCCTGAAGAAAAAAAATTATCCAGATAAAACTGAATGAATAGCAAATTTGTAGAGGGTTTATAGTAGTGAGTCTCATAAAAAATTTATGTGTGATCAATGACTCAATTTAGAAAGAATTTATTTATAAGATTTTTCTTTCTTTTTAAAAAGAGATTTATTTTTATTTTATCTGTATGAGTGTTTTGCCTGCACATATATATATATATGTATTACATGTGTGCCTAGTGCCCATGGAGGCCAGAAGAGGATGTTGGATCCTCTGGAAATAGAGTTAAGACAGTTGTAAGCTGCCATGTGGTCGCTGGGAACCCAAATGGGGTCCTCTGCAAGTGCCTTTAACTGCTGAGTCCATATAAGCTCTAGTCCATATAAGGTTTTCTAAAACTGATTGAAAATATAAAAAGCACACTGATACAAAACTAGAATTCGGTTCATGTCCATATTCCGCCGCCCCCCCCCCCCCCCCGTATATGGGGCCTTACTCATGTCAGGCAAGTTCTTTAGTACTGAGTTTTGTCTCAGTACTCTTTTATTTGAGACAGTCTCACTAAGTTGCCCAGACTGCTTTCTATTCCTTCTGTAGCTTAGGAAAACCCTCAACATGCAATTCTCCTGCTTCAGCCTCCTGAGTTGCAAGGATTATAGGCCTACACCTGAGTTTGAACACCTAACACCCACATTAAAAAAAAAGTAAACATGTCTGTGCACACCTTAACTCCATTGTTGGGGGATGGAGGCAGTTGAATTCCAGGAGCTGGCCGGCCAGCCTAGCTGAAAGGGTGAGCTTCAGGTTTAATGAGAGATTCTCCCTCAAAGAAATGAGGTGGAGAGTGATAGAAGACACCTGACATCTTCCTCTGGCCTCCACATGTGCACACATCCACCTATATGTTTACCTGTACCTGTATGCATACATCACACATACAACAACACACACACAACTTCCTGTGCTTGGTTTTTCTTTGTTAGGTCTTTGGTTACTTAACAAAATTGAACAATAAAATAATTAAAAAGTTAATTTTTCTGCAATTATGTGATGCCCTATATTTGCTTTTAGCATCTGCACTGCCAAAGTGTGGACCAATATTTGCTTTTAAAGTCTTTAGTCATCACTCTGGTTAAATAAATAAAAAATCTCTATTCCACAGTAACTTTAAATTTTTTTAAATTACATTTTAATTGTGTGTGTGTGTGTGTGTGTGTGTGTGTGTGTGTGTGTAGGTCAGAGGACAATTTACAGGAGTCATTTCTTTCCTTCTACCATGTGGGCCTCTAGGAATTGAACTTGGGTCATCAGGCTTGGCAACAAGTACCTTTACCCACGGAACCATTTCACCAGCCCCCATAGTAACCTTTTAATCAGGCATTTTAATCCTTTGGTTTATTTGACAAACTTCCTCAAATCAAATTTTAAATTGTCTTTTTGACCTTGGGATTTTTCCTGGGTCCCTGGAATCCAAGAGGGCCATTTTTAAACCAACTAGTCTTGATTTGTGAGAAGCATTGCAAAAGTAGAAATAATGCTTAACTGTGTTTGCAGTAGTTTTAGAAGACTCTATTATTCATATATGTTCTAAAATTGAATGAGATTCACAGCAACCTAATATATCTTGATGCACATTATCTGTCACAGTTCCTGGTGTTTTAGGAATAATCAAATTTCCTTATCTGTTGCCGATTATAATGAACTATTGTCTGACTCCCATCCCATGGCAGTTCTAAGGCTTTGTCTTGTAGAGATAGTGGTTTTAGCCCTGCCCACTGCACCTTGATTCCCTGGCACCCAGAGCAGCTCTACTCTCTCCCCTTACTCAGTCCCCCTTCTAGCCTTGAGCCCTGGCTTGCCCCTGCTCTTCAGATTTCTGGACTAGCTTCCTAATCCAGACCTGCTCACTGCATCCTGATCCTCTGCACCCAGACTAGTTTCATCCTCCAGGTTAGTTTATAAGACCCTTCAAAGGCTGTCGCCATGCCTGTCTTGCCCTTGACCTCCTCCTGATCTGCCTGCCACAGACCTGCCTACTACCCTAGGGGGTCAGACGGCACCCACTGTGTCTTCTACACCCTGAGCAGTTCCACTGTTCCTGCACACTGCCCTCCTTCTATCCTTTGGTCAAGGCCCAGTCCTGCTCTTCCTGCCTCAGATCTCTGGACTAGTCTCCTAACCCAGACCCTGCCCACTATGTCCTGATCCCCTGCACTCAGACTAGCATTCTCTAGCTTCAGGGCCCACACTTACCCTGCCTAGTTTGCTAGACCTTCCCCAGACTGTCCCCACCCCCACCTTGCCTTTGGCCCTCCCTCCTGATCCATCTGCCTGCTGCAGACCAACCTATTACCCAGGAGAACCTGAGGCACTAACCAACTTACTTTTCATACCTGAACAAAAAGCAACCAAGCTACATCAACAATATAAACGGAACCAAACCTCATCTAAACAAAGGCAGAATAGAATTTCATATCAGACACATAACTTACAAAAGACATCCATGAGTCCAAGTGACAATGCAAAAATACAAATAATATAAAAAACCAAGAGAATATGTCCCCAACAAAACCCACCTGTCCTACAGAAATGTACTACAGTGAGAGTCACCCTGCGGGACCTCACAACAAAGAATGTAAAAGAACAATCACAAACATGGTCAAAGACCTTAAAGAACACACAAACAACTCAAAGAAGTCAGAGAGGATGGGCATAAACTTGTGCCTGAAGCTCAAAAAAAAAAAAAAAATACAAATATATATCCTGATATAATAGCAGGAGCCAGGAAATGGAGAGGAACCACGAATGTCAAGGGAAAGAAGGAGATAGTAGGAAACAGATGTTACCAAAGGGGGAAATGGGTAAAATGGCAGTGCTTTAATTGGGGAAGGAGGAGGCAGGCTAGACAGAGAGGGAGGAGAGATAAAGCTTAGGTGGTGTGAAAAACCATAAGGAAATATATTAACCCACCCACCCCCTTCCGAAAAATACACATATAGTATCTAAACATGAGTGAGTGCATGTGTATACCTGAAGGTCAGACAGGAGAATTTCTCTTGGAGTTGTTGGTCAGGGTAGTCCAGGAGACTCCCAAAATAACACAGGCTATTGCCACAGTGCCACAGCCCTTAATCAAGGGCTTGAAGGTAAGACTCTATTGCTGAAGAAAAGACACACTTCGGACATAGAACTTGGAGCTGGAACTGAACTGGAAGTCTCCTCCCTAAAGACTAGCTCTCATAGTTCTAGAGATAGTATGCAAGCTGCTAAGGGAGAAAATCAATCAATAGTCCAACCGAACTGTAAAGCCTAATAACCATAATGACTGTCCAAGCAAACTATCTCTATTGGTGCAATACTGACAGTTTTAGGGGTAATCAACGATCTAATTAGATGTAAAGCCCTCTCAATGGGAGGAAACTCATGGGTGGTACTGTAAATATAGCCAAATTTGCAAGACTGGAGAGGTCATAGATCCTAGGGAAAACCCTATCTCTGAATATCTCTAGACAGATGAAATTTCTTACCATATGCTAAATATGGATCCTTATATTTACAGACAAGTATACCGTACACCACTCATTAAAGAAGCTTCTTTTTGCAACAGATCAAGACTATTAAAGAGTTCCACAACTAGTCACACACAGAGAATATATGTGTGAGAGATGCTCAGCCCTAAATGACACATCTACAGTGGAATCTCTACACGTAAGGCTCACAGAACATAGCAGAACGGGGGTAGAGAGAAAACTATTGCATCTCTCAACTCTCATCAGCGAAGCTTCCTCATACAGCAGCGTGCTTTGCACACAGAAGGCCACAACTGGCCAAGAGTTAGAGAATAAGAGACTGCAGAGTGCGTGTCCCTGGATAGGACTCCTGTATTAAACCTCACCCCCGTGGCTCAGAGACCATTACAGAAGGGAGGACAGAAAGATTATAAAAACCAGAGTTGGTGCATGAACATAAGGAAACCGAGGCTTTCAGGCCACTGGGAACTTGCCCGTATGAACTTGCAACAATGGTGACAGCATGCACAAGACCCGTGCAGACTCAATCAGACAAAAACCCCGTATAGAACTTGGGAAATGGGCAGCAGACCCCAACCTTAGCCAAGGAACTATCGCCAACTGATTACTGCTGGGTGAAGAAGAGTTGATTTTCTTCAAGGGAGTGACTTTAGATAGGCTGACTAGACATCAGTGGTTGAACTTGCACCGAGAGATATCTGGGTACAAATGCTTGACCAGCTAGGGCTTAGCATATATGACAGAATGCATGGAATCCTCTGGTGGTAGGCTGATGGTGAAGCAGATTGGAGGATGGAGGACTTCCCAATGTTGGGCAGCAGTTTCAACCTTCTCTGAGTGGGTACACTTCCCACAACCCCTTCTCCTGAAGTCCCAGGATGTGCATGGCAATGGCTTTGCCTCTGTCTTGGGCTTATCCTGGGACAGGGAGGTTTTGTCATTTGCAGACTCTGGTCTTGGGAAGACTGATTCTCTAGACTGAAACTCCCACCTCCCTTAACAGCCAGCCATGGTCTTGCCTCCACATGAACTCTGGGCATCCAGGCCTTGATGTTGGACCTTTCCCATTCCCAGGGACCAAGAGGTTTTCCATCATTTTTCTGTTACTCTTCTACAGCCCCAGTGCACCTTCACCTGTGTCCTACAGAAAATGTAAATCACCAAACTTCTAGAGATAAATATTAGAGTCTTAGTTCAAAGCATTTTTAAAATTAATAACTAAACTAACGTAACTCTCAAACTAAAAATATGTAACTGTATTTTAGAATGTAAATTTTCAATTCTATATGCCCACTATAATTTTTAAGCATTATTTACTGACCAAACTGTACTACCAAACTTCAACAATGCTGTGAAATTTCTCACTGTTGCTGTAATGTGAGTTTGGCATTCATTTCCCTTCCAAATTCTCCAACCTACACAAAGTTTTTCTTTTTTCTTTCTTTCTTTGTTTTAATTTTTTTATGTGTATGAGTGTATTGCCGTAGGCAGTGTGTGTAAGTGCACCCGTGTTGTGCAATGCCTGTGGAGGTCAGAAGAGGCTGTCAGATCCCCTGAATCTGAGTGACCTTCTCCCTGTGTTAGTGGCCACTGTGTGCTTTGATAAACTTGCTTAATTTTCTCTGGTTAAACTGTTGTCTGTTATAGGTCTGTATCACCTACAAACAAGACGGTTGAGGGAAAAAAAAGGAATATTGGTGTATAGTTTTTTTTTTTTTTTTTACTTATGATATCTCTAACTCCAGTGCTGAGGGAATGCTGACCTGATCAAAGGAGTGTGGAATTCTTCCTCTTGATGCACACAGACACATGACACACAGACACAATATGTGTGTGGCTGTGTGTATATATTTATATATATCTCTATATATATTTATTTTATTTTTTTCCCATCTGATTTTGGACTTTTCTCTGTAGGAATGTTTTAGCTACTAGTTTTGGGTCTAGTTAGATCTTCTGTTTCTATCTGTAGTCTTGGAACTTTGTGTGTTTCCAGGGATTTCCCAGTTCACCTAGGCCTTTGTTGTCGTAGCAGGTTTACGTATTCTTTTACTATCTTTTTGATCTCTGAAGTGGGTAGTAATGTTCACATGTTCATTTCTGACTTTAAAGTAAGTTGAGTTTCTCTCTCTTTTTGGGTTTAAGTAGATTAACTTCTGTTGGCCTTTTCAAAGAATCAAGTCATCAACTCTGGTTTTCATTGATATTTATAGCTCGTATTTCCTTTATCTCATTTCTAACAATTTCTTCCTCCTGGTAACTTTGGGTTTAGTTTGTTCTTATTCTTTGTCTTTGAAGTGTAATGCTAGGTTATTGATTTGGAATCTTCTCTTTGATTTATGTGTCTGATCATTTTTATACAGATTCACTATTTCTTACATCTTTTCCCCCCAAAAGAATTCTTTAGTTTTTAGTGAACTTTTCAAAAATTACTTCAACATTTTTTACAGTATAGCCTTTATATTTATTTATTTATTCATTCACTCATTCATTCATTCATTCATTTGTTTATTTATTTATTGTTGGTACAAGGATTCTCTGTATAAGAGCAGTGTCATTAAAGTATATATAAGCATCTATGTTTCCAAAGGCCATCTCAGTGACAAACAGAACTATGATGGGGAGAGGTGCTCACATTTCTAGGCTTTGTTTATTGTAATGAGGCAGCTTTTGGGGGTGTTTACACCTTTCCTAATCTCTCAGTAAAAATAATCTCTACACATTTTATATCTTTCATAAAACATCCTTCGAAAAAGGCCTTAGCATGTAGTTAAACCTCATACAGTAACGACATCAGGCAAATCATCTAACATCTTGGAGCCTCAGTTTTGCACCTGTAAAGTGTAAGCCCTGGGTGTCTTGCAGGTTGCCGTGAAGTGTTTAGGAGACATCAAGAGAGCTCATGCATCCAGAAATAATATTGTGCCGCCTTAGAGCCCAGGTGCAGGGGCAGAGCCAGGTAAGAGTCTCCTAGACTGCACCTGAGCCCAGAAGCCTAGGGCATATGTTTCCAGGTAAAATTCTCTGCTGGGAAATCAATAGGGAATTTAAAATCAGCTGGAAATTTAAGAAGAGGTGAGAGAAAGGGAGGGGGGAGGCAGAGAATGTGTCACATACTAAGGATGTGGCTCAGTTAGTAGAGTGCTTGCCCGGCATGCACTGGCCCTGGCCCTGGGTTCTATCCCCAGCACTACATAAAACTGAGTATGGTGGATCACTCCTCCAATCCCAGCACTTAGGAGGTGGAGGCAGGAGGATCAGAAATTCAAGATCATCCTGGGCTACATAGACGGTTTGAGGACAGCCTGGGCTACATTAAATCCTACCTTCTTCAAAAAAAAAAAAAAAAAAAGAGCATAAATTATGTCATCTTAGCTTCCCCACATATTAGCTAGTATGACATTCCTGAAATTATTGAAGGTGTCTGGTCTATCTGGAACTGTAAAATCATCCCCTTCAGTTGGTTGTGGTGGCACATGCCTTTAAACCTATCACTCAGGAGACAGAGGTAGGCAGATCTCTGTGAGCCTGGTCTACATAGAGAGTTCCAGGCCAGCTGGGGCTACAGGGAGATCCTGTCTTAAAAAGACCAAAAACAACAACAACAAAAACCCCAAAGATGGGAAGCACATGTATATGTGTATCTCTCTCTTCTTATAAAGTCACTAGAATCTGTCTTGAGGGCTTTGTTCTAATAACCTAATCTAATCCTAATCACTTTCCCCAAGCTCCATCTCTAAACACCACAGTCAGATTAAATTTCCGGCCTTTTTAACACCTCACAGTAGGGATTAATTTTCAATCCGAGAAGCCTAGGCAGAGAGAGAGAGAGAGAGAGAGAGAGAGAGAGAGAGAGAATACACAAATCATCTTCAAATCATAGCAGTCAGAAACCCGAAAGCCAGGTCTCATAGGACTGGAAGATGATTTGTTACTGGTGTTCTGCTATACATGCAGAAATGAGGCTGTGGTTTATAGTAGTGAGAACCTATCCCTGCCCACTCTGTCTCATAGGTCAACTGAGCAAAATAAAAGTATGAAAATGAAATGGTTCCTTTGATTCACATCAGAAATTACACTATTGTGAAATTTTTTGTTTGTTTTTGTTTTTTGTCTTTTTGAGACCGGGTCTCCCTGTAGCCCCAGCTGAGCTGGAACTTGCTATGTAGACCTGGCTGGCTTCAAACTCATAAAGATCTACCTGTTTCTGCCTCCCAAGTGCTGGGATTAAAGGCGTGTGCCACCACACCTGGCTGAAATGATGTAGTTTTATCACAGACTGTTTTTCCTATTGGAAGAGTATCAAAGGAAACACCTTACACTGTGCAATTTATAAATAATAAAAAGTATTCATCCAGGCTGGAGAGAAGGCTTGGTGTTAAGAGCACTGGTGGCTTTTGCAGAAAACCCCAGTTCGAATCCCAGCACCCACATGGTGGCTAATAACCATCTGTAACTCCAGTTGCAGGGGATCTGATGCCTTCTTCTGGCCTCCGTGGGCACTGCCTGACATGGGTGCCCTTTACATGCATGCAGGCATAAGGGACTCATAGACATAAACAGATAAAAATATTAAAAAAATATTCATCCAAGTTTTAGGGGCTGGGTTGTACCTCATATCTGGAATCTTAGCACTTGGGAGGCAGGAAGATTACCATGAGGCAGCCTGGGCTCTGCCATGAGTTCACACCTAGCCAGGGCTGTAGTGTGAGACTTTGTCCAACTCCTCCCCTCATAAAAAATGCTTTAGATGCTGGGAAGTTCACAGTCAAGGGACTGGCACGTGTTGTACTCTCACCTTTGCTCTTTGCTGCCCCTCACCTGGCAGAAGGGGAGGACAGCTCTCTCCAACCTCTTCTACAAAGACCATAATCACATTCATGAGAGGTAAGTCCCTATCACTTAACCATTTCCTGAAAGGACCCATCCTAGTGTTACCATTTTGAGTACTACGTTCCAGCATAAGAATTTTGGGGCATCAATATTCAGTTCATAACACAACCAAAGCAGTCTTCTAGCTTTCCCTCTGGAACTGATAGCTGGTAGACTGTATGGAAGCCAGGTATGTTGCCTATGTGTGAAGGGCTCAGATTTCTTACCATACTTTAGAACAGTGATTTTTAAACTGTGATTACTGAGTTAGCAGTGGCAGGAACACCTGGGTCCCACCCAGGACTTATCTAATCAGAAACTGTGAGCTTGGGCTAGGGCCAGCAATCCATCTTAACAAGCGTTCTAGGTGCATGCTAAGCTTGAGGGCTGTTGCTTTAGAGACACTTGGAGCTATTGGTAGTGTTATCGACATAAAAGCATAACTCCTACCTCCAAGGGGATAAGAGACAGTTTATTCTGGAGCCAAATATGAGTGACCATGGCCCAGGAACACAGATTCAGGTTACCCCAAATTCCATGTTCTGGCGTGGTAACAGTTGCCTTACATTTTTATAGTAACAGAACAAAGAAAAGTCATAAATCAAGACACTTTTCAAATACATTGGGGGATTCAGTAGGCGGGTCTCAGCAAAGTGGGAAGGTTCTTACTATAGGTCTCAGATGTTATCGATGACATTCTTAGCTTTTGGATTGGCGAAACCTAGTGGTCCATTGTTAATACATTTTAAAAGGTTTTTTAATCTGTTAGTCACAGGATGTTAGATCAGAAACAGGTGAGAAAGGAGTGGCTGTTTAGGGGGCTAAAGATGGCCTGAGATAAATCGTAATTAGACTCTGGACCTGCAACATTCCAAACTCTCCACTGAGAGTGATAATCAGTTGGTCAGCCTTGCAGAAAGTTTAGTCCAAGATGCCGGAGTTCTTTTTGGGAACTTTTCTTTCACAGTGTTAAGTCAAAACTAATTTAGAAAATAGATGTTACCTTGTGCCTGCCTTGCAAAGAATGTTTGTATCCTGCATGACTCCCTTTCTAGGTTAGTGTAGAAGCTGCAGCCCAGACAGAGTGTGATCAATACTAGGCCTAAAAGAGGCAAAGAGAACAGAATTGTTAAAGACAGCTAAGCATGGAGCTGGAGAGACAAGAGCACTGACTGCTCTTGTAGAGGACCCAGGTTCCGTGCCCAGCACACAGGTGGTGGCTAACAATACCACCAACATGTAATTCCAGTTCCAGAGGACTCCAACACCCTCTTCAGGCCTCTGAGGGCACTGCACACATGTGGTGCACTTACATACATGCAAGCAAAGCATTCATACACAAAAAAAGAAAAAAAAAAAAAAAAAAAAAAAAAAAAAAAAAAAAAGCCAAGCAGGGTGCTGTACTCCTGTAAGCCTAGTGAGACAGGAGTTAAGCTGTCCGTAGGCAGTAAAGGCAGGGCCCATGGTGAACCATGAGCTAATCACAAAGCACATGTGACCTTTCCCCTAGTTGAATGAGTGACACTTGGTCACTTCTCCAGCTGGGAGCATGCATGAAGTGTACAGACCCGATGATGTGCTCAAAGATGGCTTGTCATAGTGTTTGTCAAGGCACTACTGATACCTGGGAAGGGGAAATCTCGTTTAAGGAATTTGCATCCAACAGATTGGCCTGTGGGCACCTCTGGGGCATTTTCTTAATTGCTAATTGACATAGGAGGGCACAGTCCACTCTGGGCAGTACCATTCCTGGGCAGATGGACCTGGGATGTATAAGAAGAAAGATAGCTGAACAAGCCAGAGGAAGCAAGTCCATAAGCAGCGTTCCTCTGCGGTCTTTGCTCCAGTTTCTGCCTCCATGTTCCTGCTTTGAGTTCCTGTTCTGACTTCCTTCAAAGAAGGACTATGACCTGTAAACAATAAACCCTTTCCTCCCCCAAGTTGCTTTTGGTCATTGTGTTTGTCACAGTAATAAAAACCAAACTAGGACAATGACTGATCCCAATAAAGATTACCTCAGGATCTAGTGCTGCCCATAAGGCCCTTGGGCAACACGTCAAGCTAGTGTTCTCCCTTGGAACCCTCCCATTCTCTAGGGTTCTTTCTCACTTTTCGTTAATGAATCTGTATTTGCTGTGTTCACTTTGTGTTCACAGCTCCTTCTTCCTCCTCTTCTTCTTCTTCTTTTTTTTTTTTTTTTTTTTTTTTTTTTGGTCTTTTTGAGACAGAGTCTCCCTATAGCCCCAGCTAGCTTGGAACTCACCATATAGACCAGCCTGGACTTGAATTTACAGAGATCCGCCTGCCTCCGCCTCCCCAGTGATGGCACTAAAGGCATGTGCCACCATGCCCGGCTCCTTCTTGAGCATGAGACAATGTATGAACTCCAAAGTCTCTGACTTTGGTGGCTTTAGTGACCACTGATGACCCAGCATCCTAGTTTTCTGAGGTAAGCTAGCTAAGAGCTGAAACTGTTGTTCTCAAAGAACCTACATTGCTAGTATTTGGAAGGCTGAAGCAGGAATATCATGAGTTTGTGGCTCGTGGCAAGATCCTGTATCAAAAAAAGTCAAAGAGAAAAGATAATCACAGTAATTATTGGCTTACTATGCCTTTACATAAAATGCAGTGAGGATGTCTTTAAGAAGATGAGGCTGTCTTTCAGTATGTGGAGACTATTAAGACTTTTGGACAATAAAAGACCCCAGTAATGTAAGGGGAAAGCTATCAGAGAAGAAAGTACAAATAGAACAGGACTTAAGAAGACCTCTTTAGGAGGTCTGTGCAGCGTTACACAACTCTCCGGTGTCTGACCTGACACACAGCAGAAGCTCTACATTCGTTTTGCTGGAAAGACTGGCTGTGTGGGACACCTATATAATAACACTTTGAATTAGGTACATGCTGAGATTTGAGTTTGTTTTCATATAGTGGAAATCTCAGTATAACAATGGCTTAATGAAGGTACAACTGATCTGTCATTAATGCACTAGAAAGCTAAAGGCTGGCAGTTCAGACTTGTGTGGCAGCTCCACAGTTTTCAGGAGCCTCAACTTTTGTCTTTTTGCTTAAATATTCTAGATTATGACTCCCATTCTGAAGTCATTCACCTCATGGTCCAATAAGATAGCCATTGCATCTAGGCTATGAGAGGAAGGAGGGGCAGATGAGCAAAAATTGGGTCATTTCAAGTAGCATTCTTGGGACCCAGATGTAATTGATTCCATTGGCCAGTTCTTAGTTACACTTTTTTTTTTTTTTTTTTTTTTCCGCTTCTTGGCACTGTGGGTCAAACGTGTGGCTTATTGATATGGTCTCATGTGGTATAGGCATTTGAACTCCAGGTCATTCTACTTCCTGGGATTACAGGTATATACGACCATACCCAGCTACATACCTTTTTATTATTTTTAGGCAGGTTTCATTTATTTATTTATTCATTTATTATTTTTTGAGACAGGGTCTCCCTGTATCCCCAGCTGGCCTGACTCACTATGGAAACCAGGCTGACCTTGATCTCACAGAGATCACCCTGCCTCTGCCTTCTGAGTGCTGGGATTAAAGGCATGCACCACCATGCCTGGCCTCTTTTTTTTTAATATTTATTTTTGATTGAATTTTTGTGCATTTCGTACAATAGATCTTGATCATATTTACATCCTCTCCCTATCTGGATACCCCCTGGGTCCCCCACCAGATTCTGTCATATTTATTAAGGCCTATCAAGTCAAGTTTGTGTCCCCAGATGTCCCTCCCTGTGAGTCCATCCACTGGAGCCTGGTCTAGTCTCATTCCCTTAACAAAGACCAACTCTCCCTCACCCTAGTGATCAGCTGCCAATAGTTCCTCAGCTAAGATTGGGGCTTCTTGACCATTTCCCTAGTTTTATGCTGGGTTTTTGTCTGATTTGAGCTTGCATGGGTCTTATGCATGCTGGTACTATTGATGCAGGATCATATGAGCACCTTCACAGCCCTGGGTGACAGACGTTTAATACAGGAGCCCTATCTAGGGACACATACTCTGCAGTCTCTTGTTCTCTACATTTTGACCAGTTGTAGTTTTCTGTGTGCATCGCACTCTGTTGCATGAGGAAGCTTCGCTGGTAAGAATTGAGAAATGCGTTAATAATATCTCTACCCCCCTGTTCTACTATGTTCCATGAGCCTTAGGCTTAGAGGTTCCATTTTAGATGTGTCACTTAAGGCTGGGCGCTTATTCTCTGTGTTTTAAAAAGTATTTTATCATTTTTATGTGTTTGACTGTGTTGTCTGCATGTGTGTAAGTATACCTGTGTTGTGCAATGCCTTCGGAGATAAGAAGAGGGCATTGGATGGCGTTGGATTCCCCTGGGACTGGAGTTATGGATAGTTGTTAGCCACCATGTGGATGCTGGGAATTGAAACCTGGGTCCTTTGCAAGACCAGCCAGTGCTCTTAATCACTGAGCCATCTCTCCAGCCCCTATTCTGTCTGTGTGACCAGTTGTGGCACTCTGCAATAGTCTCCATCTGTTCCAAAAAAAAAAAACTTCTTTGATGACTGCTGAGAGGTATACTTGTTGGGAGGTCTCAGGCGGTCCAGCAGGAAGAGGCCTAGGCCTAAGGCAGGGATGGGGACAGTGTGGAGAGGGTCTAAACAGCTAGGCAGTGTAGGTGTCTTAGACAGGTTTCTTATTGCTCAGGTTGGCCTTGAACTCCTTAGATTGCCAAAGATGACCTTGAAATTCTGATCCTACTGCCTTTACTTTCCAAGTGCTGGGATTACGGACAAGTGCCACTATGCCCATTTTATGCAGTGCTGGGGCTCAAACCCGTTCTTCCTCCATGCTAGGTAAGCACTCTGCCAATTACCACCCCATACATTGGCCAGTTATTGAAAAGGAGACCTTGGATATGTAACTTTTTAGCAAGACACTTGTCTTGTATTGTATACAATCAGATTCTCTTAGTCACGGGACAAGGGGGGCCTGAATGGCAGGTGGTAATGAATAGCCCATTACAGACTTCCTCCTACTTATTGGTCTTGTTTGTGTATCTTCAACACTTCTTGGAAATCACATATTGCCAAAGCGAATCTTTGGGTTCTTACTTTCTTCTAAGAGTCTCGTCTAAAAAAGAATAACTAAATTTAAAGAGATACTATAAAAGCAAATGGGAAGATGATTGGAGGGAGAAAAGGGTAGAGAGAGAGCAAGAGAAAGAGAGAAAGGATCAAGAACAAACGGCAGTTAAGCAAGGCAAAATGTATACTTGCCTTGTTTCAAATTCCTACAACAAGGGATCTTCTTAAGGAAGGATTTCACTTCACTAAATAGGTTTTGGCCTCTAAAATCAAAGCCTCTCTTAGGAATAGGAATTTTCCTCTTAGGTCACCAAGGGACCTTTAAGTGTCCCACTCTTAATGATTTTGAAAAAAAAAAAAAGACTAGGTAGATGTGAAAGATGGTAAAACAGAGCAAAGTGCATATTTATTAAGTGTAGGAGAATTTCTTTGGTAAGTGCAGGCAGTGAACCAGCAGCATGTGATTCACCTGGAGCTTGCTAGGCTGTGGAGCCATTGAATCTTATTCCCACTGAACCAGCATTTTAACAAGATCCCCACGTGACAAGTTTGTACTTCGAAGTTTTAATTTTATTTATTTTTTGGTCTTTTTTGAGACAGAGTCTCCCTGTAGCCCCAGCTGGCCTGGATTCGCTATGGAGACCAGGCTGGCCTCAAACTCACAGAGGTACCCCTACCTCTTCCTTCCCAGAGCTGGGATTAAAGGCTTGCGCCATCCCCACCCCTCAGCTTTTTATTTTTTTGAGACAAGATCTCTCACTGACCTGGAATTTTCAAGTCTGCCAGGCTGACCCCAAGGCTCTGCATGGTTCTGTCTTTTCACCTGGAATTATAAGCAAATGCCAAGTCACTAAGACTCACATTTCCTTTTTAGAAATGTGGCAGATACCTTGCATTCTTTAAACCCTCCTCATTATTATGGGTTATGCTAAAACATTGACATTGGCATTACAAAGTTCAAGCAATAATCCTTAATGTACTATGAACATTTTATACTTCATTCATGCAATAGCCATTTATTAAGCATCCATTAAATGTTTATCCTGGAGTTTTTGCTGTAAATATAAACACAAGTTTCATTCCTTCCTGCAGCTTATGCTATAGTGGAGGGAGTAGGGTCACATGCCCTACACAAGTTAACAAGTGAATGAATGAGGTAGGTTTCAGGTAGTAAGTGCAACCAGCACAGCAGGATGTGGTAGAGTGTGTCAGAGGTGGAGGGGCTGTTTCAGAAGGAGAAACGTTCCTTGAGGAACAGGACATAAACATGGGACAAAGCCATCCTCAAACATGATTGCAATGTTCACTTCCTGCCCAGATTTGAGCTTCTCTTACAGGAATGAAGACGTAATTTTTATTTAAATCAAGTATCAACAAAACCCCTATATTGGCTAAGAATAACACATTCAGAATATGAAAGCTGAAATTGTCTGCAATATTAAATTCATTTTGAAACTGAAGCATCTCTCAGTGTGTGCTGCTTTAGAACGAAGCAATTTCAGCCTCATTTGCTTCGTCCCTCTGCTAGTCACTTCAGGAAATGGAAGAGCTGAGTGCTCTCATCTGACAGAGCACAGTAACTGGCAAGAGTTCTGTTTTTCAATTGAATCCATTCTAATTGTTGATTAAAAAGAATTGCTTCATGCTTATGAACTGTGAGCTTATAAAGTCACATGTATGCAGGAAAAGAAAGCTAACATCTGCTAGGGGCAAAGCAGATAAATTAGGTGTTCCAGTGGCTACAACACATTTATTGTTTATGATTGAAGCATGAGTTTTAGTAGTGTAGTGACGTGAACTGACAGCATATTTAGGGTTTCAGATTTGATCTCTGACATTAAAAAAAAAATCCCCCCACTCCTCAAGCTTATAAGAAATTAAAAAAAAAACGAAATTTGATTTTCAGCATAATTATGTCCCTAATTAGAGCCGTATTTTTTGCATCTCTTGAAAACTGGAAGAGTTGAAAGTCATCAGAAAATAACAAAGCAGATGGGAGAGGAAGTCACCAAAAAGATAATTTCATATCAAAACATCATATTAATTTAGGAATCAGTGAAGTTTAAAAAGTGACATCAGGCATGAGTAATGGGGTAGAATCTGGCCCCAGATAGGAAATCTAGTGTTCAGAAAGTGAAGCATAAAGAGGACATGGCAGTGGCTAAGGGAGACAGCAGAAACTTTCACTGGTTTTAGAATATTAGAATTAAATGACCTCCAACTCAGTCACCCATTCTAAGACTACAATTCAATATATATATGTATATATATATATGTGTATACACACTGTGCATACATATAGATGCATTTAGAGATGTGCATATGACAGTAAATTGCATTCTTTGCTGTATCCAATAATATCCATTCCTGTACCAGTGTCTAATTTTTGCATCCTTCTGCCTTTTAGTTTTTATATATTTTTTTTTTTTTGAGTCAGGGTTTCATGTAGTAAAACACTTAGGCTGGCCTCTCGGTGGAGGATGACCTCGAACTTGTGATCCTTTTGTGCCTACATCCTGAGTGTTGAGATTGTAAGCCATCACACTTGGTTTATACAGTGCTGGGGATGGAACTCAGGTCTCTGTGCATGCCAATCAAGCACTCTCCCAGCTGAGCAACATCTCCAGCCCTAATTCAGTGATTTTTAGTACATTCAGAGGGTTTTATATTTGTCACTACAATCACTCTCATTTTTCTTGTTATTTCTGGGTTAGAAACTGTTACTGGACTAAGGGTCATAGCCTGTATGTGCCCCAGTAAGCCAGGTTTAGCAGCCCATCTCTGAAGAGCCAAAATAACAGTGAAACGCAGAGAAAGCTTTATTCAATGTGGCCATGTTGGGAAGAGGGACCAAAAGATCCAGCAACTCCCCAGGTTCATCTTTTGGGGAGTGGGGTCCTGACAAGAAGTTAGGATTTCAGTAGAGGGCCAGAGGCATACATAGCTAAACAGTGTGGTCAAGGTGTGGTCACACCCATTCTTGTTTTTGCAAGGTGGTCTGACAAGTCACAATTCTCTTTCTGGGAGAAAAGTTTCCCTTCAGCTGGTACAGGCTTTAGGCTTTCTCTTCCAGCATGAAATTCCTGGTATAATTCCTATTTCTTGGGGACAAAAAACTCTTTCACTAGTCTAATAGCCAAGTGAAGGACACAAGCATCTTTTCAGACTTTCTTCATCCCAGCCAGGCTGTTTACAAAACCATTTTCTCTTTTTTAGGATAAAGGTGTTTGTGCAATTTTGGGGGCGTTCCTTGGTGGTCAGTAGGTGATACAGGGGAAATCAGGGTCCCTTCTTGGGGTTCTTAGTCTCATTAATAAAGGGATTAAAGAAAGGACTCAAATGGAAGCTCAGGGACAATTTTATTAGTTTAAAAGAAAACTCCAGGGCAGGTGAGCTGTAAATCTCAGCAGCTGCTTGGAGGAGGAGAGAAGGAGAAAACGAGACAAGGCCACGCTGCCTGAGCGGGCAAGAAGGGCTGCCACATGGGGGACAAGCAGACACCTGACAGACACGCAGCACATGATAGGAAGGAAGGCGCTTTAGTGAAAGAGTGGACCCCCAGAGCGTTAGGGAAGCATGCTTAGAAAAGAGATGAAAGAAGAAACAGAAAACTTAATGCTTTTCTGATTAATTAGGAAAGAAGGCCGACTTAGAACTACACATCCTACCTGCAGCTCTCGAGGAGATTGTGCTGGGGGCTGTAATTATGGGAAGGAAACACACATTGTCTCATTAAGGAGATGATTATTCTGCCTCTCTCTTCAGCTCGGCTTAAGGTGGACCTGACTTCTTAGGGGTGGTCCCTTGGCCAAGTGATTGACGCGCCTAACGCACTAGTTGGTTCTCCAACCAGCCAGAGATTCTATTCTCTTGACCAGAAACTTTTCCCTTAGTAGGCCTTTACTGCTGCTGTGTTAAAGGTAAGTGAGACAGTAACACCATGAAGATGGTATCAAGGATGCTGAGGTGACTCAGTGGAAATGTGTTAATAGACCTTCCGGCAGCTGCTCCACAGAAACCCAGAAGGAGAAAGAAGGGGGCGGTTGGAGGCGTACTGAGACTGGTTAACAGCCAGGTGCTGTAGTCTGGCTTCAGATTCTGGTATCCCTATTTTACCTAATGGCTGCTTGACCTCAGGAAAGTGACTTAAACTCTCTGAGCTTCAGTTTATTCATCTTTAAGATAACAGTATCCTACTTCTTAGGGTTACGAAGAATAAGTAAGATACAAGGGGCCCATTATATGGCTACTGAATTAAAATTAGCTTGCTGTTTTTATAATGTTTATTGAGTGACAATTAAATGGCATTTCATAAACCAGATACAAACGACTACATACAATAAAGGAAAAAAATAGTGATAGAAGATTGGTGTCTGCTAGAGGCCAGGGATTAAGGATAGGAAATTGATAGTAAAGGGTCACAGGGAACTTTTTGGATTCTCTATATGATTGTATTTTGTAAACATGTGTCATTAATTACACCCTTGGGGGAATTTTATTATTTTAAAAAATAAAACCGACCCTCAACCGTAAAATATATAACTTTTAATTTTCCAGTTGGATTGCTCAATTATGCTACAGGTTAGAAGCAGGAATCAATTTCTCAACACAGTCAACAGATTCTTGTCGAGCGCCTTCTGTGTGCAGGGGCTCTCTAGGTGCAGGGGATAGGACAGCACCTCTGTCCTCGTTTGTGATTCAAGCACAAATTGTACACTTATATTTAGAATGACGAAAGAGTTGCAGTAGAGATGCTGTAGCGAGAATAATGTGGACGAGGGTAGGGCATGTACAGGGCTCTGCCCTGTAAAAACCTCTGTCCTGAAGTGGTTGCTTTTAAAACATACTTAGGAAACAGTTCCTGTATCTGAAGATGCTCTCCACACTGCAACCAAGCACGTGATGTGTCAGATGCCTCTAGGTGACCAGTGACCTGGGACTGTCCTCTGGCTATACCTGCCAGACACACTGTCCTCCGGGCGAAGGAAACACTTTGCTCCAGACCAAGAACCAGGTGGACCGCTGGCCCCTGGGGGAACCCAGCTATGACCTTGGGATGTCAGCTCCGCACTTGTGTCCGGCGTGTGCCGACCCTCTGCCGAGGCCGGTACCCTTGGGGTTCTTTCCCGGAGAACCCGCCGAGTGACTCCGCCCCCCGGGCTGAGGGTGGAGCGAGGCTGGGGAACCCGGGTCAGTCTCCCCTTCGGTAGGGGCCGCGTGCGGGGGCGGGGCTAGCCCGCGGGGTGGAGTCGGGGGCGGGCCCAGGGCGGGGCGTCCGCCCGGCGTGCGCTCCGGCAATGGATGCTCCGCGAGTCCCGCGGCGCCGGGGGCGGGGACAGCCTGGTCCGGCCGTGCGGGGCCCGCCCCCTTCCTCCTTCCCCCGCGCTGGGGTGAACCCGGAGCCGGGAAAGAGTCGGTTCTGAGTTCCCCGGGTGTTTTTAGGCGGCGGCAGCCCAGGGAGAACATGGCGTTCGTGGGCAGCCGAGTGGAGCTGGACGCGGACGAGGTGCGAGCGGCGGGGATCCGGGCTGGTCCCCCGAGTCCGCGGGGCGTGGGAGGGATGGGGAGCCCCGCGGGACGCGACGGCCGGGCCTCGGCGGGGTGCCTCGGGTCCTGAGGATGGGCTGGGCTGCCCTTCGAGGCGGGAGCGTCCTTGCGGGCCGGGCATGCGGGACCGGGGCCGGGTCTCGGGGTTCCGGCTGTGCAGTCTCTGGACCCCGACTCTCCCCTCTGTGAAGTTCTGCGGTGTCGGCCGGGGCCGGAGTCGGGAGCCGCAGCGGGCCGGCAGGGACGCTGCCCCTCTGGTACCGGGGGCTCGGGTGCCGCGCGGTCCCGCTGGCGACCTGTTGATTGGTGCGCTGCGGTGCAGCCCCCGGCAGCTGCGGAGACGGCGCGCTGGTTCCAAGCGGAGGTGCGGGCTGGGGAGGCGGCTGCCGCTGCTGCCATTTTACCTGACTTGAATTTTACAAGTCGCGGCCTGAGAAGGCTTTGGTTGCAAATGATGCAATAGTGGATGAGCTGGAGCGGGCGAGCTTGGATTCTTGGCTGAAGATCCCGACAACTAGTAAATATGGTGTTTTAAACTGGGCCTTAAGAACCCAGGACACACCGAATGCCCCATGGCAGTCAAGAAGGCAGAACTTACTGCCTGGCTGGAACTGCAGAGCTTGCCCAGTGGTTTAATGTGTTGCAGGAACTTTTAACTCCACATAAAGGCTAATAATGAGATAGCATATTCGTTGCTACTTTAGTCTGTGACAGCTTTTATTGACAGCTTTAGGCTGCCTTTTTGGTGTGACCTGTTGCTGTTATTCTTAATATTTTACAGACCTAGATCTTTAGTGTAATCCAGGTAATAATACTTTTACAGTGCTTTGACCATATATCACTTCCTCAAAAGTTTGTATGTCTCTTTCGTATATTAAATATTTATGCTTTTGACATTGAAGGCTGTCTCAAGTATGGTCTCATTTGCTTATCCCAAGGCTGTCCCTAACTCCTCCCTGTACCTAACCACAATGCTGGGCCTGGTCGTGCCAGCCTGTTATTTCAGCACTAAGGTGACTGCCAGCAGGGGGATTGAAAATTCAAGGTTGCCCTGGACTACAACGTGAGTTCCTAGTCAGCCCCTGTTACATAGAAAGACCTTGCCCTAGCTCAGGTGTGCCGGGCGCGCCCTTAATCCCAGAACTGGGAGGCAGAGGCAGAGGCGGGGACAGGGGGCAGAGGGAAGAGACAGGTGGATTTCTTTTCTGTGAGATCAAAATCGAGACCAGCCTGGTCTACATAGGGAGTTCCAGACAGCTGGAGCTACCGGGAGACTCTGTCTCAAAAACCAAAAAAGAAAAAAGAATCGCTGTGTGCAGGGCAGGACTAGGACGCTGAACTGGGAAAAGAGGTATATCTGACATATTGAGGAAGGGAACACTCTTACGTCCCATGCCAAAAAATGAACTAAATACTGAGGTAGTAACTGGTGAAGAGGGCTCATGCTCTGTGGGAAGTTGGGTTTCAGAGCAACCAAGACAAGCCTGGCACAAAAATACCTGATGAGTGGATGTTTTTGAATGAAAAACATGACTGCAGAAAAGATGTGGCTTGATCACTTCTAAGTTTTTGTCCTGTCGTTTATTTACTTTTAGGCTTCTAGTATATGCTAGGTATTGTGTTAGTCTTAGGAGATGGACAAGTATGCACTGACTCTTCTACTGACCAAATCTACTTTTGCCCCTCAGGGTGTACATACACATTGGCATAAATTTAGCAATTTTTTTTTTTTTTTTTTTTTTTTTTTTACTGGCATTCACTCTGTGCTCAAACTTGGTAGGTGCTTTAGAAAGAGAAAGCACAGTTTTAGCTCTTTAGGACACTCAGTATGGGTAGGGAGATGTCATGTGTGGAAGAACGGGGAACAGCTTAGGGCAGGGCAAGCACTGTCAGGGGATTGTAGGTGCTATTCTTGAGTTGTAAAAAGTCCCTAATTGTAAATGGACTAATGAATTCTACCCCGAGTGAACTGTTTTTCAGTTTTACCGGGTATGTAGAACTAAAATAGCTTATTTAGCTAAGATTTTCATGCACTTAGAAGACTTTAGCATCCTAAAGTGCTCTCGGAAAGTAAAAAGGGACTGAGCAGAATAGCTGAGAAACCGTTAGGCTGGACTTAGGTAAACCTGGCTCTCAACTCCTGGCTTCATAGCCCCTCACTCATTTATGCATGTGCCTATGGGGTCATCCGTTCATTGATATGACAAACATCTGATCCTCCTAGATGGCAAGCTTGTGCTAATCTGGGGATACAGCAGTGAACAAGACAGATGAGGCCTTGTCCACGACTTGTGACCTTGACTGACAAGTCTCGGCCTCTGAGGGCTTATTGAGTGGTCCTAAAAAGTTAGGGCTGGGAGAGCTACGTGTTCAGCGTTAAAGTCAAGGTTGGTATTTTTTAGGGGGAGGACTAGTAATATGGGAATCTTTTTTTCTTCCAAAGTATACAAGGAGACCATGGTGGTAGAGAAACTCTTATAGTAGCCATGGGATGGATTTGTTTGTTAGGTTTTTTGAAACAGGGTCTCCCTGTTGACCCAGCTGGCCTGAAACTCATTATGTAGACCAGGCTGGCCTCAAACTCACAGAAATCCACCTGCCTTTGCCTCCTGCGTGCTGGGATTAAAGGTGTATACCACTATGCCCAGCTGTAATTTTTTTTTTGTAGCTATTTTTTTTGTTTTATTTTTTAGATGCTAGAAAGAGGAATGTGATTACATTTCTATTATCATGTACTTAAAAAATGAATAATTTGTATTGATAATTTGATAAATTACATTTTAAATTAAAAGTTAATA
>NW_008351881.1:8440601-8445084 GCF_000622305.1 Nannospalax galili | reverse complement strand
TTTTTTTCTTAAAAAAAAAATTTATATATATATATCCAATCACAGTTGCTGGGAGTTCAAGTGATCTGCTGTCGGGAAAACAGTTTCCTTCTCTTCCTCCACCACCTCTGGCCCTTAAAATCTTTCTGTTCCTCTTCCACTGTGATCCCTGAGCCGTGGGAGGAGAGTATATGGTACATGTGTAGCATTTAGTATTTTCATCACATGAAAGGAATAGGATCTCTCCTCTCTCTCTCTCTCCCTCCCTCCCTCCCTCCCTCCCTCCCCCTCTCCTTCCAAAAACAGGGTCTCCCTGTAGCCCCAACTGACCTGGAACTTGCTGTGTGGACCAGGCTGGCCTTGAACTCACAGAGATTCACCTGCCTCTGCCTCTGCCTTCTGAGTGCTGAGATTAAGGGTGTGCACCCAGCTTGTTGTTTTCTTGACAGTCTTGCTAGGTAGCTCTGGCTTGCTGAAAATTTGATTATTTAGACCAGGCTGACCTTAAATGCCCAGTGATCCTCCTGCTTTTGCCTCCCAAGTACTGGGTTTACAGACACATGCCCCTGTGCTTAGCTGATGAAGTTGTAATAAAATTGCCATTCTCTTAGAATGAGATTCATTCTTTAATTTTTTTCATGTGCCATTATTTGGATGCTGGAAATACACACTTGAAGAAGGTAGTTACTATCCTGGAGGAGCACAGGATCTATTGAAAGATAGTTACCCAAGTAACTGGTCTCTCTGGGTCAGGGTATGATTTAGGGAGAAGGGCACAAGGAAACTGGGGTGCCGTTAGTAATTACGCCAGCCCAGTAGGTGTAAACAGAGACCTTTGGCCACCCTAGTTTGGCTACTTTAGGTTTAGAGAAGACATATATTTCAACCGGGTCTTGAAGGCAAATCAGGACTGTGGTGGGGGCGGCAAGGTGATAAAGTGCAGGCTTGGGTGGAAACTGAAATGGGCTGGATGGGAAGGGGACTCACCTTGGAGCTGACACTGCAAAGGCAGGCTGGGATCCCGTGAGGCAGTGTCTGCAATGTCGCGCTAAGGAGCCTGGGTTCCAGCTTCTCAATAGTGGGAATCCAGAAGGTTTTGAACAGGTAGGTATTAGCGACAGCAGGGATGGAGGCCCAGATCCACACTCACCCACAGCAGCCTGAGGACTTCCCTTGATCTTTTAGGGGATGTAACTCAGGCAAAACTCAAGGCTCTTGACTGACACACAAAACAGTTTCAGAACGAGCCAGTATGAATCAGAGGTGTGGTTTATTAAAAATTGAAAGTTCTCAGGGAGAAAATAAAGCCCTCCTGAGTGAGTGCATGGGTTTGGAGTTCTCAAAAATGAGAGTTGCAGCAACTTATTAAAAGATATCTTTAATGTAGATTTTAAGTGTGGGGACTGAAAGAAAGAGCTGGAAGAGTTACCTCTCAAAAGGTTGCTAAGGAACCCCACCTCCTTTTTCTCTGTAAGTGGGATTTTAGGGTGGTCTTGGAATTATCTGATAAGGTAAACCCAGGAGCCACTAGCATTACACAGGGGGTTTAACACATGTCTTTATATTGCAAATGGTGTTTCTGGTGAGATTTTGCAGGTTTACAGCTGTGCTGGAATTCTTGCTTCTAAGCCAGCAGGAGGCTTCTAGAAAGTGAGGGGCTCCTTCTCCTTCCCATATCCTGCCTCAGCAGGATCAGATTGTTTATTTTCAGAAGATAAATCTGGGGATGCTGATGTGGCCAGATTGTGGAGTTGGCAGCAGATGGGGTAGGGGCTGTTTCAGTTCATGTGGGCAGTGATGAGGCCTGAAGCGAAGCCTAGGCTGTGGGCTTGGAGAGGAGAGGCCGCATTGCAAGGCCCGGTGGCGCTCAGAGGAGGGCAGGGGTGCCGGGAGATGATTCTGGTTCCTGTGTAAGCCCAAGGTTGGGTGGAGGTGGTATCAACTAAATTTGAGGAGCGGGTCCATTCCCATCCTTTTCGGAGTCTGCAGAGGCTTCTTACTCAGAGACTTTCCTCATTGAGGGAGCATGGTCTGCTGTTTACCGTGAAAGCATGCTGTAAATTGGTAATGCAGGCTAGTGGAAGGACACAGCATCAGTTATGTTAGCCCAGTGGTAGCCCACGTTAACAAGCAGCCATTTTGCTGAAATGTTCAGTGACGGCTGGCTCTTGAAATCCTATCTTGTCTTGGAGTGCTACTTTGTCAGAGGAACTTTCCTTGGTGTCCCCCTCCCCTCCTTCCTCTTCCTGGGCACCCCGTTCCCTCCTTTCAAGCTGGTAGCCCAGTTAAGCTTCTGTGGGCAGAAGGTGTTTGCCTTCTTATCTTAGTTTTCTGCCCGTGGGTTTGTTGCTAATTGCCTACAGCACAGATCTGATTCTGTAAATCCTGGGAGACTCCTGGTTTCCATTTCACCATCTGTGGACAGCATCCCCACAGCCCCTCTGGTGCCCAGTAGTTGGTCTCAGTGGAATCTTCTGGAGTCACCTGTGTTCACTGCCACACTGGTGAGGCTTGGAGGAGGAGGGTGAGGAGGGAAGTGGGGGAGTGCCCCATTGGTCAACAAGTCTATCCTTTTCCATTCCTGGGCCTAGTGGGTCTGGACTCCCTCCTGACAGACTAGATCTCTGTACCACATTCACTGTGGCCACACAGCCATGTTGGTGACATCATCACTCCTCTTTGAAGGTATTCTTGAGGTGTAGGATGCTGGGAGTTCATAATGATTGTACCCCTCAAGCTCTTTGTGTATGCCTATGCATTAGGCCCCATCTTTAAAAATATCTCAGTAAAATGACACGTTCTGTGCATTATTTGGATCTTATAATAACTAATGAAAACTATTCTGTCTTAATGCCTTCAGTAATGTGCCAGGCCAGAAGGAGGTGAACAAAGCTCCTGCTCTAGGTGGTGGTCTGGAGGGTGGAGATGGACTTGCTGAGACCATGGGGGGGGGTGCCAGGAGGCACTGGGGGTATAGATGGGGCACCTCTCTGGGAGAAGCGTGCAAGTGATGGCTTCCTGGAGGAGGCCATTTCTTAGAAAATCTGATCCTTACAGGATGAATGAAGGCACACTGTGGACATGGTTGGATGTGAGAGAGCTCTAAAAATGTGTTCCAGGGAGGGCGAGTAGCAGGATAAGGCCAGTGACAGGGACATCGTAGTAATCTTGTGACTACAGTGGCGGGAAATGAGTCCAGAGGGTGCTCCAGAGACACAGAACCAGTAAGATGGATGAATGGATAGATGGATAAGTGGATGGATGAGTAATAGAAGAAGACATTTATCAGGGAATTGGAGGCTGAGGATGTCCATGATTCCCTGGAAGAAACATGGAAGTTGGAGGCGTGACTCAGTCCTTCTCTGGAGAACTCAAGTTCTGAAAGCTGCTGGCTGTAGAACTTGGAGTTCTGATATCCAGTGGCAAGAGAAGATGGGTGTCCCACCTCCAGAGGAGACAGATTAAATTCACCTCTCCTCTGCTGTTTTTGTTCTATCCTGGCCCTCAGCCAGAATGGCGCCAATCACATTGGTGAGGGTAGATCTCTCCCAGCAACAGCCTGACAAACACACATGGAAATAATGCCTTACTGGCTAAAAGTTTCTTAATCCCGTCCAGTTGGCGCCTAAAGTTTACAGTCACAGGTCATTCAGTTTTTCATGCCAGACTGTGGAGATCATGGTATGTCTTTAAGGGTTTGAGCTGTGGAGTGGTGTGGGGGGTTGTCACCTTAGGTAGCTCTTTGCAAGTCCTGGAGGCTAGTTAGAGGGAGACAAGACCAGTGAGAAGGAGACAGGTGGATTTCAGGTGTTTTGTTTGTTAATGACTATTTGAGTCCACCGAAGGCTCTGCATATGCCTTGGTAGTTAATTGCTGGCTAGTACTTAATGGGTAAGATGGGGTTTTGACTCCTCTGCAAAACCTAGCCAGGATTGTGGGCACAAATAGCTGAGTGCAGGGGAGAGCTCAGAGATTATAGTTGTTGGCCTGGTGACTGAGGACAGAGTGCTGTAGTGGGGTGGTCATCCAGAGTGTTGCAGGAAGGTGTGTCCTACCCCAGTGGGGGAAGGGAGGAGGAGACTTGGTTTCCTGACCAAGACCTTGCTGATCTGTTGTTAACCCTTTGGGCTTTGGTTCCTCATAGCCAGGAAGCAGTTCTATGCTGTGGTTCTCTGCACAGCCAGGAAGCAGTTCAGCTTTGACATCAGTTATCTAGAAGGTGACACTTGAACCAGGCTTCAAGGGGTAGAATTTCAGCAGGTGGTGAGGGAACAGAGGGCCTAGCAGGGGGATCTTTCTGGGCTGGAGGCTGTGGTTACTGGTGGCCATGTAGGAGTTGAGGTTAGGAAGGCTACAAGTGTGTTCGGTCAGGTTTTGATAGGCTTCTCTCTCTCTCTCTCTCTCTCTCTCTCTCTCACTCCCTACACCCCCCTCCCCCCCACCTTCTCTCCCTTTCCCCCCTCTCTCCCCCCCTCTCTGTGGGGGTGTGTGACACTTCCTCTGC
>NW_008351881.1:8414041-8440125 GCF_000622305.1 Nannospalax galili | reverse complement strand
CTCTCCCTCCCTCTCCCTCCCTCCCCCCCTCCTTTTCTCCCTTTCTCCCCTCCCTCCCTCCCTTTCAGTGGGGAGATGTGTGACTCCTCCTGCACTTGAGGATAGTTGTCTCTTTCTACTTTTCACTTTTTCTTTTCCCTATAGGAGCTTTTTAAGTTTGTTTTTAATCAGTACTCCTGTAGATACTGTCAGCTGACTGCAAGGAACTTAAAACATTAGCTGCAGATTCTCCATCTGTAGCAGGCCCCTGACTAAAAGACATCCATCTTACCATCCTATCTGACCTGGCCTAGTTATTTTCCAGTTTCCCTAAAATTGCCTACACCCTATAGGGACCAGGAATTCTTTTTTTCCTTTTTTCCTTTTTTTTTTTTAAAGGGGGAGGAATGAGTTTACTAGAGAAGCTCAAAAGAATGAATAGCTTTAGAAACCGTTTACAGCTGGTAGAAGGAATCCACTTAGCCCTGGGAGTGCCGCTAAGGAAGAAATGTTACTAAAAACACGGTTGGGGAGAGTCTTTAAGTATTGATACATGGCTTGTTTTGTGTTGAAGTTGATGTCCGGTGTCTTCCTCTCTTGCTCTCCTTATTTTATGAGTGCCGATGTCTTGCTGATCCTGGAGCTCACCATTTCCATGAGACAGGCTAGCCAGAGAGTCCCAGGGATCCACCTGTCTCCACCCCCAAGTGCTGGGGTCATAGACACCCTGATTTTATGTGGGTGCTAGAGGTCTGAACTTGGTGGACCAGGAATTCTTAGAAGCTGCCACAAAAGCTATTGCCTAAAGCTGTATCTGCTTCTAATCTGCTTCTATCCATGCTTGCTTGCTTGATGGGGTGGGGGGCAATAATAATTTTAAACTTTTACTGACTTATGCAAATATGTGCTTGAGTTTAAACCATGATGATTGGCCCCTTGTGTTCCCGCTTTTGAGAAATATCTGAGTATGTATAAAAAGTTCTTGCAGACTCCCTTTGGGTCTGCTCTCTGTATTTACTCCTGGACTGCAGGGACAGCCTGGCCATTAATAAAATCCGTCCTATCTTGTGGCTGAATTCTTGGCAGTTATCAGACTATAACACATCACATCCATAGATAGTGAATGATGGTGGCAATACCTTAACATAAGTGTAAGGGAGTGCAGGCTAGCCTTCAAGGAGTCCTTCCTGTCAGTTCTCGGGAGTAGAATCTGATTTCATTCTTCATAAATGCAGAGTATTGGGGAAGTTCCATATTGGGCCCAAGGCTGGACAGCAGGGGAAGCCAGAACCAGAGCCCAGTTGCTGCTCTATGGCCTTGGAAACTTGGTGCAGCTGTGAACAGAGGGTAGCAGGCCTTGGTCAGGGAGTACCTGATGGAAGGTTCTGTGTGTAGTCACGTACCGGGTTCTGGACGAGGGCTTTGGCATCAGGCCTTATAGTCCCCAGGAGAGTCCCCTGGACTCTCACTCCATCCTCATCTGGCTGGTCGGACTCACTTTGCTGATGATCATCTGAAAATCTGAGGTTTGTTTTCTTGGTGCTCAGTGGCCTGAGGCAGGTAGGAGGAAAAGGGGACTCAGCATCGCCCAGAAACCTGGGCTTGTCCTTCTGCCACACAGCAAGGACACAGACTGGCTGGCTGTCTCAAGAGTCTGAGAATTAGGTGACAGAATAGCCTCTGACCTTACCTGGCTCCTTGTTCACCCCACTCAGGTCATAGTCCTAAGTCTTACACGTTCTTAGGCAGTGAGGCTGAGAAAGGGGAAAGTGAAACTAAAGAAATAAGATCCATCCTTATTTCCTGTATAGAAAACAAAAGTGAAAAGGACAGCACAGGAGGGTGGAGACAGCGCCTCACTGTCAGAACAGACTGGCCAGCGCTGTGGTGCACAGCTGTAGTCACAGCTCCTCCGGAGGCTGAGGTAGGAGGATCGCTTGGGCCCAGGAGTTCTGAGCAGCCTGTGTGGCACAGTAGCCCCCACACATCCTAGAAACAGGAAGTAGTCAGGAAATAGTGCTGTCTTAGCACAAAGTCAGGGTTAACTCTAAATTCAGTGCCTTTCCACTAGGTCAGGGTCCTGAAAATTTCTTTTGAAGGCCTAATGCAATGTGACCCCCCCCCG
Organism: Nannospalax galili; assembly: GCF_000622305.1. Taxonomy (NCBI): domain Eukaryota; kingdom Metazoa; phylum Chordata; class Mammalia; order Rodentia; family Spalacidae; genus Nannospalax; species Nannospalax galili. The sequence goes on along the minus strand of NW_008351881.1, from coordinate 8,438,021 downwards.
CCACACGCCTATTTTTGTAAGTGAAGTTTTATTGGAACACAGCCATGCCTGTTCCTTTAGATGTTGCCTGTGGCTTCTTCTGCGTTACAGTGTATAACCTTAGTAGCTGGGGCATGGGTTTTATGGTAGGTACTGCCTGAATACTCCTTGGTCCATGTAGTTTGCTGACCCTTTTCTGCACGATTTCTAGGGATACAGCTTATTCATATATGCTGTAAACTCTAGGGTTTAAAATGGCCCATTTGGGGGCTGGAGGGCTGCAGTAAACTGCTGTAGCCCTTTCTTACATTCCTTTTCTCTGCTTCCTGGACGTCAGGCAGTGAATAGTCTCTGTGACACTCCATCGCCATGATGTGCTGCCTCACTACAGTCACTGTACCGCCTGCTTTTCACTGCCTCCCAGCAATGCCTTTTTATTATGGCCCCTAAATGGACTACCCCATTGATTAGGTGAGAGCCCACAGGATCCAAACACTTCCTAAAAGCCCATCAGCTGGCAACCAAGTCCCTGATATATGAGCCTGTGGAGGCATTTCATATTCAAACCCTAATACATCCATAATCATTAATATTGTCTTAGTACATGTGCGCTCCCTCCAAACCTAGTTTATCAGACATGGTGGGGCATTCCTGTAATCTCAGCACTCCAGGAGAGAGAGAGAGGAGGATCAGGAGTTCATGGTCATACTGAACTACTTAGACAGTTTGAGGACAGCCTGGTTATAAGAGACCCTGACTTTATTATTATTTTTTTTAACGTGTATAAGTGTATTACCTGCATAGATATAAGTGCACCAGTGTCGTGCAGTATGAGCAGAGGTCAGAAGAATGTCGAATTCCCCTGGAACTGGACTTAACAGATGGTTGTTAGCTGCCATGTGGGTGCTGGGGATCGAACCTGGGTCCCCTGCAAGAGCAGCCAGTGCTCTTAACCGATGAGCCATCTCTCCAGCCCTCAAGAGACCCTATCTTAATAAATAAATCAACCAACCTAAGTTTATTGAGCTTGATTTACTTATCATAAAGTTCACTCCCTTTTCCTCCTTGGTGCTAGAAAACTAACCTGACTTCCTGTACATGCTGGGTAAATGCTCTACCACTGTACCACTAGCCCAAAGTCCTCTTATGCATAGGTTCAGTAATTTTTTTAAACTAAATTTCTGTTTGTGTAGCCATTGCCTCAGGCCAACTTAAAGAACATTTTTGTTACCCCGTAAGGATTGTGTCCCCGTTTTATTCTTGGCTCAGTTTACTTTTAACCCTTAAAATAATTGGAAAATTAAAAATCACCAGGAGAAAATAAAATTTCCCCAAGTGTAAGTGAAACCGAGTATCTGTCTGCTCCATGTGCTGAGGATAAAGCGTACTGGAGAGCCAGGGCACATTTGTGTCAGGAGCTCACGGGATTCAGACGCTGTGACCTGTGACAACATCAGAAGGGAGGCTCCAGGGCTTCATGAATTCCTGCTGCCTGCTGCAGGAATAATGTGTCCTGTTTGCAAGAAGACAGATGTGCTGGTGAAGAGGATGACTTCTACCCTCTGATTTTCTAGTTTATTCCCTAAGGAACTTGCTGCTTAGCCTACATGTTTAGTGTCTTCCAGAAAGGAAACACAAACAGTTCCACTTTTAAGCCATGGCCTGTTTAGAAAATGGGACTGTCACAGTGTATGGACTCTGATAGGAAAAGAGTCAAGCAAAATCAATCTTTTATCAACATCCGAATTTCAGATTTGTTCTGTTTGTTTCAAGCATGGCATGCGGGGGAGAGAAAAGAACATGGGTGGGCTTTCGAGTTAGTGGACACGGGTGGGTTCTCTGGCTGAGTGCTTCTCTGGCTAGTCCCCCCATTGGGAGCCTCATCAGAATAAAGAGGCTGCTAATGCTCCCCTTAGGTGCAGCACTGCTGCTTCAGCTGGTGCCTGGCGTACTTAAGTACTTGATTGCACCCTTACTTTGATTAGTAATTAGCTATAAATTTTACTTTTTTATAAATGCATTCATCTGGTAAGGATTTTGTAGAGTAGGCAGATCATCATTAGCAGGATTATTTCAGATTGCAACTAACCATATCACATATCTTGGCATTGCATTCTTATTTGCTGACAGTAATTTTAAAATGTACTTTGAGGAACGGTTATATTTTTGTTTTTATTTTAAAATCCAAATGATGGTAAAAGTCCTTTTGGAGAACTAGGGTTAAGCCAGGGAACCAAGGTTAAGGCACTTTGAGCTAGTTACCTAACTCACGAGTGAGGCTAAAGGAAGTGGTGTTGGTAGCTTGCCACCTGGGGTTAGGGAGCACTCACAAAATCTCCAATCACTTCGCTTATTTGTATTAATCATGCATATGTGATTAATATATGGGATATTTCTCACAACTCTTTAAGGTAGAAATACTGAGATTCATGGAATTCTTTTTCATCTAACATGAAGCAAACCAAGTTTGATTTTTGTAAGCAAACCCAGAGTTGGTTTAATAAGGTATGGTGCTCTGTAAGTCTTAATTATACAGCTGTTAGCTTAGAAAGAAGTACTGTTCCTTCTGAATGTTTCATGTCTTTACCTCCTTTAAAATTTATAGAGGAGGCAATTAGAGTAGTCCACAGCTTAATAAATGGTGGGTCACAACCTCATTATGGGGTCATATAACTGAATGTGGGAGTTGCAGAGTGTTTGGTAAGAGTATAAAGTTTCTGAACGTGCAGTGACCAGAATTAATTCAAACCAAACATGCAAATAACCCAAAGTGTTTCTGGTAATGCTTGCCTGTGTTGCATCACACGACTGTACTTGTTACCCATGTACTTTGTACCACACATGCAGTCATGCCAAACAGTGCCCACTGACCAACCGTCACTACCTGAAATAACCATGGCTAAATTGAAGATTATTGTCTTATGAGTTGCAGTGTCTTTACTGTACATACAAACTTTTCTGCTGTTATAGAAATAGGTTTAACTCTGGAAAACAAAGTCTTTTATTATTTTTCTACTATCATTTCTTAGTGCAGAAGTATGAAATTAGTATATTTTGGGGGTTGTATTGTTTAGAATGTTTTATTTTGTTTTATTTTTTGGTCTTTTTTTGAGACAGGGTCTCTCTGTAGCCCCAGCTGGCCTGGAACTCACTATGTAGACCAGGCTGGCCTCCAACTCACAGAGATCCACCTGCCTGTGCCTCCCAAATGCTGGGATTAAAGGCGTGTGCAACCATGCCCACCTGAATGTTTGATTTTAAAAATTGCTGTTTGAGTTGCTGATTTGGGTTTCATAAAACAATTGTTAAGTGAAGTTTGGCCTGGAATTAGGACAGAATTTCCAAAACTTTCTGAAATGGCCTTAAACAGATTTTTGTTATTTTAAACTATGTGTTTATATGAAATGGTGTTCTCAGCATTGATTGTTAAAAGACTAGGGTATCAGTCAACTCTGAGAAATGTTGAAGATGCTCTGAATCTTGAGGTATCAAATATTCAGCCAAGATTTAATTCTTTTAGAAAAACAAGCACATCCATCTCATCAGTGTGCAGATATGCTGTTATCCTTAATAAATAATAAAATTAGCTGTAGGTCAAAGAATTGGGATTGCATTAAATTTCTTGAGTGAAAAGGTGTTGTGAGTGGAAAAAGTTTGAGAAAAAGAATGTACACAGGCCCAGTCCAGGTGAGAGTGGGACTCAGTATTTCATATGACAGGTACGGACATTTTAAGACTGAGGCAAATGTAATGTATTTAAAGAACACTTGTCTGTCTGTTAAAGACCGTAGAGCTCCCTCTTTCAACAGAGGCAACCGGAGACAGTCATCCTTTTGTAATTTTCAGGAGCAGACACGGGGCTTTGCAGGTGGGTTTAAAACAGCAGTTCACACACAACAGGAGCATCGCCTCACCCTTGGTTCTCTTTTCTGTCCTCTCATCCTGCCCTTCTGCCATCAGCTGGTCCTGTGGAGTCTACTTCATAATGTATGTGGTGCTTTCTCCCTTCACCTGCCAGCACTGCCACCCTCCTCAGTCCTACGTCAAGGCCTTACATGCCCTCACTTCTGGGAGAGGGTGTCGCTGTTGGTATCGCTGTCTCCTCTTTGCCCTCTGTGAGCTGCTCTCTACTCTGCGGCCCTCTTGCTCTTTTTCAGACATTGATTACATGTTTCTTCCCAGCTTACAGACTGAGGGACTGTCCTTAGTAATAAAGGAAACCACTCTCCTTGTAATCAAATAGTCAGGCTGTTGTCTTTTTCCTCTGGCTGTCTCCTGCCTGTCTCCTCTTGCCCTCCAGCCACCCTAGCTCCTGTTCCATTTCCAGGACATGCCAAGTTGTTTGCCACCACAGTGCTCTTTGTGAGTGCTTCCTGGCCTGTCCAACTCAACCATGACCAACTCCCAAACTTCTCATCCGTGTCCTTTCTATACTACATAGCCTGTTGGCTTCCTCTTAGCTGTGATTACTATCTGCACAATCTTGTTTGCTTATATTCTTTTTTGTTACCTGTCTTTTGTGGCAGATTTCCATTGCAGGCCACAGCAGTTGCTGCAGGTAGTTTAAGGAACAAATGAGCTGCTTGGAAGGGCTACAAGAGCACTTGGATCTAGGTGGTTGTTCATGAATGTTCTATCTAGGACTGACACAGTTGGGGAAGATACTGGTGTTTTGTTAGCAAGAACTCTGGGGCTATGTTCTAGTTTTGTTTTTGTTGCTGTAATAAGTGCCATGACCAGAAGCAAACTGAGGAGGAAAGGGTTTATTTGGCTTATAGATTACAGCCCCCCATTGAGGGGAACCAGGGCAGGACCCTGGTGGCAGGAACTGAAGCCCAGCTCATGGAAGAATGTTACTGGTTTGCCTCCCCTAGCTTGCTTAGCTACTTTTCTTATATAGTCCAGGCCCACCTGCCCAGGGGTGGTACTGCCCACAGTGGGCTGGGCCCTCCTATATCGATCAGCAATCAAGAAAATGTCGCCCAGGCAGGCCCACAGGCCAGTCTCATGGAGGAACTCCTCAGTTGAGGTCCCCCTTGCCAAGATGACTCTGCTTTGTGTCAAGTTGACAAAAACTAGCCATCGCCGGCTGTTGTTCAGCTTTCCCTCGCTGTGATGAATACCTGAGGTAACTACTTAAAAGGAGGAAATGTTTATTTCGCTTTCAATCCAGGATCAGCTGGCTCCATTGCTTTTGGCCCAAGAAGAGCAGAACATTCTGCTGGGGAGATGTGGTAGAAAAGCTGCTCCCCTTGTGGTGGCCTGGAAGAAAGAGAGACAGAAGACAGGGCTGGGGAGCAGTATCCCCTACAAGGGCATGCTCCTATGACCTGACTTCCCTCCACAAGTCCCCACCTCTTAAAGTTCTACCACTTCCCTGTAGAACTTTAGTACGAATAGTACTGTCAGCTGAGGACCAGGCCTTCAGTACACGGACACTTCGGGGGACATTTACGATCCAAACCATAACTAGGGCTCAGCCTTCATGACACTGTGCAGCAGCTAGACAGTGGATGCTGAAATGCTGCTGCTGAACCACCTGCTTCTCACCTCTGATGGACGCAGGGGAGAAAAACAGCTGTAGCTCTGGGTGGCTCTCAGATCTGGATGGGAGGAAACTGTTTTTTTAAAACATGTTTTATTATTTAGCTCTGGCTAGCCTGGAAACTTAAATTGCTCCTTCCTGTAACTCCTGGGTGCTGGGATTGTAGGTGTGTGCTACCACACCCAGTGTGTATAGGTATATCTTAACAGGAAGAACCTAATTACACCCAGGCACCTAGAGCAGTGAGTTTCGAGATTAGTTAAGGGTTAGTAATGGAGTCAACTTCAGAGAGCAGCAAAGCAAGCACTTTCTCAAAGTCCACTTGGGAATATATGTTGGTGTGTCAAATATGTGAGTCATTAAGAGGGTTGGGAAAACAACTGAGTCTTAATGCTAAAGTTAAGATATGCATCAACTTAGGCCAGCCAGGGAGACCCTGTCTCAAAAAGACCAAAAAAAAAAGCCTCAATTTTTCAAGATTAAGAATTCTTGTCAGAGGCTGGAGAGGTGACTTAGCAGTTAAGAGCACTTACTGCTCTTGCTGAGGACCTGGGTTTGGTTCCCAGCAGCTACAAGGTGGCTCACAACTGTCTGTAACTCCAGTTCCGGAGGATCTGACAGCCTTTTCCGGCCTCCACAGGCATTACATGCAGGTCAGTGTAACTCCAACTATGTACATGCAGATCAAGCAGTCATATACACAAAATAAAAATAAATCTTAAAAAATTCCCATTGTAGGAATTTTCATGACAGGCAAGCTCTAGATATTAGAATTTTTTCAAAGGGTAAGATTGTGAGAATATAAATGCTATCTAGGCCATATTTGGAACCATTTGAGTACAACAATGATTAAGGATTAACAACAACGATTAAGGATTGTAGTGAACATCGAAAGTGATAGGAATCTTTGAGTTGTGTTGTTGGAAGATAAAGAAATAGCTAGATAAGTAGGGGAACCAGAGGGGTTTGCCTGAGGTAGAATGCCATAGATAGCTTGGAGCAGTGGAGGAGGGCTAGAGTTGGATGCTCAGTGTTCAGCTGCTTGTGTTAGGTTGCTTTAGGAGCTGGGGAAGTGGCTGATGAATATGAATACTTGTAATCCCAGAGCTCTGGAGGCTGAGTCAGGATGTCATCTCCTAGGTGCTGAGTTTAAAGGCATACTGGGTGAGGAGTAGTGTAGTCTCCTGTGATCACATGATCTCACCACAGATTTTTAAAAAATGTTTATTTACTGTGTGTATGTGTATACATGCACACATGTCTGTGGAAGTCAGTGGATAACGTCCATCATGTGGATTCTGGGGATTAAACTCAAGTCAGCAGACTTGGTGGCAAGCACCGTTACCCACTGGAGCCATCTCTCTGTTCCTCACCACAAACTTCATAATAATTGCCAAACAAAAAAAGTCACTATGTAGCTGGGCATGGTGGCACATGCCTGTAGTCCCAGCACTTGGGAGGCAGAGGCAGGCAGATCTCTGTGAAGGCCAGTCTGGTCTACACAATGAGTTCCAGGACAGCTGGGGCTACAGGGAGACCCTGTCTCAAAAAGACCAAAAAAAAAAGGTCACTATATGATGGGGACATGGGACACTGTACTAGGTGATCAAAATGAATACTACTAAAGGGCAGATGACACCTGTCAGTCCAGGTATACATGCCCTGGGGCTGTGGTTAGCTTTTCTGTAGTAGGTTAGTACCTGACTCTTCTCACAGAGATCTGTCAGAGAAACTTTAAATGAGGAGGTGGTCAAGAAAACAAGAAAAGAGGAGAGAGCTGTATTCTCCAGCACTGTCAATCTTATAAAAGGTAATGGTATTAAAATTCCAGATTAATGGAGGAAGAAGACACGATGGCTAAATGCAGTAGTTGACCAAGTCCAGATCCTGTTCTGCAGGGGGAAAATGCTGTGGAAATGTTGGGTCAGCTGATAAACTGTAACCTGAGTAGTATTGTGAAGTAGTCTAATTTGCAGAGGTGCAAACTAGGTTGTGTACAGAATAAACATACTTTGATGGATTCAGACCACCTTTACCAGTAAGCATTTTGCAACTCACTCTCAAATGGTTCAGAAAAAATACATTGTTTAGTTCACTAGTTAGCCAGGGTGCAAGGGAGGTGGGGGCTGGTGGGGAGTGGGTTAGGGAATCTGCTTCCACCAGGGCAAGTTGTCAGTGACCAGGGATGCTGGGAAGCGGCACACAGGTGTTCTTCATGCTGTTCTTATTTTGGCAACTATTCTGTAAATTTGCTGTGATTTCCAAATAAAGTTGTTGGTTTTTTTTTTTTGGTCTTTTTGAGACAGGGTTTCCCTGTAGCCCCAGCTGTCCTGGAACTCACTATGTGGACCAGGCTGGCCTTGAACTCACAGAGATCCGCCTGCCTCTGCCTCCCAGTGCTGGGATTAAAGGCATGTGCCACCACGCCTGGCCCAAGTAAAGTTTTTTAAAAAACCTGTCTGAGAGTACCCTTCACACTCTCAAAGAGCTAGTTCCAGTAAGCTGAGTGAGCTGCACTCCCATCCTGCCTTACTGTGCTGTGTTTTCTCTCGGTGTGCATGGTCTGCCTCTTAAAGGAATACCTGATAAATCCATAGGCATTCTCGTTTAAAAGTTTTAAATCACTCAGAAGCTAAACCACTATCTTTCTCTTTCCCATTCTCTCCCCCATATATGCAAATAAAACTGGTGTTTGCACTTGGTGTGTAAATACATGTTGCAGTGCGTTCCTAGGCTTGCTCATTCATATTTGTGTACTCTTTTGAGTGGTGCAGCTGTCATGTGTAGGTCTCTGTCTCATGCTCTGGGTGTAGCTCCTGGATCTGCCTCACCATGTCTGCACCTGAAAGGGAGGACCGGCAGGAAACAGCTTCCCACCCAGTCTGTAATTGTGATTGAGAGTTGCATTGTGAAGGCAGTGAAGAGTTAGCTCTTGCCTTGTCTGTGTGATGAAGTTTACTTTGTCAAATAGCTCTTTGTTGAATTTGTAAAATGTGCTTTTCAAAAACAGTTTTAAACACTAAGAGATTGTAGTTTCAGGGGCTAAAGTTGGTCTCTGTGGGTTTGGGTCCCGTTTCTGTCTTTTAACATGCTTTGTGTCCTTGGCAAGTGACTGTCCTTCCTTATGCCAAGGTCTCATCATTTGTAAACTGGGAACAGTACAAAGCTACTTCAGAGAGAAGGAAAAGAGAGTTGGTGTGCGTAATGGCATGTGGACTGTTGGCCCATAGAGTGCTGAGGAGTGACATCCCTGGCACTAATGATTTTTAGCAAAATCAAAAATTTTATGTGACAAAATCTTAATATTTATTTTTCCAAATTTAAGAACCAAGTTTATCAATGCACCCAAGCCAAGAGTAAATATTGTCATAAATGTCTCAACCCACATTATCCAAATAAGAGAACATTTCCATCAGTGCTCTTTGGAGACTCAGGACACCAGAGTGATAGACTAAGTAATGCTTTCTACTGGATGGTCTATTTTAAGTGCTTTTCACATACGACATTTGACCCATGAACCACCCAGTGCCAGAGCCAATCAAGGCACAGAAGGCCTGCCGAAGGTCACAAAGCTGGTGGGCGTTAAAAGTACCGTTTGAACCCAAGGAGGTGAATCTAAGCGTGTGAACTCAGATTTTCCTACATTTTCTTTCCTGCATCATGGGGTCTCTGAGGTTGAGGTTGTCTTTGGAGCTTTAGGAACTGCCCCTTCTGAGCATTCATATGATGGGGTGTGGGTCTGTGCTTTCTTTTTAAAGCCTTCACTCTGGAGCAGAGCCACAGGTGAGACAGTACCGTGAGGCTTTTGTTGGGGTAGGCTGGGAATTTGTAAAGTGATGCAGGAGGCTTGTTTTTGATTGTCCTTGGGCTGCACTGGAGATGTTTAACTGTAGAACCTCTGTAATAGTATCAGTGCAGAGTACTACTGAGTGTTTTGTCACTCTATGCCAGATATCTTAAATATGTTGTCTCAGATCTTATTTCGATGCTGTAAATTAAGTGATGTTATTCCTATGGTATTGAGGCCCAACAATGGATACGTTAAAGAAATCTGAGTCTCACAATCTTGTTAACAAATGGTGCTGGCAAAACTGGACATCCTCCTGCAGAAAAATGAAATTGCATCTATATCACCTTGTACAAAAATCAATTCGAACAGGATCAGAGACCTTAATTGAAAAGGGTTAACACTGAATCTTGTAAAGGAAAACATAGGGAAAATACTACAGGACATAAGTACAGGCAACAAAGTTTCAAACAGAACCCCAGTAGCACAGGAAACAGCCTCAGGAACAGACAAATGAGATCACACCGAATTAAAAAGCTTCTGCACACAGAAGAAACTACTAACAGGATGGACAGGCAGCCTAAAGAGTGAGAGAACCTTTGCCAGCTATATTTCAGACAAGGGCTTACTGTCTAGAATATATAAAGAATGTCAGAAAATAAACACCAAAAGACCAAACCTGCCAAGCAATAAATGGATCAATGATCTGGAAAGATAGTTCTCAAAAGAAGAAATACAGATGGTCCCTGTCTCAGAAAGACCCCCCCCCCGCAAAAAAATACAAAAAGTGTCCAACATCGCTAACCATCAGAGAAAGAGAAATTACAGCTACTTTGAGATCCCACCTCACCGCAGTCAGAGTGGCCTCCATCAAGAAAAGGAAGGATAGGTTGTGCCAAGGATGTAGACGAAAAAGAACCCTTAAATCCACTGTTTTTGCAGTGTAAAGTGGTGCAGTCACTATGGAAATCAGTGTGGAGGCTTCTCAAAAGACTAAAAATAGAACTACCATATGACTCAGCTCTACTGCTCCTGGGCATAGACCCAAATGGACTCTCCGTCCTACTACAGAGACACCTGCACATCCATGTTTGTTGCTGCTCTTTTCACAGTAGCTAGGAAATGGAATCAACCTAGATGTCCATCAACAGATGAGTGAGTAATGAAATGTAGTACATATATACAATGGGATTTTTTAGCCATAAAAAAGATGAAATTAAGAAATTTATAAGAATGGCTGTTGGGAGGGGGCAGAGATGGTCTCTTTTAAGGATGGGAATCTTGTTAGGCTAACCACGCTCCAGTGGATGGACCCACACTGAAGGACATTTGGAGACACAAATTAGACTCTATGGGCCTTATATATATATATATATATATGTACGCACATGTAATCATGTAATATATGTATGTATAAATACATCGTGTATATGTATATATGTCATTAAATTGGGCAGGGTGGCAGTAAGAGGAGGTGTTGATGGGGAGGGGATCGAAATACCACGAAATCATATGAAAATTATAAAAATTCAATTTAAAAAAGTTGGATAGCTGGGGTGGTGGTACACGCCTTTAATCGCAGCAGTCAGAAGGCAGAGGCAGGTGGATCTCTGTGAGTTCAAAGCCATAGTGAGTTTCAGGACAGCTGGGGCTACAGGGAGACCCAGTCTCAAAAATACCAAAAAAAAAGCTGGATAAAAAAGAAAGGGAAAGCATTGTATTGAGGTAAGCTAGGCTCAGAAAGACAAGTACCACAGGTTCTTTCTCATATGCAGATCATAGCCTCTAACTGTTAAATACGCATATCCAGGTAGAGCTGAAAGAAAAGACTGGGAGTCTAGGTGGGGCCATGAAACTAGAAAAAGAAAGGCCTTAAAGCAGGGGCGGGGAAGGTGGGAAAAGAAAGTGGAAGGGGGAGGTGAGAAGGGGAGGAGGTGGGAAGGGGGAGGGAGGAGAGGTGGGAAAGGGGGGAGATGAGAAGGGGAGGAGGTGGGAAAGGGAGGAGGTGAGAGGGGAGGAGGTGGGAAGGGGGAGGGAGGAGAGGTGGGAAACAGCACTGCAGGGAAAGAGGGGGCAGGGAAAGAGGGAGGGGACTTGGGGAATCAGTCAAAATGAAATAGGTATGAAAATCTTATATGGAAACATCTGTTACTTCTGTAAGCTAATTTAAAATGGACTCATACTGAATGAAATTCTGAAATCAATTAAAAATATTTAAAATCAGGGGAAAATAAAATTATAATAAAAATAAAGAAATCTGAGTCTTTCCTCATGGTAACAACAGCATAATTACCTGATTTTGTAGTATCTTTATGAAAGTTTAAAATTGATCCATGTTAAGGATTTCTCAGACTCGAGGTGGTGTTTTCTGCTATTCCTGCTGCTTTTGTTACCAGGACAGAGAAGCAGTAGCAGTAATTGTAGAGGTGAAGTGCTCACTATGATTATTTGTGAGCTAGAAATAATCATGTAAGTCTCCATTGTAGTGCCCATGTTCATAGGTGGAATCTGTGATTCATTCATAAAGGAAACTGTGTCCTTTTAACAGTAAAATACCTCCATCAGTGGTAGTTTCAAAAAGACACACACAAAAAAAGTTTAAAATATTAGAACTTTAGATAAGATTGGGTTCTGCTGTTCATTTTCCCAGTTCCATGCTGGGTTACTGCCTGGGAGTCTCTTGGGCCACCCTGGTCAACAACTCAAAGGAAGGGATCTCCTGTCTGGCATTGTTTCTTGTTACGTAGCCTTTAGCTATACACATGGACTCAAAGAATTATATTGGCCCCTTTCATCTTTGGTTATACTTTCCTTTTGGGTGTTTAAGACCATACAGTTGGCCCAAATAAACCCAATTTATTTTCACTCTTACAGGGATGACAGAGTATATGGACTCCAGTGGGGGAATGGGGGAATGCTATGGGAGGGTGTCATTTGGGATGCAGGTATAAAGATGAGTAAGATTGTTTGGGATGTTCTGTATGAAATACACAAATCAATAGAAAAATTAAAAAATTAATAGGTTTTTAAAGGAAATTAAAAAAAAATTGAACTAAGTCTTCCGTTTGTTGTTGCTCTTTGTGTAAAATTGTTCCCCTGCAAAAAAACAGTAGGCCCTAGCCAGGCGTCCGCTAACTGGAGATTAGATGTGTGAGATAGTGGTTAGTGCTAGAGGGCAGGGTCATGACACAGGGGATCTTGATTTACAAGGTTGGTTTTATAGCCATAAAAATAGTAGCCAAGAAATACCAGTGAGGAAGTAAAAAATTTGCTCATCTAAGTTAAATAAATTCAAAATGTGCGATTGTAAAAGATTTGCTTTTTGCATCTGCATTCTGTTTTTATTATATTATTATACACTCTAGTGCACATTTTTAGAATATCTTATTCTGTGACAGTTTCATGCATTGTATATAATGGATCTTGATCATACATAAGTGCCCATTTTATTTGTGTGTACTCATTTCTCTATGAAGTTATGTTCCAAACTGTATGTGCTCCGTGATAATGGTAGAGTGTTTCTTCCATGTTAATTTTGATTGTACATGATTTCTTAAAGTACTGGCTTTTGGAGCTTCTCTCTTAGGCTGCAACTTCTCCTTATAAAGTTAACTTTCATTTTAAAAAACATTCCATGTGGTAGTGGAAACTAGAGCCACGCTATCCAATTTTTTTTTTTTTGTGAGAGCGACATCTGGTGGTCGATACGTAATCTCATAGTTTCCCTGTGCTTGGGAATTCCAAAGAACCTGTATGAACTGCTTTCTTTGCTTGGTACTTAGCATTAGCCAGCTGTCCAGGATCAGGTTGGTGGTACTGATAACCAAAGACTGGGAGAAACCCAGTGCTCCATTTGGATGTGGTCCAGATAGCCATGAGGGATTTGCTTGCATGTGTGATGGACAAGTAACTCCCTAGTGAAGGATTTCTGGGCAGTTCAAAGACTTTATGATTTTGAATTCTGTGACCTCTCTGCTTTACTCTTGAGGCTGGAGTCAAAATAGGTTCAGTGTCTTAGCCACACAGTGTTGGCAGATGTCGACTCCTCCTTGGTTAGCTGAGGTCCTTGGAGTCTTATGATGTGCTGTGCTCATGAGTTAATTTTTGCATGCTGGGAAGTCAACTGTGTAAGGGAATGTGTGTGAGAGAATTTGAGGCAAAGGTATTCAAAAAGGGAAAAGAGGCGCTAGTATCTCTCAGTGTACTCTTTAGGAATATCTCTTTGCTGCAAATATACCCTTGTCAGATGTTTTTCTCTATTCTGAAAGAGGCTCAGAATCTTTGGTATGAAAAAGAGTTGAGGGATGTATGAAGAAGGAATCTACCCTGTCTTCACAAGTCAGCTGGTTCATCCCATCTGAGAGTAATATTCAGTGGAACTGTATTAGTGGAACCTGTTTTGCGGCAGACCTGTTTCACGCATTGTCTCGCTAAACTCCTTACAACACTCCTGGGGGGTGGTTGGGATTCCCATCCTACACTTCAGGAAATGGAGGCTTCAGAGTGCTATACCTGCTCCAAGTCAGGGGTGGAATCAAGGTTCACACCTAGACAGGTCTATCTTCCAATCCTAAATTAATTTTTTCCACTGTACTCTCTGATGGCAGTGTAATTAAATAATTGATGTATATTTACTTATACCAGTGTGCCTTCGCTGTGTGTAACAATATTTACACTCAGTAGTTTGAGGAATCCTGGTATAGTAACTGACTTCAGTCTGACTTCTCATCCTGCACATCTTAAGTCACAGAGCTGAAGGCCACAGCAAGGGGTGTTTGCAGTCCTTTGGACCCAGTCAGTCTCTGTGCTTTTAATTCTGCCTGAGTTCCAGGGCAAAGCGTGTGACATGGAACCTGGAGGAGTTCTAGGTTCTTATGTCCAGGAGCAAGGAATTGGACAAAGATGTGTAGATAGAAGCAGGAACAGGGGCAGCTTGTTAAGAGATAGTACCCTCCTAGGAGGGGGAGGCAGGCTGGAGTGGAGAGAAGAATTTAGTAGCTCAACCCAGTACCTGCGGCACAAAAGATGGGGCTTTAGGTCACATAGCAGTGGCTTTCTGAGTCATCGCAGAGCACAGGCTCTCCTAGTTCATGCAACTTCACATGTTCCATTAGCAACTTAAATCTGCTGCCAGTGTGACAGACACTGTGGAGTGCCTCTGCGGCTGCACCCGTGGTTCTAAGCCAGTTCGCCCGTTTGCCTAGGCTGGGGAGGGTTGGGGTTTCCAGCTTTCCTCTTCACCAGCAATGTTTTTGTGTGTGATGGCTTTGCAGCTTCTGTGTAAGACCTGCTCATCTTAACTCTCTGCCTGCATTCCTCTGTCATCAGGGCGTGTTTTCATGCCTCATCTCCCTGGGCATGGTTTAGAGGAACCCTAAAGTGGGCATAGAATCTGTGTACTTGTTCTCAGCAGCTATTGGGTTCTATGAGTCCTTAGTCAAACCCACAGTTTCACTGGTCAACAGGGTGGAGTGGCAGATGAACACCTCAGTGTGGAGAGCTTGGTGCTCTGGGGATGGGGCAGGGTCATTCTCATTGAGGAGGAAGGCGTCTGTAAGCCCCATCCAATGCCTTCATCTCTGCTAAAGGGCCATAGATAATAAGTACATGGTAGCATCCATTCATAGGGCCATGAAGTCATCCATATGAAAGATGGAAAAATGGAGGTAGGTGAAAGGTTTGGGGTTCAAGGACAACACTAGAGTGGATTTTCCTTTGGTGTAAGAGATTTATTAGAAGAGTAGCTGTCAGAGTAGGGGCTCCGAAGAGCATTCAGGTTCACTTGGCAGAGAGGGCCGCATGCTATCGGTTTTAGAGGAATAGGAACGATTCCATGCTGCATTATTGATGAGTAGCCCATAGTGCGTGCTTACAGTTGGGGTGTCGCCAAATGGGCTGTGAGGAGGGGAATAGCTAGAGTCTAGAACATTTTAGTTCTAGACACCAAACTACTTTGGTTCCAGGACTTATCACCATTTAACCAACATGGAAGAGCTTTACAAAATGGTGTGGCCCTGGCTAACAGTAGGGACAGTGGAAGAGGAGGAGGAGGAGGAGACCTGAGGGAAGTGGTTCTAGGGATATATGTAGCACATCGCTCTAAGTTTCCTTCTTCTTTTTCTTTCAGAGAGTAATATTTACCACACATTCCTTTCACACCACAAAATGAATTGGAAGTTAGATAAGGAAGCTTGGAAAATTTTGTGACTTTATTTGGTTTCTTTGGAAATTAATACAGCGCATTGAAACCATTGCTGTTAACATTATATTTGTCATTGTCTTTGCCTCTCCTCTAGGGATGAAAATAATATAAACATTTTCATCATTAGCGTCTTCATAATTGGAAATAAGCATTTATTAAGAATGTGCTGTGTGAGGCTGGAGAGATGGCTCAGTGGTTAAGAGCACTGACTGTTCTTGTAGACAACGCAGGTTCAATTCCCAGCGCCCATGTGGCAGCTAACAACTGTCTGTAACTCCAGTTCTGGGGGAATCTGATGCCTTCTTCTGACTTTCGTGGGCATTACATGGCATGGGTGCACTTACACACATGCAGGCAATACACTTATACACATAAAATAAAAATAATAAAAAAATTAAAAAAATAAGAATGTGCTGTGCTGAAATAAACTTGCTTGTGTTTTGCTCCCCAGAATGTGACAAAGCTAACAAAGTCATATGAAAATTCTTTGGAATTTCATATGAAATTCCCCTCCCCTCACTGGGTATCAGTATCTGTGTCCAGGGCCCCTGTCCTTGGGGCTGAGGTAGGTTTCATGCTACTGTGCCAGCAGGACCTCAGTGCTGGCCTGGTATCTGGAAGCTTTCTCCAGGAATCCTGTGCTTACCACATTAGTCCATTTGCTAAAGTGCAAAGTGCAATTGCTTAGGGCAAGGCCCTTCATTACAGGAGAAGGGGACTCAGCTAATCAGTCAGCCAACGATTATTTGCTCAGGGCCCATGGAATAAAAATTAGTATGCTGGGCTGTTAGGTAGTGCAAAGAGAGTGTAAAGGTCCTTGACTCTAAGGGAGTCAAAATAGGCTATTGAACAGTTAGGCATGATGGTGAATACCTGTATTCCCAGCATCTGGAGGGTTGAGGTAAAAGGATCAGGAATTAAAGATCATCTTCAGCTATAGAAGTCTTGGACCAGCCTGGAGTACCTGAGACCCTGTTTCAAAAATAAAAATAAAACAAAAGAAAATAAAGCCAGAAAACCTAAAACCAAACTAAAACCCAAGTAAAACAAAAACAATTACCATTTGTTGGCAATGTGTGATTGAGTCAGGTATGCTTAGGTTAAAACACTTGTCATGCTGTGCCCAGGGGTGCTGGTCCCTCAGTCATCTGTACCATAGGATGTGGGAGTCCAATGCAGCTGCCTTCAAGGAAGAAACCAGAGTTCTCTACAAATGCTCTTGTGTGTTAGTCATATGAACTCCCCTGTCTGTCAACTGCAGATAATCTGCATGCTGTCTGTGATTCAGCTAGAGTTAGGCGTCTTATATTTTTTTTTCTACACAAGACCACTTTTCATCTGAGAAATGCAACAGAGTTAACAAAGTCATATTTTTGCATATTGCACATATATGTATACAAATCAAACATTTACTGATAATACATCATAAATTTACTTTAAAATAAGTATTTGGTATACACATAATTTTACCATTGCAGAAGAAAGCAAATTTGCACTATGAGATGATGTGCTTGTTTATTTTTTATGCAAAGGGTTAAGAATTGGCTGAGTATTTGATCCTGCAGGACAGAGAGCCTGTTCAACACGCTTCAGAGATGCTCGATAGCTGTATTTTATTGGGGCACCATAGAAAGGCAGGGGAAACTTGGAGGACATGAGGAGTTAGAGAAGCCCCTCATCTTGGAATGCAGTTGAAGCCTTTTCTAGCAGAAAATAGAGTTCAATACAGTTAACCACCACTAATGGTCTTTTCCCCTTAGCCATAAACATGTAAGTTTTTAGGAATCTAACCAGAAACTCCATTTATGGAAAAGGACATGTGCTAAACTCCCTAGTGGCTTCTGGTTTTAGCTCATCAGATTCTAATTCTTTCTAAGCCATCTCTGGAACTGTCATATCTCTATTATTAAGAGAGAGAGGGCTCATCAGGTGAAAGTGCTCGCCATTTGCTATGACCTAAAAGTTCAACCCCCAGAACCCATGTCAAGGTGGAAGGGGAGAAGCAACTAAAGTTGTCCCCTCACCTCCACACAGACAGCAGCCAACCCTATTTCACTATATGAGCTAGCTGTGAAATTCTTTTCAGCATCAAAGACACAAATCCTTATTTGCACTGAGTTGAGGTTCCTAAAAGTCTAGGACTCCTCAGACTAACGAAGGTGAAAGTGTAGTGCTGTGTCTCGCCACCGTGTGCCGCTGTGTCTCACCACAGGCGGTTCAACCTCCAATGCTAGAAACACCAAGGTTTTATTGTTTGTTGTTTTGTTTGAGACAAGTTCTCACTATATAGCCCTGGCTGGCCTGGAGTTCATTATGGACACCAGGCTGGCCTCATACAGAGATTCACCCTCTTCTGCTGGGTTAAAGGTGTACACCACCACACCCAGCATAAGGGTCTTTATTTTGAGGGTTCTTAGTTTCATGGATAAAAGAATTAAAAAATGGACATAGAAGTAAACAAGAGGACAATCTTGTTAGAGTTTGGGAGGAAAAAACAGTCACCAAAACAGGACTGGCAATCTTGGCAGCTGCTGGGAGAGGGAGCCGAGCTGGATGAGAGGAAGAGAGAAAAATCATGCTTTTGGAGTTACAGTTCAGATAGGCTGACAGGTAGCTGCATGGAGTGGGGTGTGTGTCTTCAGAGTGAGAATGCAGAGGCTCAGGTCAGCCTGGTACAGGATTTTGGCTGATGTCTGAAAAAGAGACAGAGGGAAAAGAGGTTCTTCTTTTTGAGTTAGACTAGCAGGTAGCTCAGAGGTAGTGCAGGCAGATCTGAGAAGAAGGCCCAGAGGATGCTAATGTGGCCAGCCATGGAGAAAATGAAGACTGAATCGGGCATGTCCTGTGTAGCGTTCTGTGTCTGGGGTGAGTGAGGCCCAGGAGTGAAGGTTACTCCTGGAGAGATGTCATACTCGATATCAGCCAGGTTTGGGTGCAGGCTGAGTATTTTTAACGAGTCTTAATTACAATAAAAAGAAAAAGGATTCTCACTTAAGTTCACACAAATTTCTGTGACAGGAACCCCACTGGTCAGAGTTGTTACCCTGCTCCCTGCTCACCTTCTTCCTCATCCCCCGCCCACATGGGTAGACAGTTCTTCACAATGAAATTCTTCCTTCTTGAGAAACTCACTATACTTTCTTTTTCCTTCCCAGGAAATCTTTGAAGATGCTTTGGAAACCATCTCTGTGTAAGTAATAATATAATAAAAAGTATGTTATAGTGAAAATTGATGGTTCTCATGTATAAAATATAAATATTTCATTCTAAATTTTTTGGGAGTAGTGGACACTGTCTAGAAAGAAAAAAATCACTATATAATTTAGAAGTAAGGATGTGATTATGCTTAAAGATCTACATAACATTATTCTCAACTATATTTTTAAAATATTTCTTGTATTGTTAAAGAAAATGCTTTCCAACAAATTATTTTGTTTGTAGCTATCCTTTTAAACATTTGTCTGCATTTATTTATATGGTTATTGTTATTGTAGATTTTTATTTTGATTAGCATTTAATTTTATTACATGCTTTTATTCTAAGCTGTATGCTTTTTGTAATAATTTTAAATGATTAATAATGTTAGATAAAATAGAATTAGCCACGTTCCTTCTATTAGACATTTGGGTTCTTACTGGCTTAAAAACTTAAAACTAAGTAATGCATATTTAACTTTTTATGTTTCAATTATTTCCAAAGATGAAGAACTCAGATGGAAGATTGCTGGTTTAAAAGGGATGAGTGTGCTCATGGCTTTTTACATATCTCAAAATGCCTGTTTGTGGTAATTAGCTTGGGCTACCTTAAACAGTCTAATATAGGACACTGTATAGGTTAGGTGAAGCAACAGAAACTTACTCAGAGTTCTGGACATTGGAGGTATGAGGTAAAGGTGCCAGCATGGCTGGGTCTAGAGGTCCATTTTCTTGCTGTGTTTTCAGGCAGAGCACACTGTTCTTGTGAGTCACTGATCCATCCCATCATGAGACCCTCACTCTCCTAACTTCATCTAAGCCTAACCAGCTCCCATAGGCTCCATCTTTAAAGACATCACGTTGAGAGTTAGGACTTCACGTGTGAATTTATGGGCGGTGTGGGAGAGGACACACACTTCAATCCCTAGCACTTTCAAGAGTTTCATCTGTCTCCAGGGCTGCCAGTACAGTGTAATTGAAGTGATTTAGACTGCAGAGTTTTACCACAGAGTAGTACTTGAAAAATAGTTGTACAACTTAAATATCTGTTCTAATAATTTAAAACTTTTCTTTGTTCTCATTGTTTAGTATATTTGTAGGACTTTGTTTAAACCATTTAATTTTGTTGTTGTTCTGAGAGCCTTGTATGGACCAGGCTGGCCTCTAACACTTGATCTTCCTGGCTTGGCCTCCAGAGCGCTAGCTTTACAGGCATGCTCGGCCTTCTCTCTGTCCCTGTGGATTTTAGATTACACACACCCCAATCTTCTGTTACATTTGCCATCAAGACTTTCTTCAAAGTAGTATTTTTATGTTATGATTATAAAGTTTAATTTTTTCCAAAACATTAAAACATGTTTTTATTGTTGGTTATCTAGAAGACAAAAAATGTCCACACTTTAATTCTAGTTAAAGAGTAAAAATATAACCTTTCTAAATAGAAAGGACAGTTTCAGATTCATAAAATTATTGTGAAAATAATGAAGTGTTTCTGTGCACCCTACTCTGGCTTTTCTTATTAGTAATTTATGAAATAGAATAGAATCATTAATTTATGAAGTAGAATTAATTTATGAAATTTATGTTTGTCATACTTAATGATCTGTTGTGGTTCAAGGCAAAGGCCTGGGCATCAGAAAAGATGATAATGTATGTTTTAGTCTTCAAAGGCAGGGGAAGGAAGACATGTCTCAGCTTAAAGACAGATTGATAGACACAGGGTACAGCATTTGGGAAATTTCTAGGCTTGTAATCTGGCAGTTCATAAAAAAGTTCTCTGGCATTTAAAATGGAAGGAAAAGTAAAGATGAAAAATAGTGGCCCACTGAGCATGTCCTTTGGAGAAGTTTAAAGTGTTTGTGAATGTTATCATTTACTGGGCAGATGAGGGCTTTTATGGTCAGTTAGAACCATCTCAAATATGTAGAAATTTGCCACGTAAAGCACACAAATTTAGATCAGCTCCACTGTGGTCTCTTGTATCCTGACTGAACCAGTCTCTGCTGGCACGTGCTTCTTGGTGATTTCATGGCAGGCTATTCTCCTTTCCAGTGTTTGTGCACGATCTATTAGTGTAGTGGTATGTGAAATAAAATTTGTCTATAAGTCAACTGTGACATGACATTTGAAAAGTATAGAAAATGCTTTTCAAGGGCTAGGAATGAGGCTCAGTTGGTAAAGGGCCTGGTTAAGATACTCAAGGCCTTGGGAGTTTATCTCCAGAGCCACAAAAACTGGGTGTGGTAGTGCAAGCCTATAATCCCAGCACAGGGTTAGAAGCTCAAGGTCATCCTTGACCACATAGCAAGTTTTAGGCCAGCCTGGCCTACATGAGACACTAGCTTTAAAAAAATAAGTCTTGGGGGCTGGAGAGATGGCTCAGTGGTTAAGAACACTGGTTGTTCTTGTAGAAGACCTGGGTTTGAATCCCAGCACCCATATGGCAGCTAACACCTGTCCATAACTCCAGTTCCAGGGGATCTGATGGCCTCTTCTGTCCTCTGTGGGCATTGCATGACATGGGTGCACTTACCTACATGTATGCAATACATGCATACATATAAAATAAAAATAATAAATAAAATTTTTTTAAAAAGATGTTTTTTTTTTTTTAAAGTCTTTTCAGGGCTGGAGAGATGGCTCAGAAGTTAAGAGTACTTGTTGCTCTTGCAGAAGACCTGGCTTTGGTTCCCAGCACCCACATAGTGGCTCTCAACTTCTTGTAACTCCTGTTCTAGGGGATCTGACAACCCTCTTTGGGGTGTATATAAATTCAAACAGGCATACACATACATATATAAATATTTTTTAAATGCCTTTTCTGGCCACTGTCCTCAGAGCTGATCTTTTGGAACTTGCAAAACACTTGTTTTTTACATTTTAATTTTCTTTCTTTCTTTTTCTTTCTTTCTTTCTTTCTTTCTTTCTTTCTTTCTTTCTTTCTTTCTTTCTTTCTTTATTTTCTTTCTCTCTCCCTCCCTCCCTCCCTTCCTCCCCCCCTCGTGTGTGTGTGTGTGTGTGGGTGGGTGTGTGTGAGATGTGTGTGTGTACACGTATATATGCCACAGAATGTATGTTGAAGTTAGAGGACAACTTTTGGTAGTCAGTTCTCCCACGACGTGAGTCCTGGTGATTGAATTCAGGTAATCAGGCTTGGCAACAAGTGTCTTTACCCACTGAGCCATCTCTCACACCATTGATGCAAGTGCAGTTGGGTGACAGGATTCCTGGCCTTTGTGCTAGAGGGATGGACTGACCTGTAATACTCATGACTTTATTTTGATTAACTCTTCCTCAGGATAACCACAGTGGAAGTAGGACAGAAATCTGATGGGAAATCTGGCAAGGTAGTGGTTAATCCAGATATTCTTTCATGATAGTTCAAAGGAGTTTGGGGAGATAGATCACACTTATTTTCAAAGACTGATGGAACAGGTGCAGGTTTATGTGTTCTTAGCAGTGGTTTCTCATATGCCAAAGCATCTTGTTAAAGTTTGAATTTGTTCTGGCATAGGAATTCAGAGGTCTTTAATGGAATCCTGAGGTTGTGTGGATATGCTCTTCATGTGCAAGAACTGTTGTGAGTGTGACTCACCTGTAGAGGGTGAAATAGGCAGATTTAGCCAGGTGATTAGAAACTTAAAATGGAAATAAAAAGTATATTGTAACAGCTGTGGACATCTTTTCTTCTTCTGTTCAGCCATAAATTGTAGATTAGTAGAGCATAAGCTTTTTAGGGCCTTTTTTTCCTCATTTGCTTTGATGAATTGATGATGATGCTATAGTTTTGTATATTTTAAGGTTAGTTAAGGGTGAGTGTTGCCAAATAATAGTTGGAAAACCTCTAATATTTCTCACATTGACTAAATCATTGTCAGTTTAGGCAGACCCAGATTGATTTTAGATTTTTCCCTGCTGTTTTTGTCCCCAATTCTCTTCCCCGGGTCTGAACACAGATTTTTTTTTTCCCTACCCTCTCTGTACTGGTTAGTTTTTGTTATCAATTTGACACAACTTAAAGTCACATGGGAAGAGGGAACCTCAGTTAAAGAATTTCCCAGGTCAGATTGGCCTGTTGCCATGTCTGTGAGAAATTGTCTTGATTGATGATTGGTGAGGCCATCCGCTGTAGGCTGCTATCCCTAGGTAGGTGGGTCTGGGCTGTATAAGAAGGTCACCTGAGCATAAGCAGTGAGTAAGCCGGCGAGCAGCGTTCTGCTGTGGGTCTTGCCTCTAGGTTCCTGCCTCGAGTTCTCCACCCAACTCCCTCAGTGATGAACTGTGACCCGGGAGTATAGGATGAAGTGCACCTCCTGCAACACTGCTTTAGGTTATGATAGTTATCATAGCAACAGAAAGCTAACCAGGACACCCCCTTAACCTGATTTTTGTAACCAGATTGACAGTTATTTTATTGACTCTAAGATGTTATCATCATCATCATCATCATCATATTTATTATTAAGGGAAGAAAAGAGGGGAATATATGGGTGACTTTGCATAAGGGACAGGGCAAATGAAGCTGTACTGACATTGAATGAGCTTTGGGCTTAAGTAGAGGAGGAATTGAGGCAGGGGCAATATGATACATAACTGAGCAGTCCTGGTCAGGGTGTAGTCCTGCCCGCCATCATCTCAGCCCTGGTTCTGCCAGGTGGTCTGATGTCTTTATTGATGTCACCACTGAAGGTGTCAGCCTGCTTCCTAACAGATGATCAATTCTGCTCCAGGGAGCAGCCCTGTGCTCATGGATTATTGCCCTCATGTGGGGGGTGGGTCCTGTGAAGTTTTGTTCTTGGAATCCAAGGTAACTCCAGGTTTAGGAGAGGACTCTCTCTAATTTAAGCCTTGGAGGGAAAAACATAGATTCATCAAACACTCCTTGAGAGAGTATTATACCAACCTGCAGAGGTAAGCAGGAATGTAAAATAAAGGCATAGATGCCAGGCTTTCATCCTGCCTTTAGTTACCTTGTGCACCCAGGTGAGAAGTCAATGCAAAAAAGCAGCCTCCAAGTGCGGGGCGGCTCGGCAGGCCAGCTGCGGGAGGCTAGGGCCAGCTGCGGGAGGCTCTCCCTGTGCTCGTGGGTCGTTGGCCACCGGCCCACGAGGGCAGGGAGAGCAGAAGCGGCGAACGGGGTCAGAACGGCCAGTGGGTGCTGATGGAAGACAGCTCTTCTGGGGAAACTGATCACAGGCTGGTCCCAGGCGCAGTGAAACAGCAATGACACAGCTCCAGGCAGTAAGAACAGCTCAGCTCCAGGAAAAGTAGAG
>NW_008351881.1:8409905-8412458 GCF_000622305.1 Nannospalax galili | reverse complement strand
GGCCCGGTGGACAAAGGTGTTAAGCGGTCCCAGGCCTGCAGAGCACATAAGCGAATTTACTCAATGCAGCCAGCTGGAATTGCAGCATGCTGAATTCATGTGGAGAAATTTCCCTGGCCCAAAAGCTGGTCATAATTCCAATCTATAAATCCAGGTGGTGGATCCTTCCCTGGTTGAGGTCTTAGCTGTTGATTGAGTGTCATTTCTTTTAGCTTGCATTAGGCACTTATCTCTAAATAGGGCTTCCCATTGTATGAATAATGGACTGGGGAGGGTAGATCTACAAATTCTCCAGTCCTGGGGGGTTAGCAGGTTAGTATTAAATGTTTGTAGTATAGAATTTGTCCATGGAGCATGAAGTATAGATTTTGTCCATGGAGCATGGATCCCATCCTCGCAAACAGCTTGGCGTAATTCTTTTAATTCTGCTGGGAGGGGGTACCAAGCCAGTGGGCGTTGCCTTGTTATTTCTAAGTTAACAGGAAAAGCTTCTACCGATGGGGTTTTTGGGTCCTGATGCCATTGTGTCTAGAGATGTTGGGGCTGGCAACTCCCATTATCCCTGAGATTACAGATCTGTTTGGCTGGAACCCAGATAGGCTTTGGTTGATCCTGTGGGAAAACACAAGCAAATCCCCTCCCTGTGGTCAGCAATGGATCTGGTCCTTTCCAGAGTCCATCAAAGGGGTCCCTCCATCTAACCATGATGGGTGGTACGGGATGTGTCTGGGCCCAGTGTTGGGTGATGGGGGGAGCATCAGACCCTCGATATACATTAAGTACATTGAGGGTAAACAAGGCTAATGTTAATTGAATATTGGGAGAATATGTTGTTTGAGCCTGTCTTTTTAGTTGGTTTTTTAAGGTTTTATGTGAAGATCCCTTAGGACTTTGGGGATTTTTCGTTTCTAGCAGTATTAAGATAGGAAAGCAAAGTGGGGTGAAATGCTGATTTCTAAGGGAACATGCCTAGGATCAAGATCTCAGGTGATTCCAACTCAGTCCACAGCACAAGCCTTCCCGCAAGTTTAAGAGATCAGCGGCCGCTCTAAGAGCATTTAGCTGGCCATTGCATTACCGATTTGTGTATTAGAAAGATGTTTGGATAGGAGGTCTTTGTCTACCCGTGCAGGCAGTTGGGGTCCATTAAGAGGACTCAGAGCCTTCAGCTGACGTCAAGGAGTAGCCTTGACCAGAAAGCCTCAGTTGCTTCTTTGTCTTTAACGGTCCCACGCGAAGACTCAGACCAGAAAATAAAAGGAGGAAAAGGGAAGACACTGCCAGTCCCTAATGGTGGGGCGGCTTGGAGGCAAAGCTGCCTTTAACGCTCCTGATGGGAGGTGATAGGAAAAAGAGATTTCTGATGCCCTCCTGATGGGAAGGATACTCGCAATGTCCTCCTGATGGGAGGGATACTGATGAACTCTGCGCATTCCAGGAGCTGCACATTTGGACGCCAGCTGCAGGCGGGCTTGGTGGGCCAGCTGCGGGAGGCTAGGGCCAGCTGCGGGAGGCTCTCCCTGTGCTCGTGGGTCATTGGCCACCGGTCCACGAGGGCAGGGAGAGAAGAAGCGGCGAACGGGGTCAGAACAGCCAGTGGGTGCTGACGGAAGACAGCTCTTCTGGGGAAACTGGTCCCAGGCGCAGTGAAACAGCAATGACACAGCTCCAGGCAGTAAGAACAGCTCAGCTCCAGGCAGTGATACAGCTCCGTTTATTAGTGGGAAAAGTAGAGAATTTATAGTGTGGAGGCAGTAGCAAAAGCCTCAGTTGATAGGTGCTCATAGTGTGTTTATTTACATGTGGCAGTGGGCTTCTGTCTTCCAGACTGTCAGACAGTGCCTGATTATCATATAGAAAAAACCTGCGGGTAGTTTTTACTTCAGGTAACTATGCTAAAGGCCATGTTTCAGATAAGGCCAGGCATCTTCACTTGGCGGCACTTTCAAAGTGAGCCAGGAAGAGAGCAGGAGGCCCCCTGCTGAAAAGGGGAGTTTTTCCATTTGGTGCCGAGCCTCTCAGGGCTATCCGAGCCTCTCAGGGCTATCCGGACATGGAGAAACTGCAACCCTAACAGCAGGGTTTCCCAACATCCAAGTGCTTGTTACATCATTATGTGGTGGAAGCAGGGGAAGGGCACAGAATTTTGTAAGGATAGCAAGACCATTCGTGAGAACAGAGCCCTTAGGACCTAACCACATCCCAGTGGCCCTACTTCTTGCCCTGACACCCGAGGATTAGGCTTTAACATAGGAATGTTGGAGGGATACAGGAGGGATACAGATATTCAGGCTGAATCATGCCCTGTTGAGAAAATATTCTCAAACAATATTGTAAGGATTTGCAGCCCATTGAAACATTCCAGCCAGCACTGAGCAGTTACCAAGCATAGGACACAAGATAACTGCTGATTGCTGTTACTGCTCAAAGAGGGAAGGGGTCTTTGGAAATGTTTTTCGCAAAATGATGATTTGTGGCTGGCCGTGTCAGTTCACAGACTCAGTAGTGTCCAGTTTGACAGTGGCAACACTATGCAGGACCGGAGGTATCTTT
>NW_008351881.1:8392554-8409853 GCF_000622305.1 Nannospalax galili | reverse complement strand
GAGGTTTGTAGAAATGGCCAGTCAAAGTTAAGTGCTAAGACAAGCTGATGATATTTCAACTTCTGCCACCTTTTACCTGCCTTTCCCCTGATACTTCCACCCATTCCCCTTCGTACCTTCGAGACAAATTGTGACTGAAGACAGACTAATAAAACGTTTAAAGGCACACACTTGAGCATTTCATCTTTTGAAATGTGCCTGACCTCATCTCTGCTTGGATGTTTGGAAAGTTAATGGGTGTCTCTGTGCTCTCCCTCCCCTCTCCCCTTTTGTTTCTTCTCCTTGTAGTTGTAGAACATAGAACTCCTCAAAGGCATAGAGGCACTTGGCTTAGCAACATTTTTTTTTGTGTAATGTGTAGCTTAGTATTGTGTAATACACACACTTACAAATCTGAAAACTAAATACCACTAGCAAGTTAGAAGGACTCTGCAGGTGCCTGAAACTGAAGAGGTATTTGGGGGCTTATGTATGACTTCATTATCGTGTCAAGTAATTTCTGTTATTTTATTTTTATTGTTTAGAATGAAAGTATTTAAGACAGCAAGGGTCTTGTTATTATCTATAGACAGACTGTTCTGACTAAGAATGTTAAAGTCACACCTCTCTCTGATGGATGAGACTTTCCAGGGGTTTGCCCTGCAGGCATTTCAGCCAGAAGCTTTTGGTTCCTATTTTGGCACTTAAGAAAATGTTCTGTAAAGGTGACTTGCTTTGCTTTTGTGCACTTACAGGAGAGCGTGGGTGTATAATAACTGCATGGTAGCTACCCCATAAGAAACCGCTAATTAAAAATTGTGGCCAGCTTAAAAGAAATTATACTCAGGTGAATGTCTAGTTTATGTTGATTAAGAAATTTGGTGAATCACTGTAAGAGACTTCTTTGCTTATCTGTTTGAAGTAGCACCCGTGCTTTTTTAGTATAATTCTATTATTTATATATCTAGATGGAACCTGTGCTTTCAGTAGTACTTAATCACTAAAATAGTATATGGATGCTTTTCCTTGTAATTCCATGTGAGTAAAATTATTTCGTTAGGCTGGGTGTGGCAGCACCAAATGCCTTTAATCCCAGCACTTGGGAGGCAGAGACAGGCGGATCTCTGTGAGTTTGAGGCCAGCCTGGTCTACGTAGTGAGTTCCAGGTCAGCTGGGGCTACAGGAAGACCCTGTCTCAAAAAAGAACCCCCTCAACTTATGAAATAATTGATTTGAAAATATTCTGCAAAACTTGGCGATGTTAAACAGCTTCACATAGTACCAACCAGCATACAATATCATATTGAGAAGATTAGCCAAATGAGAGATATTTTTCCTATTTTCATGCAGAATGGCCCTAAATCTAAAATAAATTTTATAAAGCAAAAACTTCCCTTATAAATTTAACAAATGAGAAATAAGAATGTTGCTTTTGTCTTTTTCTCCATTCTGAGACCCATCGCATCAGACCAGGGACAGGAGAACGCCTGGTGTGCATGGCTGAACAGACACCCATTGAGCACATTCTCTACATGGGGCGTTAAATTAGTTTGAGGGCAGAGCTGACCAAGGCGGGTTGTGTATGGATGAAAGTTCTAGGAAGTCTCAATTTCTCATTGGCATTGCCCTCCAAACAATTCTCAGTGTCCACAATGAACTGGGGTGAAGGGTGGGAGACATAGATGTGGGATGGATGCTTTGTAATACTAAAAAAAAAAAAAGTTATGAATTCTCTTGTGTGAACATTAAGAGTAAACGAAGGGGAGTTGGTTGGGGTGGATCTGAAAAGAGTTAGGGAGAGGAGTTGGGTGAATGTGATCAAAATACAGTATATGAAATTCTCAAAGAACTAATAAAAGTGTTTAAAAAAATAAATTTTAGGGCTGGAGAGATGGCTCAGCAGTTAAGAACAGTGGCTGCTCTTGCAGAGGACCTTGGCACCCTCTTCTGACCTCCACAGCCATTGGATGCATGTGGTGCACTTACATATATTCAGGCCAAACACACATACACATAAAATAAAAATAAATCAAAAATAAATTTTTTATAAAAGTAGATGGAGACAAATAATTCATTGGGTATGGAAATATGCTTTAAACGTGGTATCAGTAAGGGAAAAAAATCACAATGGCTGTGACCATTATAGGAAACCCTTATAAGACTATTTAAAAGAAAACTGAAGGGCTGGGGAATGCCTCTCAGTGAGAGCTTGCCTAGCACATGGACGGCTGTGGGTTTGATCTCCAGGTCTCACACCCCTCACCCCACACACATGGAGAGAGCATGCAAAAAATTTTATTTTAAGTTGTCACCTCTTCCAACATTTTCAAAGGAATCTGTTTAACCTTTATCACATTCTGAGCATGTCAGATAATTTAAACTGGAGATTCTTAGAAACCTGTGATAACCAACCACTTGAGCTTATGTATGTAGCCTACCTTTTGTACTTTCTTTTTTAAAAAATATTTTATTTACTTTTTATTTTATGTGTATGAGTGTATTGCCTGCATATGTATAAATGCACTCGTGTCATGCAATGCCTGCAGAGGTCAGAAGAGGGTGTTGGATTCCTTGGAACTAAAGTTACAAATGGTTGTTGGCTGCCATGTGGGTGCTAGGAACTGAACCCAGGTCCTCTGCAAGAGCAGTCAGTGCTCTTAACCGCTGAGCCATCTCTCTAGCTGCTTTTGTAATTTCTCAATGACTACATTCTAATGGGTTAAACGTCTAAGATCTATCAGCTATCCTCTTACATATTACATTTTACTCACAAAATATACTTGGAATCTACACTTAAATTTTGTTATAGGAAAAAAAATTAGCCGAGAGATATTAACGGTGATGGAGAATGAAGATGTGAATGCACTTAGAATTTTGCAGTTGGACTGTTGCTGTCTTTTTCTCCCTGGAAGAGCCTTAGCTTTTACAAGACCAGGTCTCTGACATATTTCTGGGGTGTCTGGAGTTCTCTTTTGGTAGTATTGATCACAGTTGCTCACTTGGTGAATACCTGGCTTTCCCACTGGATAGAACTCTAGAGGGACAGCAACCATATTTGCTCTGCTCACCACCATATCCCCTGGGCTCAGCACATAGTACAGGGATAGATGAACTGTCCCTGTTGTGCTAACTCTTGTGAGTACTTTTAGAAATATAGGTGGTTAGCCAGGTGTGGTGGTACACGCCTTTAATCCCAGCACTTGGGAGGCAGAGGCAGGCAGATCTCCTGAGTTCAAGGCCAGCCTGGTCTATATAGTGAGCTTCAGGCCAGCTGAGGCTACAGGAAGACCGTCTCAAAAAGACCAAATATATATATATGATTGGGCCAGCAAGATGGCTCAGTGGGTGAAGGCACTGGCAGTCAAGCCTGACCTTGGGTTCAACCACCAAAACCACAGGGTGAAAGAACTGACTCCTGCAAGTTGTCCTCTGACCACTGAGACATGTGCTCAGTGGCATGTGTGTTCTCCCTCCCAAATAAATAAATAAATGTAAAATAGTCATGATTTTTTGAAGTGGATGTTGTATATCTCTTCCCTCCAAGGAGGGAGAAAGGAGGCTGACTAGATTCAGGAAGCTGATCGTTGAGTACAAGGCCTAGGAAGCTCAAGAAAGGAGGTTCACAAAGCCCCTCCCAAGATTGTTGGAGGGAACAGCTGCTAGATGAGGAGAGCCTCTTCAGTGGAACTGCCTGCAAGTTGGACAGAGATGACAGGGATGCAGTTTTTCTTGGCCAGCACCCATGCTGTGGTGGGCTGTTAGGTGATGCAGCTGCCTTTGAGTCACCCATTCTCTTGTAAGTAATCCCAATAAATTCATTTGTTTACCAAGATAGACTTGGTTGCAATTGTGCCTTTGACCTGTTGTCAATACCTTATCTGGGGTGAATAGACAATTGTTCACATCTCCCCAGGAAAAGTCACACTACATGAATACAATAGGAGGCAGAGGCAGGCTGATCTCTGTGACTTTGAGACCAACCTGGCCAACCACACCAGCCAGAGCTACACAGTGAGACCCAGTCTCAAAACAAACAACAAACACAACAAACAATAACAAAACAAACTAAAAA
Source organism: Nannospalax galili (assembly GCF_000622305.1). NCBI lineage: Eukaryota > Metazoa > Chordata > Mammalia > Rodentia > Spalacidae > Nannospalax > Nannospalax galili. The sequence goes on along the minus strand of NW_008351881.1, from coordinate 8,405,802 downwards.
TCTTGATCCTCCTGCCTCCACCTGCTGTGTACTGGGATTATAGCCATGTGCCACCACACCCAGCCAGAACTCCTTTTATAAGCAGAAAAAACAGTGGCCCAAGAAATAAGTGTCAGTTTTAGTATGTACAAGAGCTCTTATAAGAAACCAAAGTCACTTAAGGCCCAAGAGAGCTTTTAGCTATTCAAACCAAGAAAGCATAGTGGAACTTCAGAACCTTGCTCATCTTAGGATCTTAGTGGAGTTCTCTGAACCTGGTATTTGTTGTTGTTGTTGTTTTTGGTTTTGACTTCATTAAATCCACTCCAAAAAGCCAAGCTTGGTAACATATGCCTGTAAGCCTAGCACTTGGGAAGTGGAGGCAGGAGGATTCTAAGTTCCATGCCTGATTGGGCTACAGAGTAAGACTCCCTCTTAAAAATTAGAACACAAGCCAGGCAAGGTGGTGCACGCCTTTAATCCCAACACTTGGGAGGCAGAGGCAGGTGGATCTCTGTGAGTTCAAGGCCAACCTGGTCTACACAGTGAATTCCAGGCCAGTTGAGGCTACTGGGAGACCCTGTCTCAAAAAGACAACACCAACAAAAAATCAGAACACAAAGACCCAAACCAAACCAAATACAAGCCAAACCAAGGAACCCCAAGCCCAAACTCACTTGAAATATTATTTATCAAATGTTAGTTTGAAATTGACATTTCCAAAACTGTGATATGATTGTCTATAATACGTGTTTGTCACTACAGTAATTTTATTTTTTTGTACATTTAACCTGTTAGACTAAAAACTAGCAATATTGATTTTCCCTTATTTAGTGAGTCATCCTCCAGCCCCCAACTTCTTCATGTTTTAAGAAAACCTGTGGCTATAAAATTGAAGTCAAACCTAGGAATAACAACCTGTTCTTAATATTTTTCTTAAAAAAGTAATTCATTTTTTTGTAATAGATGAGGAGGAATTCCTACATTAGGTGAAAAATGATTAGAAGATGCAGTGCTTTTATAACCCAGTCCATTTGTATTTATCTTGCCTGTTTCTGTAGGATATAATTAAACAGTGATGGATTAGAACTAGGCTGCAGCGGAGACTGGGGGAGAAAAACATCTCCCAGCATCCCTTCCTGCGGAAGCTGCCACCGCAATATCTGTAGCTGCCACTTTAACTGACATATCTTAAATTCTGCCCTGCAGAGCTCTGGGATGCTGGGAGGCACCTCGGTAACTTCTTTGCCAGTGCCTAATAATTGAAAGTCTCTTTGGAGACCAGGGAATGAAGCAGAAGCTGAAGGTTTCTGTGGGTTCTTATGCTGAGGACCGACTTCTTTTTGTTGGGTTTTTAAAAAATCTGGTAGAAGAGGGAAAGACATCTTCGTAGTGGAACTGTTCATTCCTCCAAAGTCACAGCTGCTGTAAGCCTGTGAGTACGTTGGATTTATTTAGCAGCTCCAGCGGGCACGAATGCAAGGTTCTCTTTAAATCTGTGAGGATTTAAGGAAAGCTACCGACTCGGAACCTTGAGGTTTTGTTAGATGACATTGTGTTGTTAAAGGCTTCTCCAGCTTGCTAGGGCTCGCCTCAGCCTCAGCCCCGTCTTTTTCTGCCTCTTCCTGAGGGTGGTGAGTGCTGTGGTTGCAAAATTCGCTGCCCAGGCTGTGGTCTTCCCGGACGCCTTGGCTGGCCTGCCGCTGCCTTTTAAGGTGTGTGCTGTGGGGCTTCCCCGAGACCCCCGCAGCAGAACAGTGGCAGGAGGGGGTCGGCCCACGTGTGTTTTCTGTCTTTGTCTTATCTGCTGGCGTCCTCCTAGCCTTTCATTTTTTCCTATGGTCATTAAGACCTTCAAGATGAGTGAAGTGACAGTCATTCAGAAACAGTCCTGTAATTTGTCCTAGACCTTCACCTCTGCCTGGGTGGTGTCAGCTCCAGCCATCTCTGTATCAAATTGTAGCAATGTGAGCTCCAGAAACTGATCTTTACTTGATGACCTTTTTAAATCGTGCATTGGAATCAGTGCAGATTTGTGTGTGTGTGAGTGACACAGACCCCAAACTCAGAATGTATGTCCTGAGTCATCACGTCCTACTTTCCCCTTTTGAAATTTACCAGAGGCTACAGCTGTATGCTTGCTGTCGTGCATTGGAATCAGTGCAGATTTGTGTGTGTGTGAGTGACACAGACCCCCAAACTCAGAATGTGTGTCCTGAGTCATCACGTCCTACTTTCCTCTTTTGAAATTTACCAGAGGCTACAGCTGTATGCTTGCTAAATTAGTAAATGGGTTCTGAGCACTTTGCTAGGATAAGGGTTAATTTCTAATTACCCTGCAACCTCCAATCTCTTCCTAATTTGTCTTTGTTAAATCAGCACCTGATAATTCTAGTGAACCGATTCATATCAGTTGGTTACTGATCTCCTTCCTTTATCATAAAATCACATTAGGTATAATTATTTTTAAAAGTTGATATGTTCAGAAATTGGTAGTCAAAATACTTTTAAACACCAACTGGTAATAATAATCTTTATACATATAATATGTTTGACTTAGGTTGACATATTATGTGGGCTTTTTGGTGCCAGTATTTTGGTTGACTTGCTGCAGAGTAAAATGAAGAATTTTTTTAAAAAGAATTTTTTTTTTGCCACCCAGAGATCAAACATCTGCTGTTTTTATTTTTAAACATTGTGTTATACCTAAGTGCATCAACTTTGAATTTAATTAGGAAGATTGCTAAAATTAGGAAAATTCGCCTTTAGACTTGCAAAGAACATTGATTTATTCATTCAGCAAATGCTTTTACATTTGTTGCAAAGCTTTTCCCAATCTCTGTGCATATGATGATGAACAGAATATTATATTTGGTCTCGTGGAACAGATATTTTTAGTAGTTAAGGGAGGTGGTTAACTAATTACTAGATTATTTCATTACAATGTGGTTTTCCAGCTATATCGCTATTATTAGTTACCGTGTGGCCAGCTGTATACTAGGTGTAAACACTTGTAACTAATTCTACCCTGGATCTGAAGTCACAGATCCTTAGAATACTTGAACTGTGAAGAGGTGTTAATTAGTTCAACAAGCATGCAGTAGTTAAGTATAGGATTTAGAGAAGGGAAATTAGTTATTTTGTACATCCTGTGCCATCATTTTTCAGTTTTTGAGAAGGAATGAACTAGATTTTTCTTCAAGTGTTTTCTGTGCCAGGCCCAATGTTTTGGTCAGTTTCTTCTTTGTGTCTTTAAATCTGTAACAACTGTCTTGTCGCTCTGGATTTACAATGAAGAAAACAATGCTCAGGCGCTCAGACCCTTTGCCCAGGGTCCTTCAGAGTGCTGGTTTTCACAGAACTTTGGAAAGCTGGCAAACTGCTCCTTGGGCTTACTGAATTGTGGCTCCTAGCTGGAGGTGCATTGGGGGCCTTAAGCTCAGAGGTCTTCCTAACATTCTGCCCTTGCCTTTCACCTGTTAATGCCATATTGGCACATCTTTGGCTTATTTAGAAAGGACAGAACTGTGTGTGTGGACAGACTGAGCATTAGTGGTAGGTCAGTGAAGAAACAAAAGAAGTTCATCCTAGAAAAGGAATGATAATGGGAAGAGTCCGCTTTCTTGTGTTTTGTGTTTTGTGTTCAGATTGCCACCCATCAACTGCCTAGAAAAGGAATGATAATGGGAAGAGTCCGCTTTCTTGTGTTTTGTGTTCAGATTGCCACCCATCAACCGTAGCAATTCCCCGAAGAGCTGGAGTGGTTCGAGTTACCCAGCAGTATGTTAGAATCCCTGCAGATCTGAGCATTGAATACCTCAACAGAGGTATTCTAGCAGAAGAGCTCCCTTGACCTGCAGTAGTTTCTAGATGGTGACACCATTTCTTGGTGGTAACCATGACAGAGAATTTGTGGCCCCAGGGGGTCTGTACCATACTTCCTACATTAGTGTCTTTTCCACTTCCTGCTATGCTGCAAGCCTTATCTCCCCAGCTCTTCTAAGGCGACTCTGTTCACCCTGCACTTGGACAGTTCTTACTGTGTATGCTAACGGTTTTGTTCTTTCAGAGTCTCTGCTAGTACTACTCTTTTAAAGCTTGAGTCTTGACTGCTGTTTCCATTCTTCCGCTGCACCTACATATGTGTTCAATATGTCCTCACTGAAGACACTACAAACATGCTGGATAGAGCAGGCCTGTGGGTATTGCAGACCCCTCTTTAGATGAACATCAGAACACTGACCCAAATGTCTTGTGGCCTTGGTGTCTCAAATCAGGTGAGAAGTGACTGAATGCTGTTCTAGGACAGAGTTGGGTGCTTACCGTGTGCATTTGCTGTGAATTTTATGCATGGTTTCCTTTTTATTTTGATAGTTCATTAGTCCACAGGTGTGGAAAATCTTTAGTGACCATTCAAGTGGCATGAATGGATTTCTTCAGAGATCGTTTTAGATTACTGGCTTATAGAATACTTTCTTTGAAAACTTTGCAGGTGACTGCATTTTAGAAAGAAGAGAACATGGGACTGAGTCTTGAATTTCTCCTGTGGTTTGGGGCTGTGTCATCATCTTCTGAGACAGTGAGTTAGGGTGGCATTTGAGTCTCTCAATTAGCCAACAACCCAGGACCTAATATAACATAGTTACTTGCCGCCTTACCTCCTTAATAACTTAGTTTTTTGTTTATTTTTTTAAAGCTGTAGCATCCCAATATGGCAAAACCGTTGTTTGGTAGCTTTATATCAGACCAAATCAGTGCAGCACATCAACTGTGAGACTCTGAAAGAGCGAAGGAAGATGAAACTCTGGGCCTTAGTTTCTCGAGTATTTCTGCTCTTTTTCTTTCCCGCTAACAGCACCCATTAAGTGTCTGTGGACTAGCACATTCCTGTGTTAACTGCCTAAGCTGCTCACCACACCTGAAAAAGCAGGCCGATGCTCCTCAGAGAGGAGGGACATATGCTAGTCTGAGAAAAATGGCTTTTGGGCGACCTTTGTTTTTTTTCTCTCCCTCATGGACCATGGATCATGAAATGAATGAAAGGAAATGAAAGGACACCTTGGCTTTGCAATTGTTTTTTAAAGACATCTTGCTAGTCTTTGTTTCAAGTTGTGAGGATTTAAAAGAAATGGTGAACAGCTCTTCTCATTCAGTGCAAAGCTGAAAACCCTCATTTGCTTTGTGTCCTGAAATTACCTGCCCCTGTGCTGGGAGGTGCATGATGGAACTGGCAAAACACTGCTTTTAGCAGCTCTGCTCAGGACTGCTGGGACCATTAGGGAGAACTGCCGAGTATCAGGAATGCCCTGGTCTGTGTAATGGGAAGCTCTTGGCTCTCCTCACCTAAGTGGTCTAATAACATCACCACCACTTACAATCTCTTACCTTTATGTGATGGCTCAGTTTAAAAAGCGATTTTACAAAATGGAATGCATCTCATTGTGGGAACATCCCTGAGGTAGGCTGGGCTGGGACTGTTCTTGCCTCTGCTTTTGCTAACACAGACTGTTTTCAGTTCTTTTTATTGCTGCATTAAAAACACTGACCAAAACCAACTTGGGGAGGAAAGTGTTTATTTTACCTTACATATCCCAGGTCCCAGTTCATCCCTAAGGGAAGTCAGGGTAGGAACTTGGGGCTGGAACCTAGAGGCAGGAGCTGAAGCACAGACCATGGAGGAACATTGCTTACTGGCTTGTTCCCCTGGCCAGTGCTCAGCCTGCTTTCTTATACAACACAGGACCACCAGCCCAGGGGTAGCACTGCACACAGTGGACTGGGTACTCCCACATCACTCAACAATAAAAAAATGTCCCTCAGACATGGCCACAGCCATTCTAAGGGAGGCAATTCTTCAGTGAGGTTTCCTCTACCCAGGAATGTCAAGTTGACAACTGCAGCTAACCAGCACGTGGACACTGAGGCCCACAGAGGAAGAGGGGCAGCCCAAGTCAAAACGTCTACCTGGGGTAGCAATCCAGAATTTTGCCTTGTGCCCCAGCAAGTATTCTTCCCCGTCTCTCCAGTGTTCAGGTTACGTCAGAGATGAAGTAAATTTGCTGTTACAAGAGAAAGAGTCCTCCAGTGGAGAAGAGATTTTCTTTTCTTCTTCTGGTTTTGCTTTTCACTTAAAGAGATCAGCAGTGGGAACCAGCAAAATGAAGTCGGGTCTACGCACATCTCTGGCCAGTCCAACCCCATTGCCGTGTGCTTTCACTAACATGAAGGACTTTGATTTGTTTGTCTAAGGAAGGACATTGGAAGGATGTTGCTGGTGCTTAGTTTGCTGTTCTTGGAAATGCTGGCTGTAGGCTAGGAAAGCGGCATTCCTGGGGGAAGAGTTTCTTTTCAGAAGAGTGGCAGTCCTTTTCACCCTTCTCTTTGTGAGGTCTGCACTGGTTTATATTGTACGTGAAAATGAACTTTTATTCAAGTGTTCTTGTTTTGCTTTGGAATTCATATCCCCACCAGGAACAGGAAACAAGCCGACACTAAGTTGTCAATTGAGATGACATCACTTTCAGATTTCAGAGTCTCTTTTGGAAGGACCTGGTTTGGAAGGTGAGGGAGGATCACTGCCAACTCAAGTGAAAACTTAGAGCCTGCATCAGGCTTACATCTCTCTTTCTTCCTTCTGAGGGGTGGCTAGGTGCGGCAGGAAGTGGTGTGAGGAGGGAGCTCCTGTCTGGAAAGTACTTTCTGATCAGGCCCAATGTGGGCCTTTTCACTGGCGTCTTGCCCTGCTCTCTGTGTGGCTGTGGGGAGTCATGGGGGCTTGTGGGGCTTGTGGATGGGTGTGTCCTTGAGCCTTAGTGCTTGACATTCTCCCTAGGTGTTGATTGGTCCACAGGAACCCCAGATTCTGTGGCTATTCCCACTGACTCCTGTTTTTGCATTTTGCCACTAAGCTAGCCTGGAAAAAGAACGTATTATGTGGTAATTTCAGACATAAAGGGAAGAAAAAGGTATAGTAATCAAATAGCTAATGAATACCCTTAAATTAGTTTTGATATTTTGTTACATTTTTATTATTTCTTTTATGAACTGGGCATGGTGGCAGCTCATAAAATGTACTCCCAGCATTTGGGAGGTTGAGGCAGGAGGATTTCCATTTTGAAGCCAACCTGTACTACATGAGACTCTGTTAAAAACAAATAGCGTTGCAATCTTGATTACATTAGACTGTTAAAAAAAGATATGATTCTATATTTTTTCTGAGTCATTTGAGAGTAGGGTATTCTAGAAGGTAAATAGGAATCTTTCAAGTGAACAAAATCTTTTAGATCCCTCTGTTTCCTCAGCTTTCTGGCTGTGCCTTTCTCCCAAGTTAAAAACTTTATGTCCTTGAGAATGAGTCTTGAGTGCTTTCTCTCCCTGACTGTTGGGTTTCGGTTGCATCTCCCATTGTTGGCCTTAACATGGTATGTCTGGGTCGTCGGGTAGACCACAGGCGGCTGGTCTGCCCATTCCCAGCTCTTTCCCAGCTTCATAGTCTTCTGAAAGTGATTCACCGTGTTTTCTCTAGTTTAATCCTAGGTTCTAATAACTCTCCAGTTGTTCCCCTGTTCTTGTACCCCGTCAGCGTAATGTTAGTGGAAGATTCACCTTTGCAGAGATCAGGCTAGGTGCTATGACACAGTCCTTCAAGATGCTTGTACTAAGAGGGAGAGGCAGTTATTTAGAACGCATTTCACTCTGCTCACCCTAGGTGCTGTGATTCTAGTAATACCACTTCAGTTGTGTCAGTTAGCATGCTATTGTGTTCGTCAGTTCACTTTTAAACGGCCCATAGCTTTTTGCTACCATATTGCTGAGTCACATTTATCTTTTTAAAAGTAAAATTATTTTATTTATTACTCTCATATGTGTGCAGAATGTGTGCGTGGGAACGCTAGCACTCGGTGCCATGGCGTGTGTGTGTGTGTGTGTGAAGCTCATAGAACAACTTTCAGGACTCATTTCTCTCCTTCCACCTGTATATGAGTTCTAGGGATTGAACTCAGTTGTCAGAGTTGTGTGGCAAGTGCTCTTACCTGCTGAGCCATCTTGATGGAACCTAGGTCACCTCCCCTTTTCCCAGTTTTTATTCACTTGGATTTTGATTTGTTTTATTTGTGTGTTTTCAGACAGTGTCTGCCTATGAGTCTGAGCTTACCTCAAAGGGATCCTCATGCCCCAGCCTACTGAGTACTGGGATTATAAGCATGCTTTACACACCTGTCCTCTGTTGGAAGTTTTTATTTTAGAGTCAGGAATTTATTGATTTTTCTCACTTTGGTATTATGTTTAAAAGCAGAGGATGATTTTATGTCTTAACACCTAATACAGTACTTGGAATACTTGAATTTTGGTTTATTAAATATAACTCATTTGTAGCATTGCCATTTTAGACTATAGGCCATTCCCAGCTCTTTCCCAGCTTCATAGTCTTCTGAAAGTGATTTACCTTGTTTTCTCTAGTTTAATCCTAGGTTCTAATAGAAGTATAAATCTGAACAGAGTGAAGGGAAGTACCTTTTGACCAAAGCTATTTGGTCACAAGTTCACCCATAGTGGTTGCCACTTACCTGCACGTTCATGCTCTGTGCTTGTTCAGTTACCTGTGTTCATAAAATACTACCATTTGAGATTTTTATCTCTCTCTCTCTCTCTCTCTCTCTCTCTCTCTCTCTCTCTCTCTGTAGGTAACTTTTAGTGTGGTGTGTTGTCTAATAATTTCTATTTTATTAATTATTGTTTATCTTTTGTTGTGCCTAATTTATGAATTGAACTTTATCATAGGTATAAGGGCATAGGAAACACATTGTATATAAGGTTCAGTACTCTGTGTGGTTTCAGTCAACAACTGGGGGTGTTGGAGTGTCCCCCATGTTCCCCATGGATAAGGAGGGCTGGTCTGTATGGACCTGTCATTTCCCTTCCTTCATGTAGGATCAAGGGATACTTAACCTTGGGTAACATTCACACAGGCTAAAGGTACTATGTTTTTTTGATCTCCAAAGATGGGAGATGACATTGGTTTCAAAGAACTCTTGATAGTGCATCACTTAGTGTCTTGTGAGGGCCAGTTCCTTCAGAAACAAATAAATCATAGTTCACCTGGGCCTGGTGGCTCAGGCCTGTAATCACAGCTGCTTGGGAGGTTGAGTCAGGAAGACCGCAAGTTCAAGGGCTGACTGCCAGCATAGTGAAACTTGTCTTGGAATAAAAAGTAAAAAGAAGGCTAGGGATACAGCAGTGTGGTAGAGTGCTTACCTAGCTAGCTCAATTCCCAGCACCACAGATAGAACAGAAGAAAATAAAATAGGAATAAACTATAATTCATTTTCAACAAAGGGAGGTATAGTTTAAAAAAAAACAGGTTGAAATGATAAATACACATATAAATAGATTTGAAAATAGTTCAGGAACATACTAATGGCACTGTTTTAGCCTGACTCTTAAACTAGCATCGAAATAGGTTATAATGGAGGAAAGAGAAAGGGTAAAATCAGGAACTCACATTCAGGAGCTTTTCCAATGCAGTGAAAATTTGAAAGATTTTGGAAAGGTCTAAAGTAAGAGTGGAACAGCATTAGGTGGAGTGGTACGTTTTGACCTGACACGGAAAGGGCTGAAAATAACAAACTGCGCAGCTCTTGCCCATTTTGAGCTGTGTGATATGCAAGGGATGTTTAGAGGGTACTTTCTCAAATTAATGTTTGAATGTTCATTTGGTAATTCAATAAGTAATGAACTTATCAAGACAATAACAATTATTTTTGTTTATTATTATTAAAACAATGCATGATCATTTTTGAAAATTTGGAAGAGATAAGTACAAAGAATGGAAACCCACCCACGCCCTAGACATAAGTTAATATTTACAGTTTTGATTTAGAAAGCTTTTATAATGGGTTTTAGGGGAAGATTATCTTGTTGGTCAATTCAGTCTCATATTTAATATTTTCTTATTTAGGATATAACAATTATATCCTTATTGCCCTGAGGCCTTTTCAGCTCTTTAGTTTTTATTTCTTGGAGAGGATCAGGGTAGGAATGAGGATAAAAGGTTGGACTGATATTCTTTAGATTCTGATAGTACTGGTGATAGGCCAGGTAAAGTGACATTAAGGTTCCCTCCCCTCCCCTCCTTTCCTCTCCCCTCCTCCTCCCCTTCCTTTTTCTTTCTGTTCTTTATTCTTTTTTAACTTTTAAGAGTACTTATTATTATTTATGTGTATGCATGTGTATCTGTGTGGGGGTATGCTATGTGTGTGGGTACCCGCAGAGGCCAGAAGAGAAATGTCAGATTCCCTGGAGCAAGAGTTAGAAGTAGTTATAAGCTGCCTGAGGTGGGTGCTGGGAACTGAACTTGGGTCCCCTGGAAGAGCAGCAAGTGCTCTTAACTGATGAGGCATCTCTCCAGCCCCTTTTTGATTAAAACAAAATAAACCATTTTATTTATTAATTATTTATTTATTTCCATTATGTGGGTTTAGGGTACAAACTCAGGTTTTTAAGTTGAGGGCAAATATCTTTACCCACTGAACCATCTTTTATTTTTGAATTTTTTTAATATGTTGTTTATTATTTTATGTGTATGTGGGTATTGCTTGCATATATGTAAGTGCACCCATATCATGCAGTGCCTGCAAAGGTTAGAAGACGGTGTTGGATTCCCCTGGAACTGAGTTAAGAATGGTTAGTTGTCATGTGGGTGCTGGGAATTGAACTTGGGTCCTCTGCAAGAGCAACCAGTGCTCTTAACCACTGAGCCATCTCTCTAGCCCTGAACCATCTCTTTAAAAATATTTGATTATTTTAGTGTGTGTGAGTGTATCGCCTACGTATATGTTATTGTACCCATTTCATGCAATACCCTTGGAGATCAGAAGAGAACATCAGATTCTTCTGAAACTAGAGTTAAAGATGGTTGTTAGTCACTATATGGGTGCTGGGAATCGGTCCCAGGTCCTCTGCTAGTCCCTCGCTGAACCATCTTGCCAATCCTCTTTTTTACTTTTTTTTGAGACATAGTCTCTGTGACTCAGGCTGGCCTTGAACTTAGCTATGTAGCTGAGGTTGTCCTTGAACTCTTGATTTTCTTGTCCCTACTTTCCAAGCGCTACAATTATGGGCTGGTGCCGCCATGCTTGGCTTTGTCTTACTTTCCCATCTTTACCTGCTGCAACTCTTCCTTCCCTGATCACTGGCCAGGAGCCTGAAGATTGTATCCATTGAGCAGAACTTGGAGCTGGTGAGCAGTTTTCACTGTTCATATGATCAGTAATATTAAGCAGTGGAACTGTGTTTTATACCTCCAGAGGATGTTGTGGGAATCAGAATGTGGCCTGTATGGATGGTGCCTCCCAGAGCACATCAGGTGGCCTTTATATACATTTCTTTTCTTTCCTATGGAGAAATTTAAACTCTAATGAAAAAGATTGAAGAATATTAAATATATTTGTGTTAATTTTTGAAATTTTTACTTAGTTTTCTTTTTAAAATACTCTAGCCTTTATCTCATTTCTCAGAAATGTAGCCTATTGCATTGGATTTCGGAAGAAGTTAAATTTGAATTGATTCTGCTAATTATAATTTGATTAAGAGAAAAAGCATAAACAAAGATAGCTGTGACTTCTTTAGAAATTAGTTCTACTTAGTGGTTAAAAATTAGAACAGTAATCAAATCAGTAATAAAAAGACAAACCAATTAGAAACGTAAAAAGAATCTGAATAGATAGTTCCCTAAGAAGTACAAATGGCCAATAAGTGCCTTGAATGATTCTTCATGTCATCAATCATTAGGCAAATGCAAGTCAAAGCCACAGGGCTGGAGAGATGGTTCCATCTATAAAGTGCTTGCTGCATAAGCACAAGGACCTGAGTTTGTATCCCCAGCACCCACATAAAAAGCTGGTTGTGGTTAGTAGACACCTGTGACCCCAGCACTGGGGAGGTGGAGACAGGTGGATCCCTAGGGCTTGCAGGCCAGCCAGTCTAGCTGATTTGGGAGCCCGAGGTTCTTGTCTCAAAGGATAAGTTAGAGTGACTGAAGAGTCTAACCAACATTGACCTCTGGCCTCCGCATGCCACACACATACATGAATACACATATACCATAAACCCAACCTGCATTGTATTGTTACCAGACTCCCTAAGATGATTAACAGATATTTGTCAAATTGTGAAGAAATTTCTCATGAACATTACTGTTTAGGTTGTAAAATCACGGAGCCGCTTTGGAAAACATCAAATGTAGAGCCATCTATCACCTAGCCGTTCTGTTATGTCGCACAGAAGCTTGTACATGAATATTCATAGCAGCACTATTCACGATATATAAAAAGTGGAACAATCCATATGTTCTGAACAAATGGGAAGAAAGCTGAATTTGGTATAGCTCAGCAATGGTGTATTATTTAACATCAGAGAGAAAGAAATAAAAAAATGCACAGTATTTCAGAATCTTTAAAACCTGTAAAGTGAAAAAAGCCAGGCATCAAAGACTACATGTTGTGTTATTGCACGGATAGGTGTCCAGACAAACCAAATCTACAGATGGAGAAAGATGAGTGTTTGCATAGAGCCAGAGATTATGGGGGAAACGGAGACTGGTGGATAGATACATTTGGGTGAAGGAGTACTGTAGATTAGATTGTGCTGCTGGTTGGATACCCCTCTGAATGTATTAAAACCATAGACCATATACTTTAAAAAAGTTATTTATTTAATAACCACATACTTAGACGAAGCATTTCATTACAACAGCATTGACATATTCAATAACAATTTCAAGAGCTAAGATGTATCTCTTTCCAAATTGGCTGTAATTTTTTAGGTTTACAGTTGAATTAATACAGTTATACAATATTGTACTCAGTATAAACCCTATAAGACATAAAATTAAATGAGGTTTTAATCTTTAAAAAAAGATTTCCATTTCATTATTAAAACAGAATTTCATGCAGAAAACTTCATATTAATGCAATTGACATTAAGATGTTTGCGGATGTGTTTCTAATCTTTATATATCAGATTATTACTAGGCACAATTGGTTACTTTCTGAGTTTCTTGGCATCTGAGCATGGATATAAAGTCATCAGGTAGGTTTCAATGGTAATGTTTTTCACATCTACTAATTATTAAGGAGCAAATTTTTATGCTTTGAAGAATTATTTTTTTTTTTATTTATTTATATACCCACTTTCCAGGTAGCACCCTCCCATAGCCTTCCCCCCCCACTCAACTAGAGTCCTTATACTCTGATATCCCTGCTACTGTCT
>NW_008351881.1:8390709-8391607 GCF_000622305.1 Nannospalax galili | reverse complement strand
AGGGGTCACATGGGCTTGGGAGGAGCTCCTGGTTCCTTTCTTTTACCAGTTGCGCCTATGTGAAGATGAGTCAAAGGTCCTGCTCGACCATGGTTGGCTTCATTTGGAAGCATGGAAGAAATGATTCCTCTGTGTTGACCCTCCTCTTTATAGACTGGACACTGGTTCAAGTCCATCTGGTGGGGTCTCCTTGGCCTCCTTGATCATGAGGACAGGTGACCCACCACCATTATAGGACCTTTTGAGATATGCTCATAGTCTCCTGGAACTAGTTGACATAGGAGGGCAAGGAGCAAAAAGTGTCCTCTATGTCCCTCTGACCAAATTATTATAGGCCTCAAAGTATGTCTGTTAAACACCAAAGAAGGTTAGTTCCACCAGTCTGGTACTTTTAATTACTGTATGTCATGTAGATAAATCTTGGGCAAAGACCAGTTGTTCTCAAATAAACCTCATCTAAACATATATTTCTTGATCTGCTATGTATAATTTGTCAGTAGGTTGTAGGAGTAATATGGTTCCCTCTGGTTTTCAAAACTAGCTAGGCATTGTTTATCTCTTGCATTGTCTCACCCCTCCATCATGGTTTTCCTACTTGAGGTGCCCCCATTTTCCCCCTTTCTCCCTTAATAATAATACCCTTCTCCTATGGCCCTACATCTCTTGAACTCCTTCTTTCCCTTTATCCCTTAGGTTCCTCGTATACCCTCCCCCCAAACTAACCCAATTTTAAATCCATATCTCCCTTATTAATGCCAGTTTCCTACTGTTCTTCTCTTTCAGATTCTTTCTTTTCCTTTACCTCCCTGTTTCCTTTCCATTATCCGGTTCCTGTAGTTATGTCTGGTTACATACTCATTTATCAGAGTCTGGTTCTAGGGTCCATATATGAGGGAGA
>NW_008351881.1:8389551-8390144 GCF_000622305.1 Nannospalax galili | reverse complement strand
CATCGTATAAATTAACCACATTTTCATTATCCACTCATCAATTGAGGGACAGGTAGGTTGCGTCAATTTCTTAGCTATTGTGAAAAGAGCAGCAACAAACATGGATGTACAAGTGTCTCTGCAATAGGATGAGTTCTTTGGGTATATACCAAGGAGTGGTATAACTGGGTCAAATGGTAGGCTCATTTGTAGTTTTTTAAGAGTTCTCCACACTGCTTTCCATAGGGGTTGAACCAGTTTGCAGCCCCACCAGCAGTGGATGAGTGTTCCTCTTTCCCCACATCCTCTCCAACATTTGGTATCATTTGTTCTCTTAGCCAGTCTGACTGGGGTAAGGTGAAATCTTAAAGTGGTTTTAATTTGCATTTCCCTAATTATTAGTGATGTTGAACATCTTTTAAGATGTTTCATAGCCATCTTTACTTCTTCTTTTGAGAACTCTGTTCAGCTCCTTAGTCCATCTTTTAATTGGGTTGCTTCTTGTCTTAGTTCTCTGTTTTTTGAGTTCGTTATATAGTCTGGTTATGAAACCTCTGTCGGATGTGTCGCTGGTGAAGATTTTCTCCCATTCTGTGGGTTTTCTGTTTCTTCTT
>NW_008351881.1:8387987-8389109 GCF_000622305.1 Nannospalax galili | reverse complement strand
GGCTATCCGAGGTCTTTTGTGCTTCCATATGAATCTTAGGATGGTTTTTCCAATTCTGTGAAAAATGTCATGGGGATGTTGATTGGCATTGTGTTGATTCTATAAATGACTTGGTAGGATGGTCATTTTCATAATATTATTCTTCCAATCCATGAGCATGGGAGGTCCTTCCACCTTCTGATATCTTTCTCAATTTATTTCTTTAAGGATTTAAAATTTCATCGTAGAGCTCTTTAATGTCTTTGGTCAGGTTTATTCCAAGATATTTTATTTTTTTTGCAGTTGTTGTGAAGGGGAGTGTTTCCATGTGCTCCTTCTCTGATTGCTTGTTAGTGGTATATAGAAAGGCTACAGACTTTTGTAGGTTAATTTTGTAACCTGCCACTTTATTGAATGTGTTAATAATTTCTAGGAGTTTTCTGGTGGATTTTTTGGTGTCTCTTAGATATAATATCATATCATTTGCAAAAAGGGATAATTTGATCTCTTCTTTTCCAAATATTTCCCCTTTAATTTCCTACTCTTGTCTTACTGCTCTTGCAAGAGTTTCCAGTACTATGTTAAAGAGAAGTGCGAATAGTGGACAGCCTTGTCTGGTTCCTGATTTCAATGGGAATGCTTCCAGTTTTTCTCCGTTTAGAATGATGTTGGCTGTGAGTTTCTTATATGGCTTTAATTATGTTGAGGTATGTTCCCTCCAGTCCAATTCCCTCTAGGACTTCGAACATAAATGCATGTTGAATTTTGTCAAAGGCCTTCTATCTATTGAAATGGCCATGTGGTTCTTGTCTTTGAGCGCATTTATATGATTTATGATGTTTATTGACTTGTGCATATTGAACCATCCCTGCATCTCTGGGATAAAGCTGACTTGATCATGGTGGATGATCTTTTTGATGTGTGTCCATATGCAGGCAATGGCACCCCATTGACATCCCCTACTATTAATGAGTTGGGATTAATCTGGGTCTTAAAGTCCTATAGTGCTGTTTTTATGAAGTTGGGTGCACCAGAGTTTGGTGAACATATGTCCATGATTGTAATATCTTCTTGGTTAATTGTTCTTTTATCAGAATGAAGTGGCCCTCTTTATCTCTTCTGATTAGTTTTACTTTGAAGTCT
>NW_008351881.1:8378614-8387097 GCF_000622305.1 Nannospalax galili | reverse complement strand
TAGATGTCTGTTAAGTCCATTTGATATATGGTATTGTTTAATTCAGATGTCTCTCTGTTAACTCTCTGCCCTGTTGACCTTTGACTTATCTTCACATAGGCAGAACTGGCAAAAGAAAGGAGTCAGGGGCTCCTCCCAAGCCCATGTGACCCCTGAGGAACAGATCCTCAAATGACCTTAAGAGTAAAAATAAATTGGTTTATCTGATCCAACTGTATGGCCTTAAACACCCAATAGGAAAGTATAACCAAAGATTAAAGGGGTCAATATAATTTCTTAAGAGTCCATATGCATAGCTACAGGCTACATAAGAAACAACAATGCCAGTGTACTTATACCGAACACCTTTATTGAAGGAAGTAAGAGAGGACTTAAATGAATCTGTGTATTCACCATTTTTGCATTCTTCAACAATATACCTGAGGTAGCTAACTTATAGAGAAAATGATCACTTAGCCCGAAGTTTTGGAAGTTCAGAGTCCTTGCTCGGGTAGTCCCATTGGTGGCATATCATGGAGGTAGCGTATGTTGGGACCATGGAGTCACATCTTGAACAGGTGGCAAGAAGAGGATGGGCACACTAGGCTTATTGCCTTTTCACTTCACTCCTCAGAGAACCCAAGCAGTTGCAATAGGATCTCCCGCTAGGTCCTACGTCCTGACAATCCCACTAACCCTACCTCCGCCACTATTGGGACCAAGCCTTTAATCACAGTGAACTTTGAAGAAAGAAATGTATATAGCTGTAAAAGTGTAATATTATAATACAGCACTTTTTGCAGATTTCTGTAATCATATAATGAAATCCCAATTAAAAAAATATCCAGCAAAACTTTGCATGTAACACAATCGCTGCTGTCAAAATTTCCTAAGTGCAAGTGAACATACGGTAGCAGAGCAGAGCCCAGATACTGTATTACGTTGAGGACCTGCTCCTCTTGGCTGTAGCTGTCAGTAAGCTGTGGTAATATGTATCGGAAGTGCAGGAGGCAAACAGTGTGGAATAAAAGCATGCCCAGAATCAGACCACACACAGACAGAAACTTGCTCTGTGTTAAAGATTGCACTATAGGGGGCTGGAGAGATGGCTCAGCAGTTAAGAGCACTGATTGCTCTTGCAGAGGACCTGGGTTCGATTCCCAGCACCCACATGGTAGCTACAAACTGTCCTTAACTCCAGTTCCACGGGAATCTGAAGCCCTCTTCTGACCTTCGCAGCATTGCACGACACGTGTGTACTCACATACATACAAGCAATACACTCATACACATAAAATAAAAATAATAAAATATTAATAAAAGATTGCACTATAGTGGACTATTGTCAGTGAATAATAATTACATCATTAACACATGATACATATTCATTCATCAGTGAGGAAATAATCACAATGATAAAAGCTTCCAAAAGCATTTGGGGAACTGAAGACAAAATGTTGGGATCAGATTTGTTATCCACAAAACTCATTTATTTATCCCCTACCAGGCCAAAAAAAAAAAAACCCATAACATTTTCAAGCAAATCATTTGTGTATCTATCTAAATAAAACATCTATAAGTTAATGTCAAGTTCTATAGAATACAAGTCCTAAGAGTAAGTGGTCATTCAGACAGGCAAACTTTGAGAGAATGGGCTATTCCATGTGCGCCATCAGTGCTCTGTGGTGAACGCAGAGGACTTGTAGCTTTCCATTTGTCTTATTTCAAGATAACAAGAAGCGGAAGGATGAGTTATTAGCTGTCTATGTATAGGGAGGAATTGAGGGGAGGTTAAAATTTAGCTCATACTGTACAAGAATTGGATTCCAGATATACTGTATATGCATGCTGGGTTACTTTCTCTGTACATCTAAAACATTTCTTGACAAAAAAATGAGAAAATAGGCTCTTGATGAAATACAGACAGCAGTTTAAATTCAGTGAGTTAGGTAAGTTCTGAGTGGCTGTGGAAGGGGAGGGGCCACCATGGCAAAAGCCTTGGTTGGAGAACATTGGAGTAAAAAGGATGTAGGGGAGACCACCCAGGTCTGAGGAGCACAGGATTCTGCACTGTCAGCACTACAGCTGTTCATAGCTTCCCTGATTCTCTGGGAGGTCCCTCCCCTGAGAGCTGTGAGCGCTGCAGGTTGCTTTCGCCAAACAAGCAAGTATTTGTGCACATGCACCAAGACTCTGGGTGGCAGAGAGCTTGTAAAGCCACACCTTGTGAGTCAGGCACAGAACCAAGGAGGCCATGGTGGCCACTCCCCTTCCGTAGCTGGAGGAGAGAGGTTAGCAGCTGTGGAAAGAAAGCACGCTTGGTGGTGTAAGAATGAAACTTTGACCTTGGCCAGAAAAGGAGAGGATGTGCTCCTACAGTGGTATCGTATTATGACCAGATCCATGGAGGAGCCCACAGGGAAGGAGAGATAGACAGAGGCAGATACCTCACCATTGATGTTTGCAAGTGAAAGAAGTTATGGAACAGGCACACTAACCTAATAAAAATAACTAAACATGGAAAAGTGCTGTTGAATAAAAGACTACTTTGTGTCATGGTCTGCTTGTTATGATAATCATGGAAAATTTAAAGTATAGCATTAGTATGTGTAAAAGTATAAAGGGTAAGAAGGATCTAGTTGAGACTTTTGTTACCAGACCCATTTCTGGTTGCTAGGCCTTTGAAAGCCAGTACTAGGGAAAGAAGAGGCCGGATGGGAAGAAACTCAGTTTTATTGACAAGCTAGTATTTAGGACCAGGCTTAGCAGCATATACCTGTAATCCTGGCACTCAGGAGGTTGAGGCAGAAGGATTGTGTTCAAGGCCAGCCTGACTATAAAGCAAAACCTTAACAAAAAAGCCTAAGATGAGGAGTTATTGCCTTAGAGCCCCATCTTCCAGAACTCCAGCATGGAAGAGCCTTTACAGGCAGGGAGAGACAGAGCAGGAGACAGTGGAAGAAAAAGACTCTGTACTAAACAGGGTCTTCACCATCTGACTGTCTACTTTTTAGCTTCTCAATATATACTCACATTTGTAGATGAATCAACAAATTGTAGGAAATTCTGGCTCAGAACAATGGCCCCAAATTCTGTAAACTTAGATTTGTTGTCACCTTTTCTGTTACTTCAGCTCTCTGTAGTGTATGACAAGAAATTAAGAGAGTTTGTTGATGACAAAATTCCTCGTAATGTACATGGTCTTGCCCTCAGGAATTTATCCTCAAAACACAGACAAGTGAGTAATTGGACTTACTACAGTAGTTTGTAATAGAAAAAGTCTGGGAGCAATCCACAAGCCTAGCAGTGGTATTTTCCTTCAGCAGAGTGCTGGGCAGATACTGTTAAAGCAAAATTCTGTTTCTTTTCAAAAATACTTTATTTATTATTTTTTATTATTTTATGTGTATAAGTGTATTGCCTGAATGTAAGTGCACCCATGTCATGCAATGCCTTTGGAGGCCAGAAGAGATCCCCTGGAATTGGCATTATGAACAACTGTTAGCCACCATATGGGTGCTGGGAACCCAATCCATGTCCTCTGGAAGAGTAGCCAGTGCTCATAAATGATGAGCCATCTCTCCAGCCCCACATTCTGTTTCTTAAGAAGAAATAATTCAGAGGCCCAGAAAGAGGACTCAGTGGGAAGAGGTGCCTTCTGCAAAGCCAGATGACCTGCCTTTGACCTCCAGAACCCACACGGTGACTGCAGAGAACCAATTCCTGAAGATTGTCCTCTGACCGCCTGTAGCCCGCATTCCCTCTGGGTCTCCTGCGCGATCAGACAAACCATATAATATATTTTATGTGAGTTTATTATGGTTTATGCCCATGAGTAGGGAGGGGGTAAATTGGGGAACTTACACAGAGACAAGCACTCTTGAACCGTAGCTCAGAGCCTACCAGCAGATGCTCCCGAGGCCCCACCCATAATCTGTTAACTTTCACCCATGCATCTTGGGCCCCCACAGTCTCGTCCCCGGTGGGTAAATGCCCCCTCCCATGTCCAAGCGGGTGAGGTACTGGAGCCATCTCTCTCTCCACACCCACCAACATGCACCGTCCTCCCAGCTTGCTGCTTCAGTCCCAAGATGGCTCCCAGCAGTCCCTTCGTAGACCCGCTCCATGTCAGGCCCCGCCCATTGGAGGAACCAGCCAGTTGGGAGACACCACCACACATGCATCATAGCACAAGCGTGCCAGTTTCCCCACCAATAAATAAATGATATAAATAAACATATAGGTTATTTTAAATTAAAAAGAAATTATTTCAGGGAAAACACATAATATGTCAATTTCAATAGATATGAATATAACACATTTTAAATAAGTTTTAATAAAATATATATAGATTCATTTCCAGGAAAAAAAAAAGACTGAGTCAGACATGGTGGCTCATATTTGTAATCACAGCACTAGGGAGGCTGGAACAAGAGGTTTGTTGTGAATTGGAGGCCAGCCTGGGATGTGGAGAAAAACTGTCTCAAAACAAACAAAAACAAAGTGAAAATAAAACAACAACAACAAAGATCCCTGGAATACACATCTGTAAGAATTAATGAGTGATTGAGTGATACAGGTCCAACATGGTGCTGCGTTCTTAGAATCCCAGCATTTGGGGCAGAGTCAAGTATAGTTGCCAGTTTGAGAGGATTCTGGTCTATGCAGCAAGTTGTAGGCCAGCCAGGATTACATAGCCAGACCCTGTCTCAAGAATAAACAAACAAACCACAAAAAGAAGGAAAGATACAGTGTTGTCTGGATAGAAGGGAAGGCTGAAGGTGTTCTCATTCCTGTTTTGTATATTAGAATATAAAGAGAAGCAAGTTTGTTTCCTAGAGGCTCTATTTCAAGAATGCTTAAAGGATTGCATTACTTGGTTTTCAAAACTGAGAAGAAATAGAGGTAAGATACAAAATGAGTGAAGGGCTTATGTTTGTGTAGCCTTTTCTCACAGTACTAGGAACTAAAACCTCTGCCTTTTAACCCACAGGTCTCCCTCAGATATGGCAACAAACAACTTTCACTTCTTACCGTGTGACACCAAACGAGCATCCAGACAGCTTGGAGCATCTGGTGAGAACAGGTCAGAAGGGTATGTAGGGATTGTTGGGGGACCCTTTGGGGGTTGGAGTACTAATTCCCTTAGTGCCTTGTGCACAGCACAACAGAGAGGTGGGGGTGGGCCTAGGCCATTATAGTCCCTTCTGCAAGTTACAGAAGATGCACAGTGCCAAGGGACTCAGAGGTGTAGTAAAAGCAAAACTAAATTCAACTTTGGGGCACAATGTTTTTCTTTGTTTTTTTTGTTTTTTTTTTTTTAAATTTTATTTACTATAATTGTGTGTGTGTGTGTGTGTGTGTGTGTGTGTGTGTGTGCGCGCATCTCAGGTTACCAGACTTGTGCAGCAGGCACCTTTATCCACTGAGCCATCTCATAGACCTCCTGTTTTGTTTTTGAGTCAGGGTCTCTTTACGTGGTCCAGGCTGGACTTGAACTTGCAATCCTCCTGCCTCAGCCTTCACAGTGCTGAGATTCTAGGTGTGTGCCACTACACCAAGCCTTCACAACTTCCTTTGAAGACTTTTCAAATCTTATGTTACATTTATTTTCTTTCTTTCTCTCTTTCTCTCTCTCTCTCTCTCTCTCTCTCTCTCTCTCTCTCTCTCTCTCTAGTTCTCTATCTCCCCCCTGACCCCGGACACAGGGTCTCATGTAGCTTAGGCAGGCATGAAACTGGTAATATAGTGGAAGATGACCTTTAATTCTTTCGCCTCCTGCCTCTGCCTCCCAGATGCTGGGATTACAGCTGTGCGCTACCACACCTGGCCCATAGTAGTTTTTATTTTATTTTATTTTTTGGTCTTTTTGAGACAGGATCTCCCTATAGCTCTAGGTGGCCTGGAACTCGCTGTGGGCGCGCGGGGATCTCAGAGCGCCAGCTGCTGGCATGGCGCTGGTCTCTCGCGCGCCGCTGGGGTTCAGCAGGTTGCACGCACCGCGTTGCTGTTCGGGTCCCTGCTGTGCAGGTCCCTGGCTCTCCGCGGCTACCGGGAGTTGGCGGCTCTGCCGGCCGCTGTCAGCTGCATGGGCGGGTTCCGTTCCAGGCTGCCGGCACTCCCTCTATGGACGCGATCTGTCAGCCACCGGATCACGAGGGGAGGTGCAAGAACGGCGAAAGCAAGATCTTCCCGAGTGGTTGTTAAGGAAGGGACAGCCCCCTCTGGGGAGACTGAATCATAGGCAGTAAGACACAGGATACAGCTCAGTCAGACTCAGTGATACAGCTTACAGCTCCGTGGTACAGCTCCTTTATTCAGTGATTCAGCTCCGCTCCAGATCTTAGTGATTCAGCTCCGATTTATTAGGGGGAAACCAGGATATTTATAGTGTGGAGGCAGTAGCAAAAGCCTTAGATGATAGGTGCTTTGTAGGATTCCCCATTTACATGTGGTGGTGGGCTTCTATCAGGCTGTCAGACAGTGCCTGATTATCACACAGGAAAAACCTGGCAGTTTCTGTGCCAGAGGACATGTATCTGTGACGGGCACTTCAAAGGTGAGTCAGGAAGAGAGTAGGAAGGCGCCCTGCTGAGAAAGGGAGTCTCTGCATAAGAACGCCGAGCCACCTTGCGGCTATCCGGACATGGAGAGACTATGACCTAGAACAGCAGGGGTCCCCAACATCTTCCCCTGTTTGATTTAAAAATGGAGAAGTGCCATCACCAGCCCTAAGGGCCAACTCATCTGTCTCGGGAGAATTCAAAGTCTGATAATTGACCATGACCTGTTTTGTAGTGATTTTAGCAAATGGCAGTAATTGTCAGCAAAGAAATCTTATAAAACAGTGAGCAAGTATCAAAATAATACACGGTATGACCAGGGGCCCAATAAGGGATAGGAGCCATGAAAACAAGGGATTACTAAAGCAACCTAATTGTTTGGTGGGTTGAAATCTTGAACATAGATCATTACAAAGTTTTTTGAGAGTGTTAACATCGGTTTCAACAACATTTGATTCATTTACAAAGAAACAGCATTCTTTTCACAATATCACACACCCATCCCATGTTCAGCAGTTATCAAGTCCAGTGTTCTTTTGTTGTGGAGCACAACCCTGGCGAGAGAGTTCATTTGTTGTTGGAGAGATTCCAGGCTGTCAGTCGTGGATGCCATTGCTTGATCTAGCTTGTCTTGGAAATTTCCCGCCATGTGCTGGGCTTGCACAATTGTCGCCGTAGCAACGCCTCCAGGACCCAGGGAGAGTGCAAGTTCAATCTCTACCAGCAAAGGGATGAAGATTTTTCTCTGCTGGCAGCTGTGTAGGAGGAAAGCACTTCTTACACCTGGGATGTAATCATTATTGGTACACAAAAGGTGGACAAAGAAATTAACACAGTTTTGGGCTTCTCCTTTGCACCATATGAAAAGAGGAGGCGCGATGCATGCTGTACTGGAGAGAGTAGTTAGTGAGGTATTTGTAATGAGTAGGCTTACTCGCCGAAAATGCAAATTGAATAGTTAGCCAGTTTGAATCAGTAGAGGATATCTACTAACTGGTACTGCTGTCAGTAGAAGTCTATTGCTGGATGCACAAAAAAAGGGCAGTTAAACATTGTGGTAGGTGGTGAAGGGAAGAAAGTTAGCAGCATACTGAATGTACTTGTTCCAGGACATAGTTGATTTTATCTGGTCCTCTGTCCTTCCTGTAGAATAATATTATGAATTAGTACAGACTTGGCTGCAGGTGCAAGCTGTTGAGAGATATGAAAGTCAGCTGTAGGGTACCTAGAGAATGCATCTGGGTAGAATTTTGTTATTACTCCAATACTCCAGCGATTGTCCCATGGATCTGATTTTTTCCTGAAAAATAAAATCTCTAGAACATGGTATTAGGGAGACTGGGGGCTGTCTGAAGAGTTGGTGCTAAGCAGAGTAAAGACAGCGACGAGAATGTCAGAGAAGGAAGCTCCAGGGGGACATCTGTGGCATGCAGTCTCCACTAGGTCATGGATCTCTCTCCACGTGATCCGGGGTGGCCTTGGATGTCGTCTCTGTCTCTGGGGCTGGCTGAAGCATTTTTTGGGCAATTTTCTTTCCAGTGTCCAGTTTCTCCACATTTAAAACATTTTGAGTTGGGTCAGGTTGCAGCTCCAAAGGCCTGAGCAAGGGAGGAGGCCTGGTATGCGGCAGTCCCGATGTCATGGGTGGCCACAATCCATTTGTCGTAATGTTCATTTTTTAGTCCCTGGCATGCTTGTCTGTGCTCAGGGGTCATCCCTTCCCAAACAAGGTTGTTTAAAAGCATTGCTTTGGCTATAGGGTCTGTTATTTTTCTATCTAAACTGGCCTGTACTCTTAGTATAAAGTCTGGGAGAGCTTCGGTTGGGTTTTGTTTTAAAAAGGTTAATGAAGAAGTCTCTCTAGGCCCGGTGGGCAAGGGAGTTAGGCGGTCCCAGGCTTGTAATGCACATAAGTGGACCTGCTCAAAACAGCCAGCAGGA
>NW_008351881.1:8333853-8377165 GCF_000622305.1 Nannospalax galili | reverse complement strand
TGATTATGAGTGTCATTTCTTTTAGCCTGCATTAGGCATTCATCTCTAAATAAAGCCTCCCATTGTACAAATAATGGACTGGGGAGGGTAGATCTACAGATATCTCTCCAGTCCTGGGGGGTTAGCAGATTAATATTAAATGTTTGTAGTATAGATTTTGTCCATGGAGCATGGATTCCATCTTCACGGACAGCTTGGCGTAATTCTTTTAATTCCGCTGCTGGGAGCGGGTACCAAGCTAGTGGGCGTTGCCTTGTTATTTGTAAGTTAACAGGAAAAGCCTCTACCGGTGGGGTTTTGGGGTCCTGAAGCCATTGTGTCTGGAGCCTTTGGGACTGGCAATTCCCATTATCCCTAAGATTACACAGCTGCTCTATGGCTGTAGGGAGTGGCTGGTGTGGCGCCACAGGCTGTGGCGGCAGCCGAGGTGAAATGTTAAGTCAGCAAGAGGGGGGTAAAGATTAATTTTGCTGATGAGTAGGTTTTGTCTGACTTCTGTTGAATCTGCTACTGGGCAATTTTTAGAGTCTTTTTTATCATTTAAAACTTCTCCTTTATTATTTTCTGGTGTTTGTAAGCTTTCCTCAATCTTAGGTGGGTTTTTTAAGCATTGTTGGATGGCTGCCATTATGGGGAAAAAGGAAAGGGGAAAATTATGCCTTTCTTGGACTTCTTTTTTACGAGCCAGATATGCAATGCTAGTCCAGACCTCTGGATCAGACGTGTCTGCTGACAGGATCCAGGGCACAAATTGATATACTTCATTCCAAAATTTTAAGCTTTCTTTTTGGGAGATCTTAAGTCCTCTTGATTTAAGTAAGGCTTTAAGGGAACGAATACGGAGTTTTTTCTGGCTTGATGTTGAATTACCCATTATAAAAGGAAGATAGTATCTAGCCCTTAATGTTCCTGCAGCAGTCTGACACCAGGGGATTGGAACACTCTGACAGGCCCAAGCCTAGCTGCAGACTACAAAAAAAAAAAAATGGCCTTTTTAAATCTTTTGTTCTTTTGTTTATACGGCGTGAGCCACCTTGAACTTTTAAGTGCTCCGCAGGGGCTAGTTAATTTAAATTCTCACCTAACTGGTTTTAGCTGTGGTTTGAGTGCCCTGGGGGCAGGATAACAAAACCGATTAGGGAAGTTTATTTTAGAAGGAGGAAAAGAGAAAAAGAGATGGCCAGGCCCCACTCGCTTGGAGGCACAGCTGCCTTTTAGTCTCCTGATGGGAGATGAAGGAAAAAAGAGATTTCTGCTGCTCTCCTGGTGGGAGAGATACGAATCCTGCATTTCAGGGGGCGCCAGCTGCTGGCTGGCATGGAGTTCGGAGGCTCTCACGTTGGGCGCCAGCTGTGGGCACGCGGGGATCTCGGAGCGCCAGCTGCTGGCGTGGCGCTGGTCTCTCGTGCGCCGCTGGGGTGCGGTGGGTTGCGCGCACCGCGTTGCTGTTCGGGTCCCTGCTGTGCAGGTCCCTGGCTCTCCGTGGCTACTGGGAGTTGGTGGCTCTGCCGGCCGCTGTCAGCTGCCCGGGCGGGTTCCGTTCCAAGCTGCTGGCGCTCCCTCTATGGACGCGATCCATCGGCCACCGGATCACGAGGGGAGGTGCAAGAACAGTGAAAGCAAGATCTTCGCGAGTGGTTGTTTACGAAGGGACAGCCCCCTCTGGGGAGACTGAATCGTAGGCAGTAAGACACAGGATACAGCTCAGTCAGACTCAGTGATACAGCTTATAGCTCCATGATACAGCTCCTTTATTCAGTGATTCAGCTCCGCTCCAGATCTTAGTGATTCAGCTCTGATTTATTAGGGGGAAACCAGGATATTTATAGTGTGGAGACAGTAGCAAAAGCCTTAGATGATAGGTGCTTTGTAGGATGCACCATTTACATGTGGTGGTGGGCTTCTATCAGGCTGTCAGACATTGCCTGAAAAACCTGGCAGTTTCATGCCGGAGGACATGTATCTGTGACGGCTACTTCAAAGGTGAGTCAGGAAGAGAGTAGGAAGGCGCCCTGCTGAGAAAGGGAGTCTCTGCGTAAGAACGCCGAGCCGGCTTGCGGCTATCCAGACATGAAGAGACTATGACCTAGAACAGCAGGGGTCCCCAACAGTAGTTTTTATTTTATTTTATTTTTTGGTCTTTTTGAGACAGGATCTCCCTATAGCTCTAGGTGGCCTGGAACTCACTATGTGGACCAGGCTGGCCTTGATCCTCCTGCCTTTGCCTGGGATTAAAGGTGTGTACCACCACACCCGGTCAATTTTTTTTTATATTACTATTATTTTTCTTATGTTTTCTCATAACCTTGCCTTAAAAGCGCATTTTAAGAAATATGTCCATTGTAGGAATTCAAGAGCCATAGAAAGCACAGAGAGTGAACTGTGCAATGCTATAATTGTAAATACCCTTTTCTTACATTCTTCTTGCAGGTATTAAATTTTTATCTTTTTTTGTCTTTTTGAGACAGGGTCTCCCTGTAACCTCAGCTGGCCTGAACTCGCTCTGTAGACCAGGCTGGTCTTGAACTCACAGAGATTCACCTGCCTCTGCCTCCCTGAGTGCTGGGACTAAAGGCATGTGCCACCACACCTGGCTAAATTTTTAAATTGAAATCATATTAAAACATTGTTTTGTAGTCAGTCTGCTTTTAAAACTCAAATATCACAGGATTTTCCCTTCCCAATAAGTATTTTTTACAATATCACAGTTAATTGCCAATTATTTTACCTTTCTAATTCATTCTAGAATTTAATAAATTCTGAACAGATGAGGTGTTGTTTTTCCGAAATTTCTATGCGTGGTGTGTATGTGTGTGTCTATGTGTGTGTGTCTGTCTGTATGTCTGTGTCTGTGTGTGAATGTGAGGTCTTGCTCTGGTGCACGTGTGGCTGTCACAGGACAGCCTCAGGTGTCGTGTCGTTCCTTGCCTTCCACCTCATTTGAAGCAGGATCAGTGTTGTTTTGCTGCTGCATACCCCAGGCTAGCTTGGGACTTTCCTGTGTCTACTCCCCATCTCACCACAGGGGAATGGGGATTACAGATGTAAGTAATAGTGCCTGGCTACACATGGGTTCTGGGGATCTGAACTCAGGTCCTCATGCTTGTGTGGCCAGTGTTTTACCCATGGGTGCACCCATCTCCCGTGCCTTAAACTGTTCTTTTATAAGTTACTAAGGCAATTTAAAGTTGTTTTAATACCCTTGAGAAAGTACTGTCTACCTTCCTTACAGATGGTCATTGAACTCTTGAAATTATTTATCAGTCTGCAGCATTTTGGATTTTGCATTTTTAATAAGCCATTTACAAATGTGTTCTTTATATTCAGGACTTGAGCAAATTAATATGTGGAAGAGGTTGAGGAATGAGGAATGGGGATGAAGTTATTATTCACATTTTTTTGAGATGGTCTTACTTCTTAGCCCAGGTTTGAGACAGGGTCTCCTTGTAACCCAAACTGGCCTGGAACTCACTTTGTAGGCCAGGCTGGCTGGCCTCTAACTCACAGAGATCCGCCTGCCTCTGCCTCCCGAGTGCTGTGATTAAAGGCATGGGATACCACGCCCAGCATAAGAATCTTTTTTTTTTTTTAAAGTTGTTTTGGTTTATTTATTTTAATATTATGTGTATAAGTGTTTCGCTTGCATGCATGTAAGTACACCCATGTTATGCGATGCCTGCAGAGTTCAGAAGAGGGTTTCAGATCCCCTGGAACTGGAGTTTCTGACAGTTGGTTGTTAGTTACCGTGTGGGTGCTGGGAACTGAACCTGGGTCCTCTGCAAGAGCAGCCAGTGCTCTTAACTGCTGGAGCCATTTCTCTAGCCCCAGCTTGTAAGAATCTTAAAAATTTATTGTCCACATTGCTTTTTTATCCCAACTGTCCCCACCCATGGAAATCCAAGGGTTTTTTGTTTTGTTTTTGTACCCCCCCCCCAGAAATATTCTCGTAGTTATCCTCTAATTCCTTTGTTTCCTAGATAACTATTACATCAGCATGTATAATGCTGGGTTTCAAAACTGCAGTAAAATAAAAATAATTGAAAGTGGTAATAAATAAGCTCTTGACTTGACTGAGTCTGTGAATCAGGAACCTTAATTTGAAACCCAGGACCCCAAATGCTGTTTCTAGGAGAGTTGCAAGAGAGAAGAAGGGCATGGTTGGAGAGAGGAACCTTGGGAGCAGTGAAGGGTTGCTGAGAGAGTGAGCATTCTAACAAGAGCTACATAGATGTGTGAGGGAAGACTGAGCAGGTGGCCACAGGACAGACAAGGATGTGAAGGAGGATGAACTCTGGTTCTGGTCCACAGGGCAGATGTTGTAAAGAGTGGCTGTAGGCTGAAAAGTATCCTTGCATTTTATATTTAATTCTTCAGAGACCTTTAACTTAAGGGAATGGAGGAAGTTGGGGCAGAAGTCTGACTCTGGTGACTGATATCAGCTCTTGAAGTTCTTAACAGTGAAGGGGTCAGGGAAAATGTGTCAGTTTTTTTGTTATTTTAACCAACACTTGAGACACTCGACTTATAAAGAGAAACATTTCTCAAGTTTGGAGTGTCTGTCTAGTCCATGATAGGCTGGCCCCATTGCTTTTGGGTCAGTGGTGAGGCAGCGCACCATGGAGGGAGGAGTACATCAGAGAGTGACACCACTCATGCCGTGGTCAGAGAAAAGAGCAAATGAAGGCGCCAGGTCACCATGATCGTCTTTAAGGGCCTCTCTCCATAACCTAAAGATCCTGGCCCCACCTCTTAAAGAGTTTACCATCTCCAGGTAAACGCCTTTGGAGACCAACACTAACGTGTAGGTCTTTGGGGAGAAGGCTGAGGGCCAGCTGTCCCTCTTGTGTAGTTTGTTTAAGTAGAAATGAGTGAGATTTGTGCATGTGTCTAAATTGGGAAGAGGTCGGAGAGGAAAAGCTCAGAGATAATCATCCAGGAACAAGTGGAGATCAAATATAAGAAATAATCTAGGAGTGTTTTCATACTACTAGCATGTGTGGATCTCGTAGGCTTTACCAAGGATTCCCACTTTGCCTTTCTCATCAGAAGGCCACTAATGCTCACGTGCAACACAGATGTGTTGTGGAACAACCTGAAAAGACACTGTAAAGTCAGTGAAGCTTCAGACTTCCAGACCTATGTGAGTGTGACTCATATAGGTGACACAGAAAATAACTACCTTACCTCATATTGCTCCTCATGGTGCCCCTCCCCAAGCACCTGTCCGCCTCTCTACACACTGCTGTAGGGCAGGCAGGAGGAAGTTTGGGTTGCCATTTATCAAAGAGAAATGCTAGGTGGCGTGTGAATTACTCCACCCTGGTGCTCTGTCCTCATTTCTAGGCACTGGACCTTCCATGACTCCCTCTGGCCCCTTGGTTATTGTTCCTCTTGTTTGTTTACTCTCAAAGTATTTGGATGGCCCTGCTTTCTTTTGATTCTTTTTACATCCCGGAAAGATAGAGAATCTTTCCATAGAAGGATCTGATGTCCAGAGACATATGTGACTGGGTAAGATGCTGGCAACCCTGAAATTCTTTCAGTTTGTGTTTCTTGCCAGTATCTGTATTGGGCAGTCATTGCCAGCTCTTGATATACTAGTTGTTGAAGTGGCTGTGCTGAGTCACCTTGGAAAAGTGAGGGAGACTTTCCATGTTGGCCCAGAGCTTTCCATCCCTTTATCCTCATTCCACATCTCTTCACTAAAGAGGAGACGTGCCATTAGGTCTCCAAATATGTATTTTCGTGAAGTAGAAGGTTTCATTTCCAGATCCCAAGGATAAAGTGTGTAATAGTCCTTTTTTCTGAATGGAAATGTTAATTTATTTTTATTGAATTGTTGTGATTTTCATACAGTATAACTTAATGGTATTTAGATCCCCTCCCCTATCTCCCCTATTACCTCCCCATATTGTCTCCCTGCTCAATTTCAGACACACACACATATATATATATATATATATATATCCTATAGAGTCTAAATTGTGTCCCCAAATGTCCTTCAGTATAGGTCCATCCACTGGAACCTGGTTAACCTGAGTCCCATCCTTGAAAGAGACTGTCTCTGTCTTTCCAGAAGGCATCTCTTGCCACAGTTTCCTTAGGTTAGGTTGGAGCTTCTTACTCCATGTCTAGTCTAGGATTTCTTTCTGGTTTGAACTTGTATGGGACTTGTGCATGTAATAGTCTTTTTGATGTATTTGAAGATTTCATAAAAGCAGAAACAGGAGTCTGGGGTTTAGGGAAAGGAACAGAGACCCCACCTTCCATGGACTCCTGAAAGGGACAGAGAGAACACCTTCCATGGACTTGTTAGAGGGACAGAGTCCATCCATGGACTTGGTTACTCCTCACTCACTAGCTTGGATACTGCATCAGCTCAGTGTGGGTGCAGAGCATTGCTAGATTCAGCTACCAGTGAAGGCTGCTTTGGGAAAATCTCAGTTGTGGAAGGAATTCTGGACACTGAAAGACAGAATTCTAGAGACTGTCTAGTGGAATGAAGTTTCCAAATGGCTCGATCATTAAGATTGTAGCAACATTTTGATTAGAGTGAGAGGAGAGGATTCCTTTGGATCTGTTGGTAAAGAATGTAGGATAGAGGAAGTTGCTGTTTGTAAAGTACAGAAATTCAGTTTTGCAAGATTTGAAAGTTCCAGAGATTACACAACAATGTGACTATACTGAATATTATTAAACTCTACTTTAAATTGATTATGATACTTTATTATAATTTTATTTTGTATTTTATATAATTTTTTAAAAAGATAGGATAGATTGCCCAGATATTTTGTTTATTGTGCGTGTATGTGTGTACATTTGTGGGGGCGAGGAGAGCACAGCAGCATGGTGAGCCTGTGGAGGTCAGAGGACAACATTGTGTCAATTCTCAGGAGCCTTCCCCCTTCCAGTGTTTCCCAAGGAACCACTTCAAAGTAAGTTAATTTTATTGGAGACGTATTAGGCATTGCGGAAGTATTACCACACTGATGATATGAAAGAGCAGCTCATTGCAGTGACACTAACACAGGATAGGAAGAAATGGCAGTGAGGCCTGATCAGTTTAAATGAGTCTAGGATAGCTTTGCCTCTCTTATGAATGCACAGCTCTAAGAGACAGTGCAGTTGATGTGATGTCATGCAGTTTAGTGCACCCTAGGGCGGCTCTACTCCAGAGCTCTGCTCCACTGTAGGGTCTGAAGGGTGAGCATTGTTCACATGCCTAGAGGTGAGGCACTTCTACATAAGCTGATATTTACTTCATTCCTTTCAGTGCATTGTTTAGTCACATTTTTATCTCTTTTACATTTATATCTTTAACTTCTTGGCCTGAGAGCAACAGTCAAGACCTGTTAAGCAAATGCTGTCATATCTTCATACCTTCTCCACTTTTAGATTATAATTAATTTGTGTGTAGAGGGGTTACTGAGATGGTGTTGTTATGCAGATCAGATTGGCTCTGAAGTACTGTGTAGCCTAGCCTTGTGATTATCCTGCCTCAACTTCTCAAGTGCTGGGTTTATAGGAGTGCCCGGCTATATGCCTTTTACACAGGAGGAGACATCAACTTAGAGACGAGAGTGACTCGCTGTACCTTCTCACCGGTGACCCAGCATAGCCCACTGTAGCTTGTCAACTTGTGGGGTCTCTCCTCTACCTTGGCTAATTAAAGAGAAATGATAGCAAGAGTCTCTGGTCATAGGTTTCTGATCGTCTGGACCAGTACAGCTGAATCCAGATCCTCTGGAGCCTTCACTTATAGACTGGATCTTGGATTTAGAGAATGTTGGAAACTTCCATGCTCATTAGTTAAGGGCTATGGATATTAAATTCTTGTCTTGCTCCAGTTTTGTGCTTGGTGTTCAAGTGCTAAGTTCCTGCTTCAGAAGTGTTTCTTTTGGGTGTTAGTTTAGAGCCAGTTGAGTTATCAGTAAAGGGTTCAGACCCTTAATTCTTTAATTTACACAGACTATGAAAGGATGGAGTTTGTTTACATGGAGAAATTGTTTGAAACCTTTGTTTGTTTTGATTTTGCCAAGGTCCTGCATAGAACTTGGGCTCTACATCACAGGCTTTGCTTTGAGGGTAGGAGTGATGGAACCTGCCCTGCTTAGCTCACTGTGTTACAGAAAGAATAGACTGCCACATTCATATACCTCCTTTCCCTTTTGGAACAGGGTAGGCCAGGGCTGGGGAACTCAGCTCAGGGGCAGAGCACTTGCCTAATACGTATGTAGTCTTGTGTTCAATCTCCAGGGCCACAAAAACAAACAGTAACCACCACAACAAAACAAAAACAGAGGAGGAGGAGGAGGAGGAGGAGGAGGAAGGACAAGAGCCTCTTGGATTTGACAAGCCCATTCCATTTTAAGAGTATCAGAGATAGGCTGCCAAGACACAGCAAGATAAACTCTCACCTGGAGAATGGGAAAGACCAGGGAAGAAGATGGGACATATGGTCAGGAAAAATGCTGGCCAGCCATGTTGGCAGCACATACAAAAACACACACACATACAAACACATATGCACACATGCATATATATGCACACATGGACACACACAAAAAATATATACATGTACACACATACATACACACATGCACAAATATCCCCCCACAAAGGCACACATGCACACACATACATACATCTGGGTATGCGTATGTGACTGTGTGTGTGTATACACCCACCACATATACACACACATACATGCACACACATGTACACACAGACGCTCCCCAAATGAGCACACACACAAATGCACACATGCTATGAACTGGAAGAAGGACCATTTGGACAGAGGAAAGGAGGAGGGAGGAGGGAGGAGGGAGGAGGGAGGAGGAGAAAGGTTGGTCCACTCATGTTCACCTTTCCTTTCCAAGTCACCCATCATCTCGTTCACTTCTCACCCAGGGGAGGAATGGAACAGAGAGATGAGAGACCAGGACTGTTGATCTAGCCATCCTTATCCAGGGAACTCAGGGGAGGAAGTGCTTGTCTTTCTAAGCTCTCAATTGCTTTTCATCCATCACTAGGTTTATGGTTGAGGCATCTAAAACAAAAGATAGATGAACCAGAGAAATGCATTCAATGCATCTTTAATATTTTATGTGACATGGGGTCCTTTATAAGGAAATTACCCAAAAAAACTGATGGGGAAACTTAGCTGCTAGTTTCTCTCTAGTTTATTATAAGGTCAAACCCCCTTTGATAAGTATTCCTACCTACAATGTTCACTCTTTGACAGCTCTCTCCTTCTCCAAACTATGTCAGTATAAATTATAAGTTCTCAGAGGGTAGTGACGGCATGTCCAGAAAAATGGATCGGTACTAGAATTCGTGATCTGGTTGCTTAGGACCACAGTTTCAGCAGAATTGGTACATTATAGGAAATATTTGATTACAGTTAACTCTCGAGGCCAAGGAGATCTGGAAACCGAGCGAAGTAAAAAGTGTCTCTGGATCTACTTTGTGAGGACCCCGGCATCTCCTCTCTGCTTTCCTTGAGCGACCCATAATCCCCAACTCTCAAATCCTTTTCTTTTTAAACCAACTATCCTATAAGGATACGTTCCAAATGGCTAGGTTCCTGCTTGTGTTAGCATGCGTGTACAGTAAGATTCTCACAGGAATAACTCCTTTTCAGGTTTTCTGAACTTTGATTCATCCTCTTTCATACTGTTTTATTTTCTCCATGTGCTGGTCACTGCTAACTTGTATGGTGTTATACAGTTGAGTAAATACATGAACAAATGGGTCATTATTAAATTCTTTTCACTGTTATGCGCTTGACAACTCTGAATTACTGGAGGCAGTTTAGCTATTAACAAAAAATAGTGGTACTAATAGCTGTTATTTGAGGACTTCTACACGGTGGACATAAAACACATCACATGTATGAACAGTACAACTTCTGATGTGGGTACTTTTGCTAGGTTCATCTTAGAATAAGGAAACTGTGCAGTAGGGAAGGAAAGTGGCTTGTCGTGGTCATGTATAAGATTGGATTGAGGTCAGGAAATGAGTCAAATAGTCTGGGTCCAAAGCCAAGATCCTCATTTACTATAAGACATACAGTGTTTTGCAGCTCGTTAAGTAATTAATTATTAAAGAATAAAAGGAGTTAGAATGTAAGGGATAATATTTGCATCATTCTGGATTTTTGTTATATATTTGTCATATAGTTTTTTAAAAATATAAGGGTAAACTAATCATTCTGCCTTATATTAACATATCTTCTAAATTAGAAACAAACAGTCTTCACTGAAGATACTTATCAAGAAAGACACTTGGGCAGGGCTCCAACAGATCTGGACTCTGAGTGTGTGGGCTGAGCATCCTACAAGATTACACACAGCTGTTAATTCACGTAGTGTGGGACATTTACAGAGCATGCCTATGGCAACCATCACCTTTGTTTCCCTTGCATAGATTTTTGAATTGTGAAAGCATTTGGGCCTTTCAGAAACGAGGCAAGGAACCCAAGGGACTCTCTGGAGAATGGCAGCACTGATTTTTACTTCAAGAACCTGTTCATTCCATCATGTCAAGCTCCGGGGGAATCCTATGTTGATAAGCCTCTTGTAAGATGCTTGGTTGTTTTTAAATAGTCTGTTCATTACTGTAGTCTGATTTGGTGGGGCCAGGTTTCCTGGGCCTGTTGAACTTCATGTGACAGGCATAGGCAGCCGTTTTCTGGTTCTTATCTGATGAGGCAGTGTCACGAATACCTGTTTTATGAAGTGACATGTGAGAGTGGTTTAGGGATGAATTAAAACAGAATTGGGCTTGGACTTGGCCCGCATGAGGCCTACTGAGTCAGAAACTCCGAAGTGTGGGGTCTAGCAGTCTGCATTAACAAGCCCTCAAAGACATGTCCGACGCATGCTGAAGATGGAGCACCATGGAAGCAAAGCAGTAATAGTCAGGAGGGCATTCTTAGGGAGTGCTTCAGAATTTAGACATGAAATGATAACCTTCTTGATTCGTCTGTTGGCTTTGGAAAGGGAGAGGCATGAGGGTCTCCAAGACATTGGTGAGAGAAATCCTGGCCAGAATGGAAGTAATCTGTTGCTGGTGGCAGGGTTTAGAGGCAGATAAATCTCATAGAAAACCACTTTGAAGGGTTAAGGTTTGTTTGTTTGTCATAAGTTGAGACAGGTATAGTATGTCCTCCCAGATGGCAGCCAGCCGAGATGCAGGGGTGGTTGATTGTGTGACAGAGGGATTGGTCTGGTCACACACAGCCCATTTCCTGGCAGTAAAAAATGAGCAGCAACCATAGAGAAAACTGGTGAGAGTAGAGATGCAAAGAGCAGACCCCACAGAGGCCAGGAAGGGCCCAGTGAGCAAGGGAGTGAAGACTCCTGAGGCAATCACTTCATTTTGTTCTTAGAACCCACCTTCTCTGCCACTACTGTTTCTGGCTTTGGCCTGGTTCCTGTCCTCATTTTCCCCATTTTCTGTCTTGCCCATCACATGTGCAGCATAGAAGTCCCCCTCCCCCCAACCTAGATATTCCCCATGAGTCACTCTGTTGTGTAGCACGTTGGTGGCATCTTTCTATCAGAGACTTCATCAGAGTTAGGCCTCTATGTGTGACCCACCCATCCCTCAAACCAGTTCTATTACAGTCTGTTTATCTCGATCTGAGATTATTTCAGTCACCTACTAAATTATCTGCTGTCTTCTGGTCTCCTTGAGTAAATCTGCCTTCTTACCTCCTTGAGAGCCCTGGACCCAGTATACCTCTTTCATTGATACATTGCCAGCACTTAGAGAAGCATGCTCCATAAGCATTAATGAATTATGATTAATGAGTTGATGGGGTAGTAGAGGTGATGAAAGATGGAGAAATAGGTCTGTAGATGGAGTACCTGAGTGCTAGTGTGGACTGTATAGTGGAGATAAAACAAGATAAATGTGAGGGACTTTCAGGTTCCACTGGCATAGTTTGGTCATGGCGACTGTGGAAGTGTGAACATTCTTGTAAAATCCTTCCTGTGAAAGGCTTGTGATCTCTCAGCACTTGGTTTGATATCATCATCTGGAAATGTAAAGGCAGCTCTTAGGTCTCCAGTTATGCCTCCATTAAGAGATGGTCCCAGCTCTTCCCCACCCTAGAGGAGAGTTGGAAAGTCGCCTCCAGTTTTAGGCATGGAGAATTTTCCGTTTCTACCCAGGGTAGCACTACCACACACTCACTTGCTACTTTTGGTGAGCATGCTCTTAGGTACTGTCGAAGGTGCTGGTGGCAGAGTAAAGCAGTGGCTGCACACATATTAGAGAGAGAAGACAGGCCAGTGTGTCCACCAATACTACTCTTCCCCAAACAGATGGCCAGGCTATTATTCTGGGTCTCTGGGGTGGATGTGCAGAAGCCATGGTAGAGTTCATACTCTCTCCCTAAGAGCAGAGCTGGGGAACTATCCTTGCTTTATAATTCAGATTATGTTCCAAAAACACATTGGGGGCTTTGCAACACTCTGGGTGAGTAACGAAATTGTAAACATTAGAAATCATGGAGGAAAAGTGAGCTGAAACAGGATGGGTGGGGTCATCCAGCAGGCCCTTTGCTGGTACTGTATTAGCTCTGGTCTACTTAGTGAGGACCCTTGAGAGGACCTGAGGCCAGAGCGTGGCTCTGTATGGTGTTGTCAGAAACAGTTTTTGGTAGAGCCGTGCCTCTTTTAAAGAATGCATTTAGAAGGTTGGGCCTGTAGCTTGGTATTAGATCACTTGTGTAGCCTAGAAGGAGTGGGAGGGGAAGAGAGGAGGAGGAAGAGGAGGAAGAAGAAACAATGGAGATGATAATGAGGAGGAGGATTGGACAGTGTGGGCTTTAATCTCAGTACTTGAAAGACAGAAGTAGTAGAATCATGAGTTCAAGGTCAGCCTGGGCTATATAAAAAGATCCTGTCTTACACAACATAAATAAGTAAATAAATAAATAAATAAATAATAAATAAATAAATAATGTTGAGTGATGACATAGAGACTTAAGCTTAAACACTTTTCAAATTTATTTATTTATTTATTTATTTATTTATTTATTTATTTATTTCTGGAGATTGAACCTACAGCCTTCCTCATGCAAGGCAAGCACTCCACCACCAAGTTATATATAGCCCACGCCTTTTAAATTAAAAAAACTATTCAGATGATTTCTTCCTGAGTTGCCCAGGCTGTCCTTGGATTTGCCATTCTCCTGCCTTAGCTGCCCTGTCCCTGGCAGCAGGAATTTAAACTTGATAATGCTGGGTGCACTGACCAAGGAGCCCCCTCAGAGCCTTGGGGTGACCTGTACTCAGGTGAGCTCAGTTCTTAACAATGTAGAAAAAAATGTTAGGATGTTCCAAGAGTGAAGCAGAGTCAGTAAGTGTAATGATCAGGTAGAAAGATGAACTTACTCAAGGAGAGTCAGGTGCAGGCCTTAGGAGAGGAGCATGTCCAAGCACCTCAGCAGTAGCCCTGTACGTGATTTTAGGCTTTGAGGCTACTTAATGCCAACTAAGTTTGGATATTAGGGAAAGTAGGTGCTGGTGTATTCCTTTATCTTAGTCATAGAATTTCGTCCTTGAAGAGCACAACCACCTTAAAAGGTACATTGTACTCACTTACAGCTGGAAAAGGGAGCAAAGTAGAGAATAACTATGGATGAGAGGGTTCCTTGTGCACAGGTACAAGGTGAGTGGACTTAAAGCATAGATCGTTAGTCACTTTAACAGTCTCATTTATGGTGTCTCTCAGAAAGGGGGATATGGGTCTTTGCAGGTGGTCTGATTAGTTATGTCGAAATCTTCTGGGTGTCAGCTAGTGAGAGATTGCAGTCAAAACCAGAAAGGGATGGAATGTGGGGGTCATTTTCCTCCTGTTTCCTCACTAGCTTTCCTACCTCATCCTGAATAGCTTAATCCTGAGTAACTTCAGGCTTATTTCTTGACAGAATTTTTCTTTGCCAAATCACCCCATTCTTATGTACTTATGGATAATTCATTTTAAATGTCAACTTCTGTAGCTTAGAATCACACGGGAAGAGTGTCTCAGGTGAGTGCTTGACTTTGAGGTTGTTCTATGTGAAAGTCTGTGCCATATTGTCTTGAGTGTTAATTGATGTAGAAAGACTCGGCCACTGTGGGTGGCACCATTCCCTAGGCAGGAGTCCTGGGCCACATAGGACAGGAGAGCAGCAGGCAGGCAGCATGGTGCATTTGCTGTTCTCTGCTCGGCATGGATGTGATGAGACCATCTGCGCAGGTTCCTGCCTTGACTTCCCCCAAATGATGGACTGTAGTTTGGAACTATAAGCTGAAATATTTCTTTTTCTCCCTTGTGGCTTCTTGTCAGAGTATTTGTCATAGTGGCAGAAATGGAGCTGGGACACTTATGAAATGATTTTCCTATTAAAAGTTATTGAGATGGCTGTAGTTTAAAAAATGGATTATTGTTGTGTGTGTGTATGTGTGTGAGTGCACAATGTGTGTGTGGTGCATGCTCCATGATACAGTGTGGAGCTCCAAGAACAATTTTGTGGCATTAATTTTCTCTTTCCACCTTTACATGGGTTTCAGGGATTGAACTAAGGTCGCTAGGCTGTATCATAGAAAGGCATACACCTTTATCCCCTGAGCCGTCTTGCTGGCCTCTGTAGTTTTAAGGAACACAATTTCTGCCAATAATAAATGATTAACAGACGGTTTTCAAAGAGGATAATATCATGGCTTACACAGATATAAAAATGAGCAAGTTAAAGAGCTCATTTAACTTAGTGTGGGAACTTGGCTAATATTATGACATACAAAGGAATAATAAACATGGAACAAACATGAAGCAAAGGAGTAAATGAAGGCACAGACTTGGGAAAACCAGCTTCCACAGTGGGAGGGGAAGTTAGCTGAATGTCTGTTAGCCAGGAGGAAATCTATGTGTCTGTAGACAGTTGCTGTGCATTGTTATCATTTCTACAATTCACATTGCTGTACAATGGCCTGGTGTGTGTTCAGTGCTCCGTAAGTAGTAGTTGAAGGAATTGTATTAAATGTTTGATGAAGCAGTAAGGATACCAGTAACACATGAGAGCTGAAAAGTCAACTTTGAATTATTTTCAAATTTATTTTAATTCATCATTTTTTTTTTTTTTTTTTGGTGTGGGGCTAGGAATTGAACATAGGTCCCTAGCTTATGCTAGGCATGTATTCTACCGCTAAGCTATTACCACCTCCCCAGCAAGTTTACTTTCTTTAAGAATATCCTCTACAGTTTAGATAGTATGGTTCACCACTGAAGCTCATTTTGCCTCCTATGCATCTAAAATAAAATCTCTCTTCTCCTGTGAATGAAATATACTAGGGAAGGGACCCCTCATCTAGTTAGTCTCTATTATGGGCAATATTTATTGGCTAATCTCTTCCTCACAACAACCCCGGGAAATAAGTTGAACTTGTACTGTTCCCATCTTGTAGATAAGAAAGTTGAGGCCCATGTATGTTCTAGACATAGCTAGTATTGGGGCTCAGGAAATGACACCTCAGAAGCTGGGTATGGTGGCACATGCCTGTAATCCTAGCACTTGGGAATCTGAGGCAGGTGGATTATCATCAGTTATAGTCCAGGCTGGGTTACTAATGAGTTTCAGGCCAGCCTGGGCTATGAGAGAGAGAGAAAGAAAGAAAGAGAGAGAGGGAGGGAGGGAGGGAGGGAGGGAGGGAGGAAGAAAAAGAAAAGGAAACGGCGGGACAGTCAGAAAGATGTTGGTTATGAAGGTCTTTCTTGGTAGTCAGGATGTCTAAGCACTGTACTTTGGGGATGCCTTTTCTTTTTTCCCTTTGAAAGAACAGGGAGGAACTTTCTTTGAAGTTCCCTTGTCTGATAAAGGAAATTCTTCCAGAAAGAATGCAATTGCAGACGTTCTTTCCCTATAAATCTTACCAGTTAGGGAAGATTAGGGAAAAGACTAGATACTACACTTAAGGATTTGTCTGGAAATTGGGAGACGTGTCAGGCCTGTAATTATAGCACTTGGGAGGATGAGGAGGGGGATGGGGATTACCTTGAGTTTGAAGCCAGCTTGGACTCTAGCATGAGACCCAGTTTCAAAAAGCCAGAAAATGAATGAATGAATGAATAAATAAATAAATAAATAAGTCATTTGCTGTTTCTCCAGCTCCACTTGCCCCTCTCCTTTGAATAGGTTCGTGTGCTTCTAAACCTTATTATGGGCTGCTGGGAGCTCACTTTTCATTTTTGCCACACCTCTGTGCATGTAAACCTTCTCCTGTTCATGTTTCTTATAGACTCAAAGCATCAAGCTTTCAGAGGATGGGGAAAGTTCTGTTGTCCTAACATTGGGAAATGGTGAAGTTGGAATTCCAGCCAGTCTCCATAGGTCCCCAATCTCCCTGTCCTGTCCCATGTCAGCAGTCAGCCCCCACCGCCTGGACAATATGCTAATAGTAAAAATCACAGACATTCTTATTTTTTTAATTTTTAGTTCATCAGCCAAAGTGGATCTCAAGAGTGGCCTAGAAGAATGTGCGGTGGCATTGAACTTATTTCTAAGCAACAAATTTACAGATGCCTTAGAATTGCTTCGTCCATGGTAATTAGCTTTATTTGTTTTTAGATAAAACTTTTTTTCATGGTTTTCTTTGATGTCCTGCTTGTATCTAATGTATCTGTTTCTACCTTTGTGTTTATAAGCTAACCTGAGACCCCCTTACTGTTGATCCATTTAAAATTCAGTTAAGAAATGATTCTTCAAATTTACTCACTAGAAAATTGCGATTCTCATATTGTAGTTTCTATACTTGCTCAGATGTTGGCATCAGTGTGGTTTTTTAAGGCTTCAAATTTGTTTTCCTGCTGGGCGTGGTGTAGTATAGTCCTTTAATCCAGCACTAGGAGGCAGAGGCAGGCAGATTTCTGTGAGATGGAGGCCAGCCTGGTGTATATAGCCAGTTCTAGGCCAGCTGGGGCTACAGGGAGACCCTGTCCCAAAAGTAAGCAAGCAAACAAACAAATAAATTTGTTTTCCTAAGTGAAATCATTTACGGATGTTCCTTTTGAACATTACTGAAAGAAGTTTTCTTTGAAATGAGCCACGGGAGGACCAGACAAGCCCAATCGTAGTGGTAAAATCAAGTTTAAAGGAATAGAATATTGTTGGGGCTCCCTACTTCTGTAATAAAAAGTTGGACAGTTTGATTTGAGCTTCATTTCACTTATGGGCACCATGCGCTCAGCCTGTTTGCCATCATCTCTGGCCACGGGCCTTAGCTGCGGTGTGACTGTGACTTTGCAGAAATAGCCCTGTAGTACACCTCCAACAGTCGCTCTTATCTGAAGCCAAGATCTCATTTGTAATTTGCTAGCTAATGACATGCACTGCAGTGGGGAATCCCATTCCTTACAAGAGGGCAGTGGTGCCCCTCAGACGTCTGCTGTTTTCTGGACCTCTGCCCCCTGGTCTTCTTCTGTCTGTCTGCCTTTCCCACTCTTTCCCTTTCCTCTGACTTTTCTCTCAGCCTCGCTACCTGTCCCTTTATTCTTTCTTCAAACACATCTCTTTTTGATCTTTACCACCAGCACTTATCTGCTTATAATATAGAATAAAAATATTTAGTTTTATGTTCGCTGATCTTTATGCATTTATCATTGTTAAAAAATGTACCCACCCCCCCTTAAATCTTTTTTTTTTCCCTTCTTCTTCTTCTTGGAGGAACTGTGATTAAAAGGGTGAGGTTTGAGATCACCATTGATGACCCTGGGGCGTCTTATTCTACCTGGTTCTATTGAATGGGAAGTGCCCTTATTGCTCAGGACAAACTGAGTATTACCAAGCCTAGTTAGTATCTTTCCACAGGGGAGTGGAATAGTGTGGCATGTGTTTTAATGGTACCAGGCTCTTGGGCCTTAATATTTACCCACATTGATATTTTAAACATTATAAATCATCAGCCCTTTGAGAAGAGCTGGTGGTGCACTCAGATCCTCAGGGTCAACATCCTAGGTTCCCAAAGCAGTCATGGCTGATGGCTTGATGACTTGAATTATCCAGAGATTTGATCGGCAGTCTCAGGTATGACTAAATTAGATCCGAGGTCCTAAGGCTTCCCTTGGTCAGAGCCCCATGTTAATGACCCAATTTATTGCAAAAATCTTTGTTTCCTCATGGGCTTTGACTCAAGAGGAGAGAGAGAACAATTTCAGATGTTTTCGCCTTTTCTCTGTTCTTTCTTGTCATTTTCTAAACAGTACAGTGTAACAACTGTTTACCAAGAATTTGCACTAGATATTTTTTTTTTTTTTTTTTTTTTTTAATTTGAGATAGGGTTTCTTGTAGCCCAGCTGGCCTCAAAATTACAGAGGATGGCCTTGAATTCCTGCATTCCTGTTTCCACTTCTCTAGTGTTAGGATTATGAGTGTATATGCCACTAAACCTCATTCATTTCATATCTTAAGACAGCATACTGTCTTATTCAACTGGAAAAAAAAATGGTTTTTAAACTCTCTCTAGGAATTGAATCCACAGGCTGCCCCCTGGTGCTGAAGCAAGGAAACGCATGTTGCCCACAGCATTTTATTCTGTGTGGCTTTAAATCAAGTTTTAGAGCATGCCCTTCACAGCTGGTATCATGTCAGTGATTGTGGTGAGGGAGAAGAGGTTATCTCTGTCAAAGTCACATGTTTGGTGAAGGTTTAGTATTGTTAGGTATCAGACAAAGCCAGGACTCTGGTTTTTATCTTTTCCTTTCATTGTGTTGAGATGAGTTAACTGCTGTGTTTTCTCCAGGGCCAAGGAGAGTATGTACCACGCCTTGGGCTACAGTACCATCGTTGTGTTGCAGGCTGTCATGACCTTTGAGCAACAGGACATCCAAAATGGCATTTCTGCCATGAAGGACGCTTTGCAAACTTGCCAAAAGTATGACTGAGTAGTTAAATATTTGACTAGGATCTCAAACCTTCCTGCCCGAATGGTAGTGAATGATGTTTGCAAACTGAGGTCTCTGTGGTTGAGGATGATCAGAGTTACAGAAAAGGACTTCAGCTTCAGAGTTTCTGTTCTAGTTTAATGCAATACAATTCAGAAAGTACTAGCAGGAATTATAATATAGTTCCCATTTGGCATCTTCATGGGTAGCATGGGGCCTGAACCAGAGAAGGGCTGAGGGAGGATTCAGAGCAGTCAGCACAGAGCAACTTTGGAGTTCTGTGATAGGTGAGTTAGGAACTACATGCCGTGTCAGATCATGCAGGGAGCATGTTTGCTTTATGTGTGACAAACTGCAAATTCA
Organism: Nannospalax galili; assembly: GCF_000622305.1. Taxonomy (NCBI): domain Eukaryota; kingdom Metazoa; phylum Chordata; class Mammalia; order Rodentia; family Spalacidae; genus Nannospalax; species Nannospalax galili. The sequence continues at coordinate 8,357,872 of NW_008351881.1, read as the reverse complement.
GACGGGAATGTTTTATTTGTCTAAGGACGTCCATATTTGGACACTTTTAGTTGGTTTAAAATGAGATTGGGTTTTAGTTTTAAACTTCACTGTGTACATAGGAAGACCCTAATGAAAGTTATTATTTGTACTGGTAAATTTTAACATGGGCAAAGTGAATCTTTATGTAATGATGGTGTAAGTCCATCAAATGAAGAACTTTTCCAAATAGAGTGCTTTGACTCCATTTTTTACTTGGGGAGACTTTTACCACAGAAACTCTGCTTTCATCCAGAGAGATAAGGGGAGGTACGATAAGTTTTGTGCTCCCTGGGGTTTGTGGGCTTATCTGCATCATGTTTAGTAGATGTAGGTTGGCAGCCCAGGATGAGTGGCCAGGCAAGCAGCACTGGGAGAGGGTGGCCGTGGCCCTGCAGACCTGAGGGTTTGAGCCCCAGTTTGGTGGCTTTTCGAAGTGACTGAGGTATCAGTGACCACACGCTCAGTCTGATGCTGGTATTTTCCTTTCTCTCCCCCTTGTATGTATTCAATGCAGATATAGAAAAAAATGCACTGTTGTAGAATCTTTCTCAAGTCTTCTTTCTCGAGGGTCACTGGAACAACTGAGTGAAGGTAAGCGTTGTTTAAATGATTGGTGTTTCTTTTAAAAATTAAGAAGTGATCATATTCATAAAATCTGTTACTGAAATGCAGAAAATAAATGAAATGTCTTTTTCTCTCCCCTGTATTATTTACACTTCCAAGGTCACCTTTGGTAGTGGTTGATTTTTTTTTTTTTTTTAATTTGAGGTGTATGAGTGTATTGCCTGCCTGTATGTGAGTGCACCCATGTTGTACAATGCCAGGGAGGTCAGAAGAGGGCTTCAGATTCCCCTGGAACTGGAGTTAAGGATGGTTCATAGCTGCCATGTGGGTGCTGGGAATTGAACCCGGGTCCTCTACAAGAGCAGTCAGTGCTCTTAACCACTGAGCCATCTCTCCAGCCCTGGTAGTGGTTGATCTTTGAAGCTATGTAGACGTTTATGTACAAACACAAATGTATATGTAAGGGACACGTGGGGTTTTGTTTTTCACGTGCTTTGGTTTTTTTGGCAAGTATCAGATTACATCATATATGTTGCTCTGCAGTGTAATCTCTCCCTGGATCATGTAACTGTACTTCTGTCACAGAGCCATACAACAGGTCATAGGACGGGCCTGCCATAACTTGTGTTTTTTCTCTGTTGAAAGTCAGTTAAATGGTTTTTAGGTTTTCATTGTTAACAAATACTGCTTGTCCCAAAATCCTTGTCCATATGTCTTTATGTACTTTTTTTCCAAGTATTTTGTAGGATAAATTCCTAAAAGTAGAAGTACTGAAATTAATGATTTGAAGTTTTAAAATGCTTATAGAGATTGCTATTTTTCTCAAACTTTATATTCTTACCAACTGTCTTAGTTTGTTCTTCATTGCTGTGACAAAACACTCTGACCAGTACCAACTTGGGGAGGAAAGGGTTTATTTGTCTTACATCTCCCAGGTCACAGTTCATCAGGGAGCCCAAGGTAGGAACTCAGGGCAGGAACTTGGAGGCAGGAGCTGGAGCACAGGCCATGGAGGAACGCTGCTTACAGGCTTGCTCCCTTGGCCCCTGCTCAGCCTGCTTTCTTATGCAACACAGGCCCACCTGCCCAGGGGTGGCACCACCCACAGTGGGCTGGGCCCTCCCACATCACTCATCAAGAAGATACTCCACAGAAATGACCACAGGCCAGTCCAACGGAGGCAATTCCCCAATTGAGGCTCCCTCAACCCAGGTGTGTCAAGTTGACACTAAAGCTATCCAGCACACCAACCATCTTGGAGAGTTTCATTTTCTATAAACTATTAATGTTTTATCCTAGGTAAAAGAAATTTTTATACTCTTTACAAATGGACAGTGTTTGTCTGAATAGCTGATGCAGCCGTTTGGTTTGTGGTCCTTAGAAATGGTCAGAATCCATGAATACTAATAGCATCCTTATCAGGTAGAGGGGAGGAAATGGCTCCTGTCATTGCAGTCCCAGGGAGCTTAAGGTAGAAGTTTCCCAGTCAGCTCTGTCTGGAAGGGTCCTTTACCAGAAAGGAGCAACCAGGTGGTCTTAGAAAAGAAATACAGTGCATTTCAAAACCTTTTGCCCCCGAGGAGAACGTGTGCCCATGTTGTTGTCAGACTTGTTCTCTGGAAGAGGTAAGTAACACAAAGTGCTGGATGTAGCTGTGGCTGGTTAAAGCAAGCTCTGGGCATCACCGTCAGAGGCATTCCTAATGGTTATGCATATATCACACACATCTTGATGTGTTTTATTGTGAAGCTTTGTGTCGTGTGTATTATCAGCTTGTCTGGTATACTGGAGAAGCTGGGCACATCTGAGCGATGTGGGTTTAGAGTGTTGATTATGGAAGAGGACTACAGCATGTCTTTCTTTAGGACTTACCGAAGAAGAGTATAGGGTTGACTCAACCATGATAGAACCAGATATTTTGTTAGTTACTTCTGGCAGTTGAAACATCTTCTTTTTCGTTAGAAACTGACCTCCAACTATCCATAAGAATAAAACTTGCCCACTGCCTCCTGCCTCCTGCCTCCTTTTTCTTTATGGTATGGGAATCACATTAGAATTTTAAACCATAAATGACATGATATTTTTTGGTGTGCTTATAAATAATAATAAAAAATAATGGTGCCCCCCCCATTTTGAGATAGGGTCTCTCTGTGTCCCCTGCTAGCCTCAATCTCACAGAGATCCCCCTGGCTCTGCTTCCCCCTCAGTTCTGGGATTAGGCTTAAATAATGACGTATTTTAAAAGTCTTCTCTTGTGTCATATAGTCTCCTTGGTGCTCTTCTGAACACTAACCAGTCTAATTTGTTTCGCTGATGCTCACAGAGGTGAATGAGTAGCCAAGGTAACTCGCCTATCAAAGCAGGGTCTAACCCTAGTCTGCTTTCTGAAGCCACAACTCTTTCCACCGTTCCTACACTTTCTCCTTTATGTAGGTAGAAAACATTTATGGATGATGGAAACATTGAATTAGCAGCATGTTAAACATCTTAAAAATAGATGATGCCGTGCTCTCATCTTTTCACAATGCCTTTGGACAGAGTGCTTTAGGAAATTTGGAATAGGATAGAAGTTTGCTTTCTACTAATTATTAAAAAATAAGCTAGCCCATGTCTGTAGTTTATTCTGAATTGTCTTAGACTACACAGAATGGCTGGGCTTAGCTAACTATTGAGTGCATTATAAATTCCTTTCAGAGGACTAAGCAATTTACAATTAAGAGGAATTCTGGTGGTACTTACTTAAAAATGCCCAGTGGCTAATTTTGAAAATGAAGCAACTATCCAGTGTAAATCAGTCACAGTATAATGTATGACACTATTCCTGTGGAAACAGAACATATGTCTACTCAGCCCATGTAGGGAACCAAAGACAAACCAAAGTAAGGAGACCAACCAGAGTCCAACTTAGTGAACCAGTAAGTTTTATTAGGGTTACTTACAGGAGTATGGGTGAGGAGTTACTTCAGGGGCAGAAATGAGTCAAAGATAGCTGCATACCAGAAGCCTATCCCAACATGGATGATGGAACCCTGGAGCTCTCTTCATGATTTGCAGGCAGCTGAACAGGTCAGAGAGTGCCTCTTCCAGGCTGCTCAGCTGGTCCCTGCCACTTCAGGGCAGCTAGGCTAGGCTTATAATATCTCTCTGCAGTCCTCCCTGTTTATATAAGCTTGGGAGGGTGGAGCTAGTGAATGTGGTCCATTTCAGGGACTCCTACAACTATTGAATTGTTTACTTCCTGGGTTTTAACAAGCTTCCCTGCAGGATTGAATGTTGCAACTCTCTTGGAACATCCTTAGTCTCAAAAAGCTTCACTCCAAAACAGAATTTGAGTGTGTGTGTGTGTGTGTGTGTGGTTTTGAGACAGGGTCTCCCTGTAGCCTCAGCTGGCCTGGAACTCACTATGTAGACCAGGCTGGCCTGGAACTCACAGAGATTCACCTGCCTCTGAATCACAAGTGCTGAGATTACAGGTGTGCACCACCATGTCTGGCTTCCAAGATGGAATGCTTTATCTTGTAGGAAACTGATACACACAGTAAAAGAATAAAGCTTTGGTAAGTTAAATCGCATGCTATTCCCAGTGGTTTTGCTGTTACTGCAAGCCAGACATTGTGTTTGAGGCAGTGGAACAACATTGTAGCTTTAGTACACCGTTTGTTTTCCTTTTGCTAATTTCCACCTGCAGTCTCAGGTTTCTAGTTGTACCCAGGAATGGGTGTGTTTCACTGGCTTCATGTGGAATGCACCTGCTCTTTCTTCAGGGGTTGGCGGGGCTTCAGATTGACTTTAGAGAGAGAGATTCATATGCAACGTTTAGGATGTGGAAGGATCTTTAATATGAAGAATACTTACATGTGCATTACAGGTGTAATTGCTGTGCTTTCAAGGTACATTCTTTATACTGCTCTCCGGTCTGTCTCTTTAGGCTCATTGGTCTAGTCACCCTTCCACTCAGGTCTCTGCAAGAACTCACTCTTTAGCCTTCTGAATCAAACCAACTCTGACACTCAGCATTGCCCATAATACAACCTGGACTAAGCTTTCCAGCTTCATTACCCTCTCCTCCCTTCACTCACCTCAGACTACAGCCAAAGGAGCCCTCTTACCCTTTCCCTGGGGGTGCCCCGAGCTTTCCTGCCTTTCTTCTTGCTGGTCCCCCACCACTGCTGAGTTCCTTCTCTCTACACCCGCCCTAGGCCAGTTGTCTGTTCCTGAGGAGGCTTTTGGAGTTAAAAACCATAGATATTTCTCACTTTGTTGCAGAGTTACCTAGGAAGAGGATATTCAGGTGACTCTAAAAATAAGCTGCCGATTTGAATCGCAGTGAAGACACTGAGAAAACCAAGAGGCACACTTTTACGGGAAGTGTCCTGAAGACGGTGGCGCTGACTGGTGACTCTGCCAGGACACGCACAGGCAGCACTAAGTCCTGATGTTCTGTCTTTTGGGGCTTTCACCTTTTCTGCGGATTGCTGGGGATCTTAGCTATGTAGCTACTTCTTTGTAAATTGAACATTTGGAGTATGAGCACAGAAAGTTGAGTCCACACTGGAGAGCCTCTAGGTTGTGTGTGTCGATGAAGACACACATTCTTACCTAGTTTGATCACCACTCCCAGTGAAACAGACTGCTCCCTGTTTTTCCATCACCTGCTGTACAAAGCCCCCTGCTTTCCAAACTTACAAGAAAGCAGTTACATGGACCTAGAGTAAAGTAATGTTAATGAAAGTAGCTAGCATTTATCAAGTGCTTACTATGTATGGTAATCTCTACCAGCAGCGTCTCATTTAATCCTGCAAAGTAGAGATATTAGTGGACTGTATAAATGAGGAAACCAGCAGAGGGAGGGCAGCTCGTGCTCTATTCTATAGCTAACACATGGCAGTCTTTCCTCCAAGCTCATTTACTTAAATAATATACCAATTTGCATCCCACGGAGAAAGCAGGAATCTGATGATTTTGTTTATGCAAAAAATGTAAAGATTTATCTCCCTAGTCTCCACAAGTGTAATGTCTAGGAAGCCAGGGCATGTCTTTGGGGCATGGCACACATTTCTGGGCTAGGCATAGCTTCAGTATTCCCTTTCTGTGGTCAGTCAGCCTTTGTGCTGATATCAGAAATCACTCTGAAACTCTAATAGCACAGTTCCTTTTCAAACACTGTCTTTGCTTGAGCATATAGGACAGCAGTGTTTCATAGAGCTCTGGAGAGTTATTGTTCTCCATCAGGTTAATAATGTGTCTAGTCATTGTCATGATGATCATGCCTTCATATTTTAGAAGCTAGAATTCATAAATTTAATGGATCTTTTAATCTTTATAACTGTTAAACATTTATGTTACTTTGAAGCTTTTTTTTTTTTTTAATAGAAAAGCTTTTGAAATCTGTTTCCTCAGTCAGATGTGATGGTTCATGCCTATAATCCCAGCACTCAGGATGCTGAGGCATGGGGATTGCCATGAGTTCAAGGTCTTGTTCTCCAGAGTGAGACCTTATCTCAAATAAACATCTGGTTTCCTCTTATGTCTGAACTTGGGTCTCAAGACACCAAGTGCCTGGCTCTGCTGTTAATGTTGAATAGGACTGAAGATGACTTCCTGAATGTTTCACATATTCCAGGAAAAATCTTACTCCAGGATAACAAACAAGTTATCACCCTGTTTTTACAAAAGCACCACAGAAAGAAGTCTTGGTTTTTGTGTGTTTCTTGGGTTGATTTACCTTCCGGTCTTTCCCAAACATCTAGAACAATAACTGTGGGTACAGGAATGTCTTAATACAATTTTCTTTGTTTTTAATAGAGGAAATGCATGCCGAAATCTGTTATGCCGAGTGTCTCCTCCAGAAAGCAGCACTCACGTTTGTGCAGGTAACGAACATTTGGCTGAGAACGGGTGTTGGGTGGGAAGCCTGCCAGTACTGCACAGAAAAATGTATTAGCTCGTTCTGTGTTGGTGCTTGAGATTTAGAGCTGTAATGGAAGATATTTGTTATTCTGATAAAGTTTGGCAGAAAAGAAGACTCCGGAGAGTTTTATTCCCTTCAAATGTACTTAGTGCCTATTCAGGTTGCTTTCAGGAAGCTCCTTAGTGTGAAAACTGAGAGGACTCCAGTTTGCACTTGCTAATGATGCATCCAGGAGTGGCCTAGGCTGAGGAGGCCTCGTTCCTTTTGTATCACTTGCCTCAGCAGAGTTCAGTTGAGCCATCTTTCCACGGGTCCCTCAGGTTTCATTTCTGTTCTCAGTCCCCTTCTTGCTCTCATGAAGAACAGCCTTTAAAAGTCACTAAATCAAAGAATCCTTTTCTTATGAGGTACTTTAATTTTACCTGTTCTCATGCCTCTATCTTCCAATGCTTCTCGAAACATGGATTTCATATTATGGGTTATAGTGACAGATGGGGTGGAGATGTTATCATCATCAGAAAGAAAGTGATAAAATGGACAAGTCTGACAAGCTCAAACTTTAAATTACCTTGAAAGATGCTCCCTGTCCCCCTCCCCCGTCCTCCTTCCTCTTTCCTCCTCCGTCTTCCTCTCTCTTTCAAGTTGACATGTTACCTTGGATTCTGGTTCAGTAAAATTGAATCAGTGTGGTCCTTTGCCCTGTTCCCTAGAGCGCATAGAATAACAGTCCCACCACCTCAGTGTAAGTATCATAATGCTAACCCTGGAGGCCCCCACTTTTTCCTGATGTGTTTTTCAAGTGGGGATTTGACAATCAAATACTGGTTTTCAAAGTTTCTTTTCTTTCCTTTTTTATTTATTATTTTTATTTTATGTGTGTGAGTGCATTGCCTGCATGCATGTAAGTGCACCTGTGTGGCGCAGTGCCCGCAGAGTCAGAAGAGGGCTTTGGATCCCCTGGAACTGCAGTTATGGACAGTTGTTAGCCACCATGTGGGTGCTGGGAATCAAACCCAGGTCCTCTGCAAGAGCAGAGCCCTTAACAGTTGAGCCATCTCTCCAGTCCCTCAAAGTTTATTTTCTGTTTGGGGACTTAAAGTTCAACGCTCGGAGCGGTCTATGACCTGTCTTCCTGTGTCCGCTCATCGGGTCACAGTCACATGTTCGTATTCATGCTTCTTGGGCTGGTTAAGGCTCTATCTCTCCCTGCGTTTGTTCTCACCGTAGTTCAGCAGCAGTGAGGGTCAGCGTGCACCAGAGCTGTACGGACGCCTGGACACTGTCTCTGTTTTCTTTTACTTTGAGCTCATTCTCTGCTGTGATTGAGAACGCTCTTGGGAATGAGATTCTCACCTTGTTTTCAGCTTCTGCGTTTCATAGCATGGCAGTGTTCTCTAGCAGAGTGTCACAAATCGGGTAGGGGTTTTCAAGCTGCACCCGCAATTCCCTGCTTCCCAGTTACAGATGTTCTCAGGTGCTACTGATGGGTGTGCTGTGTACCCCAGTCACAGGTCAAGGTAGCTTCCCTCCTCTGTGACTGCTTTGCTCTTTGCAGTAGATGCTTTGGAGTCATAGATGACATAGCATGAGCTTTAAAGCTTCCTGGTGTTTCCGCCTGAATCATCCTCTGCACGCAAAAGTCTGCTCTGCCTTCCTTTACCTGGCCACTTCCTGGTTCTTATTTGTGCTTGAAGCACTGATGCTTTCACGAGGGTTTTCTGGTCGTCTTCATGCCCCACTTTGTGCCTCAGGACACACGTGCACGCTTCCATCTCTGCGCATGCCCCATCCCTCATGTTGCTTTTGTCTGTTTTTGTGTTCGTTGCTCAGCACAACTGAATTTCATTTGGTCAGTATTTGATGAATCATGAAATGAAATACTCTTATTTGACTCAAGTTTCAATATAACCCAAGAAATTCCTTCCTGGCTTGTATTTGAACTTGTGTAAATATAAGATTTCTTAAAATATTAGCATTTAGGTTGTATAGTGAATTTTGTTTTTACCTATTATTATAATGGGAATATTAAACATTTTAGTAACTAATGAGGAAAGTAAGCTAAATGCAGATTTTCTTTCACTTCAGAAGGATCTCGAGTGCTTAATAAATACCAAGTCATCTTTCCAGTAGCTATAGACTAGTGAAAACTTCTTGAAGTGTGAAACATGGGACTGTTTCTGTTCACACCATTAACATAACTTCCTTCAGCCAGTTATTTGGTATGATTATAATTATAAAAGAGTGTTGATCCTGAAAACACCATTCATCTAAGCTAACTGCCACTAGGCAAACAGAAGTAATCCCCTCCCCATTGCATATTAAAAAAACAGCCACTTCAGGGTTCAGACCATTCATTTTTGGTACGGAAATACAGAAGAATGAAATTCACAGTGTTGGATAGACTCTGCTTGCTCAAGCATCCCGTGAAAGAAGAACCATAGTCCCATTTACTGGGTATGGTGGATGGGAAAATTTGGCCTTAGAGCAGTCTTTCAACCAGCTGTTTTCAATACTGAACCCAGAAGAAAGTTGATGGTGATGTCTATTGAAGTCGCTTTGGACCACATTTGGCCCAAAGTTTGTGAGGATGACTTCCTTAGTATTACAAGGTAATACAAGATTTTTTAAAAAGACTTTTCATTACCTTTTAACTTGTAAGAAAGTTACAAAGAGACACATTTCAAATGTAAAGCAAGAAGAATGTACTGATTTCAAAATTAAATATATAGGACAAAATACATAGCGTCAAAATACAATAGATAGGACAGGATGCAGCTTACTGGTAAGGTGTTTACCCAGCATGCACATGACCCTAGGTTCTAGTCCCAACACACCACACACAAACATACACACACACACACACACACACACACACAAAATATTTTTCTTATTATACAGGTATACACTAACATATTTTTTTTCTTTTTGTGCTAAGTGCTCTAATTATTTAATTGTATTATTTTCAGGATGAAAATATGATCAACTTCATTAAAGGTGGACTCAAAATTAGAACAAGTTACCAAATATATAAGTAAGTTACAAAGTAAAATGTGATGAATTAAATTAAATATTTTGAAGACAGGGTAGTCTTCTGTAGCCCAGACTGGCCTTGATGCTGTCTGGGTCTTCCTGAGCTCTGGATTATAGGTGTGTGCCACAATGCCCCACTCAGATGTGGTAAATGATTATAGTGCATTTACATAACCTTGTTCTTAAGAATTCTGAAGTATGACGGGGCCTCTTCATATACTTTCAAGGGTAAGATAGTGGAAGAGAGGGTGACTGACAAAATATCTGGTCAGATAATCTTTGTTTATGATTATTTGTATAGTTCATATTTATTCAATTTATTTACTGAGAAAAGGTCTCACAATTATAGCACAGCCTGATTTTAAACCTGACTCTCCCACCTCAAACTTTGAAGTGCTGGGATTATAAACATGTGCTACCACATTTGGCTTGCTTTAATAAAAACAAATTTGTTTGTTTTGTTTAGTTTTTGAGACAGGATCCCAGCTGGCCTGAAATTAATGTTCATCAAACTGACTTCGAACTCGGGCTGGCTCCGCCTGCCTCTGCCTCCTGAGTGCTGGGATTAAAGGGGTATGCCACCATGCCTGGCCTAATAAAGACAATTAAAAAAAAAATCTTCTGTAATTCTCCATCTTTAGATTTTGTGTTTCCTGTAGTTATTACAGTTAGCTTAAAGTTAATATTATACTGTTGCATATAAAGCGTGAGAACTTTGCAAAAATATCACTTCATTTGCTCCCTGTTGGCCTTTGTTTTAGTTTCCTTTCTATTGCTGTTAAAATCCAAGATCAAAAGCAACTTAACGGAGGAATGGGTTTATTCCAGCTTGCATTTGAAGGTCACAGCCCATCAATGAAGGAAGTCAGGGCAGGAACTCAAGCAAGAACTTGAAGCAGAAGCCATGGAGGAATACTGCTTTCTGGCCTGCTTGCAGAGGCTCATGCTCATCTAGCTTTCTTATACAACCCAGGACCACCTGCCTAGGGAATGGTGCTGGCCACATTGGGCTGGGTCCTCCTTCATCAATTAATAATCAAGACGATCCCCTGCAGACATGCCCACATGCCAGTCTGATCTGGGCAGCCTCTCAGTTGAGACTCTCTTGGGTGACTCTAGACTATGCCAAGTTGGCAGTATTTAAAGCTACCTAGGACAGCCTTTATACTATTCTTGTGATATGAACTGTGCTTACATATATCACCAAACCCCAAAGTACAGTGTTAGTCTTTAGTTTGAAAGTTATTTGTCCTGCTGCCGTCTGCTCACCACTGTATTTGCTGTCTTTGTATTCTTCATGCTTTCTATGTACTTTCAAACTGACAAACTTCTTTTAGCATTTCTTCTTAGTATGGTCTGCTTCCAGCAAGTTTTTTTTCCTGCTTCATTTATTTGAAAATCTTTTTATTTTGACTATCACCATCAAGAATATCCTTCATCATCGAGAATATAGTATTCTGAGTTGTCGGGGTGTTTGTTCTTTCAGCTCTTTGATACTGTACTGTATCAGTGCCTCTGCTGTTTATGACATGTCTAATTGTCATTTTTTCTTGCCTCTTCGAAGAATATTTTGTAGTTTTGAGTTCGACAGTTTGCATGTGGCTTGAGAGGTTTGTGGCCCTTATTTCCTCAAAGACTCTTTTTACATCATTCAGACTTGCATTTCCTCTAAGCCTTCAGTCACATGTGCTAGCCAGCCTGACTCCCTCCCTCCCTCCCTCCCTCCCTCATTATCCCAACATGTGGGTTATCTTGGAGTTGGTTTCTATTCATTGTTTTCTCTCTTTACTCTCTGCCATAGTTTTCTGTTACTGCTCAATAATTCTCTTAATTGTACCCTAGATACTGGTGTGTGCTAGGAACCTAGTTTCTGTTATCCTTTCTCTGAAGAGTGCCAAGCTCTGTTCTGGGAAGCCCTGGATTGCTACTCTTGGATCGAGTAGCACCTGCCATCAGTACTCCAGTATTTTTGCTGTCTTGCTCCTGCTTGGACCCTCCCTAGGACTCACGTAGCTTATGGGGCAACCAAGAATTCGAGTAGCATTTTAACAGAGTTTGATGTTCCCTTAAGTGTAGTTCTCCTGTCTTTGGAAATTTCCTTATTACCTTGCAGCCCCTCTAGCAGTCTTGAACTCTGTACTCTGACTTTAAGCCAGCAAGGCTGTGACTTTCTGATTGAGTTCTGTGCACCACAGACAGAGTGGGGTGTCCTTTCAGGAGCATAGACACATAGATGTAAAGTTATCTGTGAGTTATTCTCGGCTTTCAGATCTAGCTCTTCCAGTTTCTGCTTCCCTAGCACTTTCAGTTTCCATGCTTGAAAAAATATTTAAAATATATTTTTATGTATTTTTCAGAGTTTATAATTATTATCTGTGAAAGGATAAAGCTAATGTCAGCTTCCTGCCATTACTGGAAACAGATCCCATTAGCAGACATAGAATCAAAATTAGTATTTTAAGAGGTACTTTTACCAATAGTCATGCATAAATCTGTAATCCATTAAAATATATCTTGCAAGAGGGAGTAAATTTTGGGAACTTGGCATAATGTTTTTAGATTTCCTCTCTAAGTACTTTTTAGACGATAGAAAAGAAAGTTAAAGAGTTGATTGCTTTTTCAGTCATCAAAACTTAAAAACACTTAAAGAGTCCTGTTAGAGCAAAGAATGTCTGTAGCAGTGGGATGACCCGGCTTTGAACTGGCGCCCGCCTGCGTGCGCGCGCGTGTGTGTGTGTGTGTGTGTGTGTGTGCGTGTTTGCTTACATGTACACACATATATTTAACAAGGAATTCACAATATACTAAATTCCTATTTATGAATCTTTTCAAAGCCCCGGAGAAAGAGAAACATTTCAAACAGACATTTTTGGGCTTGTGGCATGTACAAAAACCGGTGCAAATCCAGGCTACACAGAAATCCGGCATGGATTGTGGGAGTAGGCAAGAAGCCCCAGTTCTAGCTGAGGATCTATTGGCAATTGATAGCTTCTGGAAGCCTTTGAACTCAACTTTTCCACTTTGAAATCATTTACAGTCAGTCTTCCTTACTGGTCTGTCACCTGGTAGGTTGACCACACTCCAAAGGACAGACCTTTGGAAACACAGATTAGACTTGATAGGCCTTTAAAAAAAAAGACAAATAATAATGGAGAACATGAATTTAGGGGAGACAGTAGTGGGGTGAGGATGGAAAGGGAGAAGGGGGTCTGAATATGATCAAAATATGTTGTATGAACTCATTATTAAAAATATTTTTGCAATTACTAAAATACAGCATTTGGTAAAAATAAATTTTCTTTGTATAGCAAAAAAATATTTTTTGGAAAACTTTTTTAAGGAAAAAGCATACCATTAATACAAAAATAAATTCCATACAAATTCAATATTTAAAAAAATTTAAATAGGGACTGGAGAAGATGACTCAGTGGTAAGAGCACTGGCTGCTCTTGTAGAGGACCCAAGTTTGGTTCCCAGCACCCACATGGTGGTTAACAACTGCCTCAAACTCCAGTTCCAGGGGATCCGATGTCCTCTTCTGGCCTCCGTGGCCATTGCACACACACATGTTGCACTTGCGTACATGCATACAAACACTCATACACATAATAAATAAACTTTAACAAATTTTTTTAAATGAAAAAAGAAATTCTAAGTTACCAGAGAACTTAGGAAAACCTTTTATAGTCTTAAAATGAAAAAGCTTAGGGTTGGGGACATAGCTCAGCAGTTAAGACCACTTGCTGCTCTATCAGAGGACCAGAAATCAGATCTCAGTACCCACAAATCCCTGTAACTCCATCTCCAAGGGATCAAAGGTCAGACCCCTGCTGGCTCCCATGGGTACCTGTGCACATGCGCATACACACACACACACACACACACACACACACACAAATTAAATAAAACTCTTAAAATTTAAAAGCTGCCAAGCATGGTGGTGCAACCTTTAGTCTCAGCGCTGAGAAGGCAGAGGCAGCTGGATCTCTCTGAGATAGAGGCCAGCCAGAGCTCCGTAGTGTATTCCAGGCCAGCTGGGGCAACAGGGAGACCCTGTCCAAAAAAAAAAAATTAAAAAGCCTTTGAACTCACCTTTTCTATTTTTAAATAATTTGCAATTATTATTGAGAATTTTCATATATCTGTATTCAGATTCACAAATATCAACATCTTACACAATCATGGCTCAATTATAGCTTAAAATTAAAAAGCTTTTAAACTTTGATTAAAATTTTCCACTAAGGCTGGAGAGGCAGTTAAGAGCACTTGCTGCTCTACCAGAACACTGGAGTTGTGGGTCTCAGCACCCACACCGGGCAACTCACAAATCCCCAGAACTCCAGCTCCAGGGTATCTGATGTCTCTGGCCTCCTTGAGCACTGCACACATATGTACATAGCCCCACACAGATACACACACACACACACACACACACACACACACACACACGTGCGTGAGCGCACACACACACATCTATTAATTTAAAAATTCCACTTTGAAGAGACTCACATGAACACAATGTCTCTTGCCTTTACAGTTTTCCAGCTGTCCCATCAATGCCCTTTTGCTGTCTAGGGTCTAACCTGGGGTCCACATTTAATTGTCATGTCTTCTTAGTCTCTGTTTTAAGACAGGGTCTCTCTGTGTGGCCCAGGCTGACCTTGGACTCCTGGCCGTTCTGCACCAGTCTCCTTGGTGCTGTGGTTCCAGGGTTGAGCTACCCTCCCTGCCTATTTTTTTTTTTTTTTTTAAATGTAGAAGAAGTGCTATGTAGTGGTTCAGGGCAAATGACAGCATGGGCTATTCCTAGGTTGATAGGAGTCTAAATTAAATTGATTCTCCAGCTTGTTAATATTGCTTATAAACTGAAAGTTAGGTCTGCAGGCTTATGAGATTATCATTAAATGGATTGGCTAGAATAAGTGGAGTTGTGTGCTTTTATATAGCTGCAAACTACTAGTGGTAAATGGTATTTGATATACCTTGCTATTTTGCTGTTGTCACTGTATTTGGTGCTGGGGCTGGAACCCAGGGCCGCATGGATAGGTGGATGCTCTGCCACTGAACTGTATATTCTCTACATTACCATTTCATAACTATATTTGTCAGTTTGACAAGCAGTTACCAGTTATTACCAGTTTTAATATCTTGGTCATTGTTTTAATTGTATTTACCTTTTGAAGATGTCTGAGGCTATAGCTTAGTAGAAAAGCACTTTCCTAATGTGTGAACATCCTGGGTTCAGTCACCACCACCACCACTCCTGCCACACCCCCTCCTCCAAAAGAAAAAGAGGACAAATTAGGCAGTTGTGGGGATTCACTTTGTTCTTTTAGACTTTCCTAGTCACAACAAGGTCCAGTTTACGCGGTCTGTGAGACCATGGCAGTTACGCTGAAGTGGACGCCTTTTTGCCTGTAGCACCTGAGTTTCTGTGTGGAAGGTCAGGCTGTGCAGTGTGCACAGCAGTTGAGACCTGAGCACTCCCAGGAAGTCTCCGTAAAAGGTGCCTGGGAAGCTGCCAGATTGCAGCCCTGTGCCTCTGTGTCTCCTGGGTGGAGTTGGTGGCTGGCCCCTCTTTTTCTTTAAGCTCCGAAACGCTGTCTTACTAAATATTGTAAAATGAGTGTCTTCTCTTTCCCCTTGGGTATTACCCAGTAGCCTTAAGAGTAAGCTCAGCACAATATCAGACATATACAATTTTGGTAGTATTTTAGACAATGACAGTTATAGTACGTAAGCACAAAATTTGACTTAAGATTTCTTTTTCAGAGTTGTGGGGAACTTGTGCTCTAACCCTTTTTCTTACTCCAGGGAGTGCCTTTCCATCCTGCATGTAATTCAGAAGAACAAACATGAGCAGCAGTTCTTTTATGAGTTTGAAGGAGGTGTCAAGCTTGGAACAGGGGCCTTTAATTTGGTAAGGAAATATTGTACATAAACCAGAACCTTTTGTAGAAGAAACCAATGTTTCTAGTACCTTCACTACTGCATTCGAACCTTATCCTGAACCTCCGTTTCTGTTTGGTTGATGAGCAGTTGGAATGGATCAGTTATCCTATGCTGTGACCTAGTTGGGGCTTTGGCCATAACCTCATGACTCACCTGGGACAAGTGTCTCCACATCTACTGTCCATTTGGAGAAATGGAGCAAATGTCTTCCTTCTAAGCCCCTGACCATCTAGCCAACCCATTGGCCACAGCCGGCGGATTGGTATATAACCAAACATATAGCTGTCTCTGAGACTTTCCCTTCCACTGTCCTTCAGGGATGTTCCAGGAAGAGCTGTGCTGCTGCAGCCCTCTGCTTCCATTGGTGCCTTCATAGTACCCACAATGCCTCAGAGTTTTTACTTTCCAGAAAGGAAGCTAGAAGAACCTTGCCAAAACCGGGTGTGGTAGCACAGGCCTATAATCCCAGCACTTAGGAAGAAGGAGGAATACTTAATCAAGGCCAGCATGGGCTGCAAATGAGACCCTGTCTCAAAACAAAACCAATCAAAACAGAAAATATGAGAGAAGCCTCACCTTGTGGTGCCAGGGACGGTTTCTCATGTGTCATTTCATTTATGTGAGAAGAGCCAAGCCCGTGTGGAGACTCATGTGATGGCTTTGTGTCTGCTTCATCCTGACCCAGTTGTTTAAGCTTCTTTAAAAACTTGTAGTTTCCTTAGGTGTACACTTATCTACAATTAGAGACAGAGGCATGAAAGTACACTTACATACCTATTTTTTCTTACAGATGCTGTCCCTTTTACCAGCAAGAATCATCAGATTACTAGAATTTATTGGGTTTTCTGGAAACAGGGTAAAGATTTCATTTCATCTTAGTTGTGAAAGGGAAGATTTCTGATGGTGTCTGTTTTTTATATTTTCCCCAGCCAGCTTCTTTTCAAGTGATGTTCTCGTTCCTTAGGCTTGAAATATATGTCATCCCTTCCACACAGCCTTCCCTCAAACTTCCCTCAGACTTCCCCCATGAGGCTCAAGTGTTTCTAACTTTCAGAATAATTTATTCACCTATCTAATGGTACTCACTCTGTTTTCATAAAATTGTGAGTTCATGTTCTGTTCTGTCTTCCCTATTGGGTAGCAAGATCTCTGCGGACATAGAATCATGTTTTCTTGCCCACCTTAGTGCCTTGTGCTTAGATCCTCAACATGGGCTTTTGTGGTGCTGTGGATTGAACCAAGGGCCTTACTCTTGCTGGGTAAGTGCTCTACCACTGAGACACATCGCCAGCAACTCACTGTATTTTAGTAAACTAATGTTTTTATTAAAGAAATAGAGCATTTCTCTGAAATGAGCATTGCTTTTTTTCTCTCCCTAGAATCACATAGCAGATAATAGTTTGATGTCTGCTGCTGTGATGAACAGGGTACAGTTCTTTACTGAAGAAGTCAGGCAGGAAATCAGGGCAGGAACCATGGGGGAATGCTGCTTGCTGGCTTTTGCTGTCTTGCTCACTCACAGACTCATGCTTAGCTAGTTTTCTTATATAGCCTGGGACCCCCTGCCTATGGGTGGTGCAGCCCACAGTGAGCTGGGTCCTCCTGCATTAATTTACGGTCAAGACCATCCCCCACAGACATGCCCACAGGCTAGTCTGATCTACACAATTCCTCAATGACGGTTTCCTCTCAGATGACTCTAGGCTGTGTCAAGTTGACAATTAAAGCTATCTATGACAGATATAAAAAGATTTATCAGAGGCTAGAGAGCTGGCTCAGCAGTTAAGAGCCCTGACTGCTCTTGCAGAGAACCCAGGTTCCCAGCACCCTTATGACAGCTAACCACACTGGTTCCAGGGAATCTGGTGCCCTTTTCTGTCTTCTACAGGCATTGAGCATGTTGGTATACTTATATACATGTAGGCAAAATACTCATAAAGTAAAAATAAACTGAATCCAAAAATTTTTTATCAAATCATCATATGCCCATTTAATTTGTAAAGTTTGTTTCTATTTAAGTACGACCACTAGTCCAAGCTGATAAAAAAATAAAACCCCAAGTTCACAGAAGGCAAACATTTAATGAATTACATTTTTCTCTCTCTGTACTCCATTTACTTTCCACAGGACTTGGGCCTTCTGCAGTTGCGGGAAGGTGCCTCAGGAAGGAGCATGCGGTCTCCGCTCTGCTGCCTTACCATCCTGGCCTTCCACACCTACATCTCCCTGATACTTGGTAGGGTCTGGGTTACACTTTGCTTCACAAGAAGTTAACAATCTTTAACCTGAATAAGTAAAACCTTAGAAAAACCAGTAAGATCGATAAGTCTTTATCTGTTTTTTTTTTTTTTTTTGAGTTAAGATGGAAAATAGTCCCATTTGTTTAGTGATGCTCAGCAGAAGCAGTTGGCCAGTTTCTTTCACTGAGCATTTAGAATCTGTTCTCAGATAAAATGTCTGTATTAAGGTGCTGTCTTATCACAACCATGTGAGGTTTTAATTTTTTCTAAAAAATTTAGTTTGTCTTTAAATGTAGCAATTCTAATTGGAAAGCTAAGTTAGTCACCTCCATTCTTAGGAATTTTTCTGCCCTGGAGCTCTCTTTATATGACTTTTCTTAATTTCCCAGATGGGAAAAAATGACAGAATAGGTTTTCATCTTGTGCACGAGTACTGTATACTAATAAAATTTGGGAAGTTGTAAATATCTGCCTTGTTTCCTAAGCACTGAGCCGTGTCCTGTTCAATTTCTAGGTACAGGAGAAGTGAATGTCGTGGAAGCAGAAAGCCTCCTTGCCCCCTTCCTTCAGCAGTTTCCAAACGTACGCTTAGTATTTCCATCCTGTTTCAGCCACAATTTACCTGCCGTCACCGTCTGCTGAAGAGTGTCCTTTCCTTTCTCCGCAGGGCTCTCTCATGTTGTTCTACCATGCCCGAATCGAGCTGCTGAAAGGAAACACTGAAAAGGTAACTTTTGGCAAGGGTTGTTTAGGTTGTGTCTGTGGTAGACTTTACCCTTCAGTCATTCAGCAGAAGTAAATTCAGCTGTGTGGACTAGAAAAACAGAGAAGGTAGTGTCATTTTAAAAAGCCAAAATTTTGCTTTGTGCATATGTTCTGTCATATTTAGTAGCTTAGCTTAGTGCATGTTTCCACATAAAAACACAAGAAGTAGTTCAGGGAAAAATATATAAAATAACACATGGGAAATCAAAGGGATTTTCAGGGGTTGACACATTGATTTTGGAACCTATCCTCTATGTCAGATGCAACTCCACTGTACTTAGGTTCCTCATCAGAGGAACTGGTTTAGTAATTCCCTTGAAGTAGAAGACTGAGAAGTTTTTTTTGGGTGGGGGGGATTTCTTTATTGAGATAGGGTTTCCCTGTAACCCCAGCTGGCCTGGAACTCACTGTGTAGACCAGGCTGGCCTCGAACTCACAGAGATCCCTCTGCCTCTGCCTCCCAAGTGCTGGGATTAAAGGTGTGTGCCACCATGCCCAGCTTGACTGAGAGGCTTTTATGTATATGTGTGTGTGATTTTCTTTTTTCTACACAAATAAGATCAAACATTTTGTATATGTGTGATTCTTTCTATTATAATACATCTTGGATCCTCCTCCAGGTCAGTATATTTAAGTTTACTTCTGTTCATTTCATGGGATGATCTCCTGCTGATAGCTATCTGGCCAGTACAAATAATCATTGTGTACATATACCTGTGTACAGGTGTATCAGTATAAGACAGATTCTGATCATCAGAATTTCTGGGTCACATTTTCGATAAATCCAGCCAAACTGCCTTATTTCCTTCCTTAATTTCAACTTAAACTTCTGTAAAGGAATGAGAATCTGGGGCTGGAAAGAGGGCTCAGTAGTTAAGAGCACTTGTTGCTGTTGCAGAGGACCCAGGTTCAGTTCCCAGTACACACATCAGGCAGCCCAAAATTGCCTATAACTCCAGATTTAGAGAATCTATGGCCCTCTTCTGGCTTTATGAGGCACACACACACACACACGCACACACACACACACACACACACACACACACAAACCCACACACAGTTGTAGGCACTCACACATACACATTTAAAAAAACCCAAATCTTTATCAATATGGGAATATTTTCTGTGCTCTTTTTCAACTCTGAACACCTTCAATCTTTTTAATTATTGTCAATATAGTGACTGTAGTGGAGAATTGAATTTTCATTTATATTATTATTGTTAACAAATAATGTGTGGTGGCCTTGTGTATGGTAGGCAAGTACTTTACCACTAAACTATATATCTACTTCAAATTTAAATTTTAATTAGCTTGTTTATGAATTTGTTATATATATATTATTTATACGTTCTTTTCTCTCATTTGCCTGTTTATATCTTTACTAAATTTTCCCATTGAGTTGTCTTTTTCTTAAAAGACTAGGTAACATTGTCATCTGATAAGGGTTCAATTAGCTTCTGTCCGTTACGTGAGGAGTAATGCCTTTTAGCCTGCTCTGTGCTTGGAGCTTTAAGTATGTTTTGTTCAGTGGAGATCCTTACTTTATACTAGTCAGGCTTTTATTAAAAGATGTTGGCATTTTCTATTTTCATTTGGAAAGGAGCTTTTATACTCCTGTATTATAAAATATCAAGGTCCCCTCATGAAGCTAAACAAGAGGCAGAACTCAACCATATCTTTGCATGTAAGCAAGAGAATGTGATGTCATGTTGGATGGCTTAATGACTGATAATTCTGTTCTTTTTGTACAAAGTGTTTTATGTATTTTTCCATTAGGTTATTATCTCCTTGTCTAATGTCTGGATGATCAGCTTTATGCAATTGACTTATAGGCTCAAGAGATATTTCGAAAATGCATTTCAGTTCAAGAAGAATGGAAACAGTTTCACCATCTCTGTTACTGGGAGCTAATGTGGATTAATATATTCCAACAAAACTGGATGCAGGCGTATTATTATTCCGATCTACTTTGCAAAGAGAGTAAATGGTCCAAGGTAAAATGTAGTGCTCTTGTTAATGTCATCTCTCTGCTCAGTGTGACCACAGTGGTGTGTCATTAGGACCATTTGTTCTAGAGTGTGGCTGTGATTTGCTCTCTCAACTTAGAGATGACAGGAGGAAGAAGCAGGCAGTGAGTACCCCCAGTGTCATCGGAGATGCTGTCGTCAGCATTCCCAGCTTCATAGCCATCCAGAAACTTCTTTCCAACAAAGAACCTTTCCTGCAAGGATGAACCGCATTGTATATGTAAAGTCTTGCATAGCAGTACTGTAACCTTGGTGACCTTTGAAGACCTTCCAGTGCCCTGGTGACCAAGCGTTTTGTGATAATTAAAATGAATTCTGACCCATTTTTGAGAAGTTGAGTGCAAGAGATAATAATCTTTTGTTCAGTCTGTCCACTTTCTTACCCATGAATGGTATAGTCCTATGATGGGGAAATAATCTAAATTATTGAAAAGTTTTGTTATCATTTGAAATGGACAGTTGACATCTTCCTTTGATTTCCTGGATGCCTCTTAACATGCTATCTAGATGACATCTAAAGCATTTCTGTTTGCAAGGTTGAAATGTCCTACACCCTTAGATGCTATCTAGGGACCATCCTTTTCTTCCTTTCCTCAAGGCAACGTATGTGTTCTTGAAAGCTGCCATCTTGAGCATGTTTCCAGAGGAGGAAGTGGTGGCAACCAATGAGAACGTGGTGACTTTGTTCAGGTAAGCAGACACTGTTTCTGTAACAGCCTCTGGGGGTGTTAGACACATCTTCTGACTTGCTCCCTTTAGGCTGCTTCGTGCTTTTTTTCCCCAATTTTTAAAAAATTATTTATTTAATAACCACATAATTAGAAGATGCATTTCATTACACCAGCATTGACACGTTCAATAACAATTTCCAGAGCTAAGACTCTTTCAAAATTGGCTGTAAATTTTTAGGTTTACAGTTCAATTAATACAGTTATACAATGTTGTACTCAGTATAAACCCTATAAGACATAAAATTAAATGAGGTTTTAACCTTTAAAAAAGATCTCCATTTCTGTCCCGGCCCACGGGCATTCAGCCCTGTGATATGCTAGGAAAGTACACTGTTACAGAGCCACACCACATTTTAAGAAATGGAGACAAGACAGGGTTCTGATCAAGTCTCATTTATTGCAGCACAAGTATGAGGTTAAATAGAGAATGAAAACAAAGGAGTAAAGATTGAGAGTAATCATATCAGCTAGACCGCAGGGGCCCAGATGTACTCTAAGGGAGGAATCTACTGATTAATGGAAAACAGGGCAGTTTACTGGAAAAGAGTACAAGGCCGTGGGCCAAGGCTGCGGGCCAAGGTCGCGGGCTCCGTCCTGTGCCCGTGGGAGGAGGGTGGGCAGAATGGAAAGTTACCAGCTTAGGTCTGTTCAGCAGTTTTGAGAAATGGCTGAGCCTCAGGCTCCCAACAGTTCCCCCTTTTTTACTCTATAGAGTTTAGGGACCGAAGGTTGCTAGACCCTTAGGGAACTGCGCCTGTCTTAGGTGGGAGTGTCGTTCCCCAAGGGCTTATCCGTCATTGGATAAGGTAGTAGCATTAGACTACCCTCCTGTCTTAGGTTGCCATCAAAGGGGAATTTTCATGTATTCATCATTGACTGTTCAGTTTATCTCTCAAGGGGGATGGCTAGTAGCGCCATCATAGCAACACCTCCCTTCGCATTCGTGATCCAAAATATCAAGGCGATGATAATGGACCTGAATTGGTTTTGCCTGAAATGCCTTGGAATACTAATGTATTCCAATCATTGGGAGTTAGCCAATGTTCAGCCACACCATCTAAGACTACTAAGGTATATGGGGCTGTGGCTCCATATTGAGACACAGCAGTTTTTAGTTCTTTAATGAAGTGGAAATCAAAACCTACATGATGTCACCATGCTTGCCCTTGGTCATCTGTCGTTTCTGTCACAGGAAAAGCCTCCATGTAGGAGGGAAGTTTATCAGGTTTATTAAAGTTCTCTTTATGAGTGGAGGCCAGGTCCTCTGGGGGCTCGGTGAACTTTATCCCTGTCTACAACTGCCTGCCTGTCTTGAGTTTCTGCAATTTAAGTATTAATGATTGTTGCAATTCCTCTAGTTTAATTTGTTCCTGCAATTGTGCTACCTGTTCCTTCAATTCTGACCTCGGATCTATTGCTGCCATTATAGTTGGAGCTGACGGTACACTGAAAGAAGGAGGGCGGTCATACTCTTGTCTCTTGTGGCCTTTTGGTGACCTAATCCCAGTTTTACAAATTAACCCCTCCCTCTCAGACTCTGAGCCATCTGTATCCGAGGTTGGACAGGCAGCTTCTGGTAAATGATATATCCTCTCCTTTCTCAGCGTCATGCTGCACAAGCCTTTGTAAGGGTGACAGAGCCAAGGGACGAGACAAAACAGAGGAATTGTTTGCCCTAGCACTTACAGGCTCATCCTTGGGAATTTCCCTCAACTCTGGCTTGGAACTACTTTTAAAAATCTCTTCAGCTTGGGCAATCGCTGCCACCACTGGTCCATCCCTCTTATCTATTAATTCTTTTATTAAATTCCAATAAGAAAAGGAAGTAACAGGAATCTTTTCAGGTCCAAATACTGTATAAAAGTCTTGTAATGCATCTCCCACTCTTCTCCATCTTTTTATATCTATGACCCCTTCTTGGGGAAACCAGGGACAAATTTCCTTTACAAAATCAAAGAAATGAAATAAATCCGCAGTCCTAACCTTTACTCCTCGTGTCTTTAGAGCCTCTTTCAATTGCTTCACATAAATCTGATGCTGGCTCAATTCTTGCCCCATGATCTGATGGATTGACTTACTTTCGGTTCGGTTGCGGCAGGCTCACACGGCGCGTCTCCGAATTCCTTGAGATTTAGCAAGTGCACTCCTTTTTCTCCGGTGTCTCCCTCACGATGTGACCCCAGTATCCAGCCACCACGTTGGGCGCCAGCTGTCCCGGCCTGCGGGATCTGCAACAGGGTACCTGGAGTGGGGAGTGGGGATTGGATGGGGGCAAGAGACACAAGAAATGGAGACAAGACAGGGTTCTGATCAAGTCTCATTTATTGCAGCACAAGCATGAGGTTAAATAGAGAATGAGAACAAAGGAGTACAGATTGAGAATAATCATATCAGCTAGACCGCAGGGGCCCAGATGTACTCTAAGGGAGGAATCTACTGATTAATGGAAAACAGGGCAGTTTACTGGAAAAGAGTACAAGGCCGTGGGCCAAGGTCGCGGGCTCTATCCCGTGCCCGTGGGAGGAGAGTGGGCAGAATGGAAAGTTACCAGCTTAGGTCTGTTCAGCAGTTTTGAGAAATGGCTGAGCCTCAGGCTCCCAACACATTTCCTTATTAAAATACACAGTTTCATACAGAAAAATTCATTTTTAATGCAATTAATACTAAGATGTTTGCACATGCATTCCTAATCTCTGTATATCTGACTACTAGTAGTCACAGTCAATTACTTTCTGAGATCCTTGGCATCTGAACATGAATATAAAATCATGGGGTAT
>NW_008351881.1:8331312-8332318 GCF_000622305.1 Nannospalax galili | reverse complement strand
AGTTTTTTAAGAGTTCTCCACACTGCTTTCCATAGGGGTTGAACAAGTTTCTTAGCCCATCTTTTAATTGGGTTACTTCTTGTCTTGATTCTCTGATTTTGAGTTCGTTATATAATCTGCATGTTAAACCTCTGTCAGATGGTCGCTGGACATAATCTGGATGTTAAACCTCTGTCAGATGGTCGCTGGTGAAGATTTTCTCCAATTCTGTGCGTTTTCTTTTCACTTCCCTGGTTGCCTTGTTTGATGTACAGAAGCTTTTCAGTTTAATGATGTCCCATTTGTTGATTCTTGACCTTGTTTCCTGAGTGATTGATGTCTGATTTAGAAAATCCTTTCCACCTGTATCTTGTAGGCTTTTCCCAATGTTTTCTTCTAATAGTTTCAGAGTTTCAGGCTTTACATTGAGGTCTTTGATCCATTTGGAATTGACTTTTGTGCAAGGTGAAAGATAGAGGTTTACTTTTGTTCTTCTACAGGTGGAGATCCAGTTTTGCCAGCACCATTTGCTGAACATGCTGTCTTTCCTCCAGTGAATATTCTTGCCCCCTTTGTCAAATATCAGGTGGCTGAAATTGCATGTACTCATATTTGGGTCTTCAATTTTGTTCCATTGATCTACGGGTCTAGTTTTGTGCCACTACCATGTTGTTTTTATACTATAGCTCTGTAATATAGTTTAATATCTCGTATAGTAATCTCCCCAGCATTGTTCTTAGTGCTCAGGGTCGCTTTGGCTATCCAAGGTCTTCTGTGTTTCCATATAAATTTTAGGATTTTTTTTTACAATTCTGTGAAAAATGTCATGGGGATTTTGATTGGCATTGCATTGAATCTATAAATGGCTTTTGGTAGGATGGACATTTTCGCAATATTAATTCTTCCAAACCATGAGTATGGGCGGTCCTTCCACCTTCTGATGTCTTCCTCAATCTCTTCCTTTAAAGAATTAAAATTTTCATTGTAGAGCTCTTTAATGTCTTTTCTCAGGTTTATTCCAAGAATT
>NW_008351881.1:8328475-8330248 GCF_000622305.1 Nannospalax galili | reverse complement strand
AAAAAATTGGAGGTACTTTTTCTTTCCTTTGGTTAACTGGGCTAGTGGTCTGTCAATCTTGTTTATCTTTTCAGAGAACCAGCTCTTGGATTCATTGATTCTTTGTATTGTTTTCTTTGTTTTTATTTCATTAATTTCTGCCCTGATTTTTGTAATTTCTTTTTGTCTGCTCGGTTTGGGTTTCATTTGTTGTTGCTTTTCAAGTGTGTTGAGTTGCAATGTTAAGTCATTTATTTGTGTTTGATCTGATTTTTTAATGTAGGCACTTAAATCTGTAAACTTCCCTCTAAGAACTGCTTTCAGTGTGTCCCAGCGGTTTTGTTGTGTTGTATTGTCCTTTTTAGTTCCAGGAGTATTTTTATTTCTTTCTTAATTTCTCTTTTGACCTATTCATCATTCAGGAGTGTGTTGTTTAATCTCCATGTGTTCATGTGGTAACTAGGGTTTCTTCTGGTGTTGATTTTAAGCTTTATTGTATTGTGGTCTGATAGAACACATGGAATTGTTTCAATCTTTTTGTATTTTTTGAGGTTTCTTTTGTGCCCCAGGATATGGTTGATTTTGGAGAAGGTTCCGTGGGGTGCTGAGTAGAAAGTATGTCCTTTGGTGCTTGGGTGGCATACTCGGTAGATGCCTGTTAGGTCCATTTGATATATGGTATTGTTTAATTCAGATGTCTCTCTGTTAACTCTCTGCCCTGTTGACCTATCAAATGGAGACACTGGGGTATTGAAGTCCCCTACTGTTAATGAGTTGGAATTAATCTGGGTCTTAAAGTCCTGTAGTATTGTTTTTATGAAATTGGGTCCACCAGAGTTTTATGAATATATGTTCATGATTTTAATATCTTCTTGGTTTATTGTTCCTTTAATCAGAATGAAGTGGCCCTCTTTGTCTTTTCTGATTAGCTTTAGTTTAAAGTCTATTTTGTCAAATATTAGAATTGCTAGAATTGCAATGCCTACTTTTTTCTTAGTACCATTTGCTTGGTATATTTTTTTCCATCCTTTCACCTTAATACCAGCTGCCCTTCGAAGTAAGATGAGTTTCTTGCAGACAACAAAACGGTGGGTTTTGTTTTTTAATCCATTCACCTAGTCTGTCTTGTGACTGGGGAGTTCAGTCCACTAAAATGAAAATTATTAATGAAAGATATGTATTAAATCTTGTCATTTTTATTTCTGTTCACATTCATGATATAGCTGTACTTTTCCACAGTTATACTTTCATTGAATTTCTTTCTTCAATCCCTTGAGTATAGTCATTCCTTTCTTCATCTTTTTTATTGCTTCCAGAACTCTCTGAAGGGCTGGTTTTGTGGACACGAATTCCTTCAGCCTATTTATGTCATGGAAGATTTGCTTTTTCCCCTTCGACTATAGTAGACATTTTGGCTGGGTGTAGTAATCTGGGTTGGCATCTGTGGTCTTTTAAAACTGGGAATACTTTGGTCCAGGCTCTTCTGGCTTTCATAGTTTGCACTGAAAAGTCAGCTGTGATCCTAATGGGTTTTCCTTTATATGTGACTTGTTGTTTCTCTTTTGCAGCTTTCCGTATTGTCTCTTTGTTTTGTACGTTTAGTGTTTTTACTGTGATGGAGAGTTTTGAGTTTCTTTTCTGGTCCTGTCTGTTTGGTGTTCTATATGCTTCTTGTATTTGTATGGGCATGTCTATCTTTAATTTTGGGAAATTTTCTTCCACAATTCTGTTGAAGATCTGGTCCATGCCATTATCTTGTGATTCTTCTCCTTCCTGTATGCCTATGATTCATAA
>NW_008351881.1:8297996-8328198 GCF_000622305.1 Nannospalax galili | reverse complement strand
TTTGTGTGTTCTTTAAATTCACTGAATTCTTTTATCATGTTTGTAGTTGTTGTTTTGAGTTCCATGGGGTTTTCATTGTACTCCTCTAGAGGACTATTGGTATTTGGTAGTGGTATGTTATTTTGGTTTTTCATGTTATTATTTTTTCTCTATGATTTTGACATGTGACTTTCTTTTGTAGTTTCTGATTCTTGTGTGAGACTCAAGTCTTCAAGTTTAGGTCTGCTGCTTTTTGTAAACCTTATGTGCCTTTGTGGTTTACTTTTTGGGCATGAAAAGCTGGTTCATCTAGTGGCCGGATTGCTTTTGTCTCCAGGAGTTCCCACAGAGGCCCAAGTGAGATGAGGCTCAGATGCGCTCAGGCTTTCTCCTAAGGTCTGGATCCCTCCAGGAAAGATGTTGTCCTCAGGAATTTGGGGGTTGGACTGGCCTGGGAGCAGGGCCCAGGAAAGATGCTGGTCTTGGGCAGCTGGTGGCCGTACCACCCAGAGATGCAAAGGGAGATGGAGGCGGGAAGAGGCCCCAAGGGCTCCTGGGGACTGCCGGGAGGAACTGGGTTGGTCTGGATGCAAAGGATCAGGAAGCCAAGAGGTCAGCCCCAGTGTCCAGGAAAGAGGCTGGCAGGTTGTACAGCCCAGGGAAGGAGAGGGAGGTGACGGCAGGCCCAAGCCCAGAAGGCTCGTGGGCACTGCTAGAAGGAACTGGGTTGGTCTGGATGGAAAGGATCAGGAAGCAGTGGTGGTTCCCTGGATGTCTGGGGCGCCAAGACAAGGAATGAGACAGTACCCAGGCTAGGAGGAGAGGGGGCGGGGGAGATGGGAGGGTGAATGAGGATGGGGGAGTCAAGGCGCAGAGGGCAACCCAGGAGAGAGGCTGTTTCCACATTTTTAACTGTCTCTGCTCCCTGATATGGAGGCCCTTAACAGAATGCAGTTAGCCAAGAACCAGCACGCTGTTCTTTTAGCATGATTTTTCAGATGTCCTTGTGTGTCTGGGAACCATTAAAACACACCGTTTTATTTATGCTCTAGAGTTAGGGTTTGTTACTAGGGCTTTGTTCCTGCTTTTTCTCTTCTTTCAGTTAATTCAGTGATATAATTAGATATTTTATTGAATCCTTTCTCAGCAACTTGTTTGTGCATTCATAGAATTATGCGTAAGAAAGCGCCCCCAAGGAGCGTGTGGTCTCTCCATTCTGGTTTCATTTCATGTGCTTATGAATTTTATAATCGGAATTCCTTAGAATTTGTGTGTGTGTGAGAGAGATGTATGTACACGTGTGTATATGTGTGTGTGCATGACATGCATGTGTGGAGGCCAGAGCAGGACACTTTACTCCCTTGGGACAGGGTCTCTCACTGAACCTGAAGCTAGACTGGCGGCCAGCAAGCCCCAGTGATCCCCCTGTCTTCACACCTCCCTCCCCCCAGCACTGGGGTGACAGTGGCTTTTTATGTCAGTTCTGGGAATTTGAACTCAGTTCTTGATGCATGTGCAGTCACACTGTTACCTGTCAAGCCGTCTGTCCTGCCCAGCGTCCTTAGAATTTTTAGAGGAAGTTTACAAATATTAAATCCTAAACTTATTATTTTCAAAATCATCGCTGCTTGATAAACTTCCTCAAATTATACATAAATGGATGGCTGTCTTTTGAACCACATTATGTTATAGATCTGTGCAATAGTTGCAGCTAGGAACAGGAAATGTACTAATTTCCATTCTTCCTTCTTGCTAGGTAACTATTTGGAGCTCTTTCCTGCTTATTTTTGGAAATTGCCAGTTTTATACATAGATTACCTGGACTGTGTTTGACAAATGTTAGGACTAGCCTGGCTGACTAGAAGGAAGTGTGTTATTTTAGCTATGTTTTCTGTTGCTGTGATAAAAACACCAACGCAACTTATAGAAGGAAACATTTATTGGGTTTACAGTTCCAGAGGGATAGAAGTCCATCATGGTGGGGAGGCCTGGCAGGTGGCAGCAGGAAGCTGCTGGAGCAGACAACCAAACACTCATGTCTTCACACAGGCACAGGAAGCAGAGAGCAACAGACCAGAAGTGGGCAAGCTATATTCTGTCAAGGCCAGCTCCCAATGACATGCTTTCCCCAGCATGGCCACGCCTCCTAAAGGTTCTGTGACCCTCCCCAAACAGTGACACAAACCGGGGACTTTGAGCTTATGCAAGACAGTCCTCATTCAGATCATCACGTCAGTTAGTCAGTGGCTCTCAATGAAGTGTGCATCCAGATCACCTGAATGGGCTGCTGATTCAGGTCTGAGGCAGTGCCCGAGAATCTGCATTTTGAACAGGTTTCTACGTCTGTGGTGCAGCATGAAAATGTGTGTGTGAATTACGTGTGCTTACTGACCTTTCTGTGGGATTGGGGATCTTCACAGGCAGGTGGATGGCTTGAAGCAGAGAATTGCCGGAAAATCTCTCCCAACCGAGAAGTTCGCTGTGAGGAAGGCACGCCGGTACTCCGCCTCCTTAGCTGCCCCTGTGAAGCTCATCTTGCCAGCCCTGGTATCTGCTTTTATTTACTGTTTGACCCTAGAGATAAATTCAATATTGAGAGCACGGAGGAGCATATTTAACTTTGGTTGTGAGTCTTGTAGCTCAGTAAAAAAATTATTGTAAATTTCATAAGGAAATATAAATGAACAAAAAACATTAAAAAATCATACCAGATTCTTTTACTAGTTAATATGTTCTAGACATTTTGATAAAGGCTGCTTTTAAAAATTATTTGATTTTCTGGGGCTGGAGAGATGACTCAGCAGTTAAGAGCACTGACTGCTCTTGCAGCAGACCAGGGTTTGGTTCCCAGCACCCACATGGCGACTAACAGTAACTCCAGTTCCAGGGAATCTGACACCCTCTTCTGACCTCTGTGGGTATTAGATGACAAAGATGCACTTATGCACATGCAGACAATACACTCATACACATGAAATAATAAAGTATATATTTTAATTATTTGATATTTATCATAATCTTAAGTATAGTCTCATTAATTCCATGTTACAGATAATAAAGTTTAATCATAGAAGGGAAAGGTTACTTATAACCGATTTATAATGTAAACCACAGATGTAATTTTATGTTTTCTAGTAACTGTATTAAAACAGTAAAAGGAAATCTTTTAAGAATAATTTAAGAATGTAGTTTGTTTATCTGGGCATGGTGGCTCAGACCTGTAATTCTAGCATTGGGTAACTGAAGCAGGAGAATTGCCTCAAATTTGAGGCCCGCTTGGGCTGCATAGTGAGGCACAGGTTAAGCCTGGACTGCAAATCGAGACCCCATCTCACACACCCTGCCTTACCCACTCCAAACATAGTTTGTTTAACCAATGTAAGAAATCTTTGCTATTTCAATGTGTAATTGTAAACAAGTGAAAACTCAATCATGAGCTATTTCACATCATTTTATGTTGCAGTAAGTCAGGAATTTGCTGTTTCCTGTGCCTAGCAGAGCCCTGGTTTTGACTAGTTGTAGTCCACTGCTGCAGAGCCCTTGGAGCTGGCTGCTCCCCTCCCCCTTTAGCTCACACTCCTAATCATCTTGCTGTTTGGGCAGAGTTCCTGTGAAAAAGACAATTTTGACTTGGAATTTTTAAAAATAAAGTCTTCTTTTGGGAAGGTACTAAATATATTAAAGTGCTTTGTCTCTGGGAATTCTATTCTTGTCTAGGTAGTCAGCATAGCAAAGCTGTTGACTGCAATGTATGAATCCTTCTGTTATGTTTTATAAATCTATTTTTAAAAATATTTAATTATTTTTATTTTGTGTGTATGAGTGTATTGCCTACATGTATGTACATGCCCCTGGAGGTCAGAGGAGAGAGTTGGATCTCCCGGAACTGGAATACGGACAGTTGTTAGCCACCATGTGGGTGCTGGAAATCAAACTTGGGTCCTCTTTCTGAGAAGCCAGTGCTCTTAACTTCTTAGCCATCTCTCCAGTCCCTTGTTATCTATTTTTGTCACAAATCTACCATAAAATACAGTTAAATCCCCATTTGGGTTTACTCGCCCTATTTTTAGTTCGCTTTGAACAAATTTGCAAAGTTCTCCCTAACTAATTAAAAATTTTACAATATATTTTGGTGTTTTGAGACAAGATCTCACTGTATCCTCAGCTTTCTGCAAGAGCAGCCAGTGCTCTTAACTGCTGAGCCATCTCTCCAGCCCCAAATCTAATTTTTTTATTGCACGGTTTATTTAATCATCCTCCTTTGAAAGTTATGTAGATTTTTTCCAGTTTTTACTATTACATGCATGCTATAATGAATACTCTTTTTTGTGCATGTACATGTAATTCTCTAGGATTGTTTGAAGAAATTGAGTTCTTGGTTGAAGGATATATGTGTTTGATGTTTGGGTAGATAATGCCAAATTTCTGTCCTTTCCCAAAACTGTGTCAATTCAAATGACTGAATTACTTCCTTCTTTAATTTGCATTTCAGTGTTGACACTGTTGAGCACCTTCGTGAGCTCATTCATTTTTAGTTTTTCTTGCATTGTTGTTCACATCCCTCTTTAACTTTTCATTGGGTATTTCTTATTTTGTTACTGACTGACAGAAGTTCTTTGCGCATCCTGTGAGAAATAAAAATGTAGTCCCTAATAGGCGTCGGGTAGGATGCACCTGCAGCTAGCACCTAGGCTGGTGTTCCCTCATGCCATAAACAGCCAGGAACACCAGGACCAGATTGGTGGAGCGAGACAGAATTGACCAACCTGTAATCGTGTGTGACACAAGAGCACCTTGTAGGCCATAGAAAAAACCCAAACCGCATCTCCCAGCTGACAGGGATCGCCTGTTGTTGCCTTGTCAATTAGCTTTAGTTCGGCTCTTCATTTGTTTTTGTCAAGTGGTTTGCTCTGGGAAGATTTTCCTGTGTCAGAGATCTTTCCAGAAAATGTATTCAACCGTCAGATTTCTTTGTCTGCACTAGTACTTAGACGCTGGTCTGAGTAAGACCCTATCATGCTTTGGCTGATAAGAATCAGCATGTTTCTCCAAGTCAGTGATACACAAGGACAAGGGATTGGCTTGACTCGATCTTACCTGGGGATTTTACCATAGCTGATTTTCATAAAATCTCAGCCATGAGCTTTGTCTCTTCTTTTGATAAAATATCACATCAATAAAAAATTTAAATCATCTATTTAAAAATACTCATCATCATTGAATTGTGACCTGAGCTTTGAGTGCCATAGAATAAACCTAGCGGTATTTTGGTCATTCCTACTGCTGCCCTGCTAAGAGGCTTTTCAAGCAATATCTATCACATTTTAAAATTCATTTATTTCCACAAAGATACTAATTACCTGCTTATTGTATCCCTTTCAAAATATGAACTGCACTATCAGGAACATTAGAAAAATATTTTCAAGCAAGAGCACATTTGCTTTTGATCCAAAAAACATTCTCATCTGTTAGCCCATTAAATATAATCTGCAACAAGAAGTCATTAGTTTACATTTTCAGGAGCTGTCATTCAGCCATATGGCCTTTAAACGAATGTGTTTTCTGCATATTGGATTGCATTACCGGACTGACAT
This sequence comes from Nannospalax galili, assembly GCF_000622305.1. Lineage (NCBI taxonomy): Eukaryota > Metazoa > Chordata > Mammalia > Rodentia > Spalacidae > Nannospalax > Nannospalax galili. Next base: position 8,322,625 of record NW_008351881.1, on the reverse strand, counting down.
GTGTTTTTAATGGTATAAAAGAACCAGAGCCCAGTAAAATATTCCAATGTTCATTTCTAGTGATATGCTTGGAAACAGTTTATGTAAACAACTAGCAGACATTTTAAAATATTTCCCTTTACTTAAAAGTAATGACAAAAATTTACATTAAACAAAATTGTTCATAGTGTCAGTTTAAAATATTAATTCACTTCTGTATCTATATTATATTCCCAAAGAATTGTATAGAATAGATGATTAATGTGTTTGTTGAATGAGTAAATAAATTAATTTTTCAGTAAAAGCATAAGATAAATACTTAATTACTTCACAGTATAAAAGACAAAGGGCATATAGTAAAACAAAAGGAGATTATGTCACTAAACTCCAAGTGAAGAAAGGTGAGGGAAATCATCCCTGTCATTTTGAGGTCCTTAGCAAATAACCTCACATAATTGTAAAATGGTTTTTCATTCTTCCTCATTAGGAAATGATGTATGTCTGGAATGGCTTTTCAATCGTGGGCAAAAGAAAAGACCTTTCTGAAAACCTCTTGGTAACTATTGAAAAGGCTGAGGCAGCTTTGCAGAATCAAGGTACGTATAGAGCAGCAGCCTTGGCTTTGCTCCATTTCCACCCTTTTTCTGTTCCAGGTACACGTCTGTCTATGTCAGTTTTTGCATCACGAGGGCAAGAGTTAGCATGAGCTGCCGGTGTCTGTCTGGGTGGTTGCGATCAGATGAAGGGAGGATGATACCCCCTAAGCATGAATGAACCTTGAGGACACTGTCCTAAGCAAAGATGTCTGATGCAAAAGACCGTATGGTGTGTGAGTCCATTTATGACTGTCAACGTTTAAAGTCAGAAAGTCGGGGCTAGAGAGATGGCTCAGCGGTTAAGAACACTGGTTGTTCTTGCAGAAGACCCGGGTTTGAATCCCAGACCCACATGGCAGCTAACAACTGTCCATGACTCGAGTTCCAGAGGATCTGACAGCCTCTTCTGTCCTCCGTGGGCATTGCATGACACGGGTGCACTTACCTACATGCAGGCAATACACGCATACACATAAAATAAAAATAATAAATAAAATTTATTAAAAAAAAGAAAGATTAGTGGTTGCTTGGAGATGGAGGAAGTACAGTGGGCATGGAAGGTTAAACATACGGCATTTCCTGGGAGTGTGGAAATGTACTAAAATAGATTGTGGTGATGATTGTACGGCTCTGTAAATAACTGAAAATTATTGTATGTCAAGTTTAAATAAATGAATTCTGTGTGAACTGTATTTGAAAACAGTTACAAGAAAGATGCAGAGGTCTAGGATGTAGCTTAGTGGCAGAGTGCTCACCTAGTGTGTGGGAGGCCGTGGACTCAGTCCGCAGCACCAGGAATGCTCTAATCATAGAAGTTAAATCAAAAGTCCTGTGTTGATAAGCCTGGTAAAGGGCAAACACCTCCAGGAATGGAAGGGAAAACAGTAACAGTTAGCTTCTTAACTAGAAAAGGGTGGTCACCCGAGGAAGGCAGGCTCCACAGTGCTAAGCTCTGGCGATGCACATGTGCCAGGATGAAACATACGTGGGGGATAGTCATCTGTAGCTTTGCCTCTACCATAACTAAGTTGGAATTTTTCCTGTATTACATCCTTTCCACAATTTTAGAGTTAAAAGCACAGGATATCCATTATATACTAGTCTAGTTTTTTTTCCATTTAGTATCTCAGAAATATTTTAAGTTTTGGCTAATGGCACTTATAAATGCCAACATCTTCATAGCACTCCATAAAGCTGAAATAGCAAAATGTGATCTAGTCTCTGTGTCGTGCTTTTCCCGTTTGAAATGATCCTAGTTTAGATGTCTAGCAGCAGAAGACTGAATCAGTAGGCTGAGCTGCTCATGAGAACAGGGTGTCGAGATAGCTCAGAATCAGAACACAGAAGTGAAGTGATTTTTGAGGCCACAGACCCTCCACCTCCTTCCCTGAGCCACCGTGCCAACATAGAGCAGGGTCACAGGGAGACTGGTGCTGTCCTCCCCTCACAGCAGAGTTCATATTTGATGAGGGGTAGCACAGACAGAACTTCCATAGCATAGACAGAACTTTATGAAAGGACCTTGCTCCCTTTCTCTCCTTTTGGCTCTCCTTCCTCAGAGAAGTCTATGACTTTCCTCAGGTCAGGTAGCCACACTATGGAAGGGTTTGTCTCAATGGAATGAGAATTCCTTCTGAAGTCTGAGCACCAGGGACACAAAGCATATGGAAAGCTAAGAACTGGCGCCAAAAAGAATTGGAGGCTTATACTGTTCAGCACAGAGCCAGCGTGTGAGGGCAGGGACAGACTTGCCCTGTGGACATTTTGGGTTTCCATCATGTGCTTTAGATATTCTAGCACTTCGAACATTTCCTACATGGTTTCTGTTGTATGGTGCTGTGGGAGAGTCCTTAGCTTTTGTTCTTATAGTGGTATATTTTTAACAGTTTTAATTGTGGTGGGAAAACATGTAACGTAAAATTTACCCTCTCAGCCAGGGTGCAGTTAGTGGTGTTAAGCATGTTCGCATCAACGTAGAACTTCCCATATCCCCTGAAAAACGGCTGCTCGTTCCTCCCTTTCTCCTAGCTCTGGCAGCCACTCTTCCTCCTGCTACTGAGTCTGACTGTTCTAGAGACCTCATCTAAAATGACATCACATTGAGAGGTAGAGACAGGAGGACCAGGAGCTCAGGGCCAGCTTCAGCTACGTGGCAAATTAAAGGCCAGCCTGGGCTTTTTGAGATCTTGTCTCAAAACAACATCAGCAACAAAAAAGAAAGGTAGCATATTTGTGTAGTTTTATTTTACTTAATACAGTGCTCTCAGGGTCGTGGGTATTGGCAAGTATAGCTAAAGAAACAGAGAGCAGAGAGTACAGCTGGTTTACCATAGTGCTCTGGCCACAGTTATTAAAGGCTGGTCATCTACAAAAGGGGACAGCGCCAGCACTTGGTTACATGCTCAGCCTTTGGTATTACTTTCTGTAGTGTTTCTTTGGAACACTAACAAATCCATCATGTAGCCAGAAGTTGGCACAGCGGATCCACTTTGTCTATTTATTGCAGCTAATTTGCTTGGTAGCATTATCTTGCAAGTAGAATGTGTTACATAAAGGGGGAACATGTGACTGCCTCATGGCTTTCTCTGTCCCAGTCGCTCTTCGAGCTTTCTTCTTAGTGCATTGCAACTAGTTTCTAGAAGGTTCAGCATAGACATTTTTGTAGCTTGCTGTTCAGATATCTTTCCTTCTCAGCCCACCTACGTTAGGACATCCAGGAGCTTGTACTACACACAGCCTAGGTGTCAAACCGTGATTTAAGCCATTTTAAAAAACACTTTATTATTTTTATTTTATGTGTATGCGTATATTGCCTGCATGTGTATAAGTACACCCATGTCATGCAGTGCCCATAGAGGTCGGGAGAGGGCGTCAGATTCTCTGGAACTGGAGTTATGGATGGTTGTTAGCCATCATGTGGGTGCTGGGATTTGAGCCCGGGTCCTCTGCAAGAGCAGTTGGTGCTCTTAACCACTGAGCCATCTCTCCAGCCCCTTAAACAAATTTTGACATTTATTTAGTGTGTGTGTGTGTGTGTGTGTGTGTGTGTGTGTGTATGTATGTATGTCTTTGCATTTGCACACCACGGCATGTGTGTGGAGGTCAGAGGACAACTTGTGGGAGTCAGTTCTTTCCTTCTACTACGTGGGCCCTGGGGATCACTCTCAGGTCAGCAAGCTCAGTGGCAAGCATCTTAACTCACTGTGCCGTCTCGCCAGCCCTGTTACTGTGGCATATTTTCTAATGGAAGATGGAAACTGTTGAAGTCATCTGTGAACTCTTTCGTTGATTGTGAATCACTGTAAGGTGATGATCATCTGACCGACGGTGATTGTGGTCAGAGGAGACAGTGGCTTTGCTTCAAAGGTCTTTGAAGGATGTAGAATTTGAACTCTGCCACATTGCTTACTCAAGATCGCCATAGGTGGTATGTGACTTTGCTGGCAGTTTCCATGGTGTTCTGTCTGTTCCTGCTCAAAAGTCATCATTCACTGAGCAAGTGAACATTGTCATAGCACAAACTGTCAGAAAATTGACACAAAATTCAATAGAATGTACAGAAGTGACACTGAAAACTAATGTCTTATATGGACCTTCAGGCTTTGGGTCTAGGCTCTGACTGATGCTGCTTCTTGAGTATATACAGACTCAAGATTAGGTGTCAACAGACACCCTAGATTAGAAGTATCACTCGACTGCAACAGAAGGGTGTAGGGAAAATGGTTCCAAACAAGTAACAGGAAGGTTAGTGGTGTTGGTATGTGTGGTTTTCTTCATGAGTGACCTATGACCTGTCGGCGTTTGCAGGGAGGTGAATCTCAGACATTTTCTTCAGCACCTAGAAGTTAAGTGGCCCCCTTCTAGTTGGTATTGGTAACCTCCTATAGGCAAGAGTTTGCCAACTAAAACACCAACACGTGTCACTGCTGATGTCTGAGGTGCCTACTAGAAGCAGGAGACTTTCAGTGCAGGGACTCATTAGCTCCCTTTGTCACCCCACCCCCTGTTGTCACAGCCTGAAATGTGTAAATTAGCAGACTGTCTTGGAATGACTTTTTAGCTGCATGTAACTTGCAAAAGGAAAAAGCAGAAAAACCTCCCCAGGCAGTAAATGTGGCACGGCTGCCTTTGTCAGGTACTGCTGCTCGGCGAGGATCATTCTGCCTAGTACACACTTGAATTGAGCTGTAGAAGGAGGGCCGAGTGGGAAAGAAAATCCTTGATCTTACCCTGCAGTGTAGAAGTTGGTGGGGATTTTAGATGCTTTTCTTGTATTTCAGAACCATTTTATCTAATTTTATGACACAATTTTCCCCCAAAAGAACATAACCTGGGAGAATTGATAGGTTGTAAACATAATGATCTGGAGAGGGGTTTCTGCTTCCTGAATTTTTGCTGGGTGGGAGGCCATCTGTTTCTCCATATGGAAGTGCTATCCTCTCCTGCAAGGATGCCAGCACAGCTAGAAGCCACAACTACAGGGAGAGACAGCTCTTCCTCCTCTCTCCCTCTGATAGAATTAACGAAGTGCGCTCTTCATTTAGAGTTCAGATTTCCTGTTGTATCTAAGGTCACAAAATCCTGAATGACTACCTGAAAAATCTTTGCCAGTGAACCCCCTTAATAGAATGATGTGGGGTGCAGTATATTCCGTGTTCTTGGAAATGAGAATGTTTTCATTGTGTTTTATTTAGTGAGCCATAATAAACACTAAAAACATTTTCTTTATTTTTAAATGGGCCCTCTGAAAACTAAGATCAATTCATCCTAAATAGGATTTTTTAGAAGTGTTGTTGGGCGGGAAGTACAGCCAGTCACAGAGTGCTTGCCAGAACATAGGAGGCCCTAGGATTCACCCCAGGCATCACAGAAAAGAAGGTATTTTTCCCTTTTCATTTATGTTTCTTATTTGTTTTAAGATTTTAATGACTACTCTGTGGATGATGAGTGCTTAGTGAAGTTACTTAAAGGATGCTGCCTCAAGAATTTACAACGGCCCTTGCAAGCTGAGCTTTGTTTCAATCACGTTGTGGAAAGGTAAGAACCAGCCTGAGTACAGCGTGTGCTTTCAGGGGAATTCTGTGGGAAAGCGGTGGACGCGCTCTCCTCCCATACTGATGAAATTGACTTGGCCTTACCGAGGGAGAACCCAGCAGTGCTTCCTTTGTTCCTGTGAACAAAGCTGTGGGAGAAAGGACTTCATGCTTTTCTCCTCAGTGTCTGAAGATAACTCACAAAATGTAGGTCTAGGAAAAGCATCGATCCAGATTCTGGAAATGTATACTGAGCCTCTTTAAACACATTTGTTCCGTTCCTTCTTTGGGGGGTGGGAGCACATTCATTTATTCTGCATATATTTGAGCACCCACTTATGGACAGAGGTGGTGCTATATTCTAGAGTTTGAGTGTTCCATCGTTGTGATAATTTGGCAGGTAAGAAAAACACGACAGATACTATATCTGCTCTTTGGCAAAGGGAATTTCTTCTACATGTGATGATTTGTTTTGTTTGTTTTTGGATAGCAGAGACCATACTGCCCAGATCCGTTTCTAGTCATAAGTTAGAACAAGGGTATGAATGCATGCGACCCTCTTCTCTGTATGACAATGCGAATACTTGCAGGGACCAGTCAAGTTGCCCTCCTGATTACGGCAGGCTAAATGCTGGCAGGCATGGTGGCCTCTGTGCATTTGGGACGTTGTGTTCTCTCTAAAGACTGACCTCTCCTCAGTGCTCATGGATAATCACTTTATACAATGTGGGCCCAGTAACAAGAAGCCCTGCCACTTTTCATGAAGAAGCTAGAAGCTGGATTCCATGTCAGATCTGATTTTTAAATATTGGCTCAATGTTTGTGAAAGCACCGCAAGCCAAAAAGATCACAGCGGTACAATGCCAGGTGACATCCTGTTTTATGTTGTGTGCCTTTCCGTGCATGGCCACCTGGTTCTCTCCCTCACGACACTATTGATGGGAATATAGGAGACAATGTCGACTTCCCAAATAACATAATATACTGTATTTACCAAACATTAAAAAAGTGTGCACGGAGTTCTGGTTTATTGGTGTTTTCATAAGGACAGAAAGGCTGATGATCACCAATGACCATTTGTGCTGTTTTGTGTTTCTTGACTCTCACATGTTTTTGAACTGTGAGATCACCTTCAATGGTGATTTAGATGTGTGAGGCTACTTTGAGGAAGAGTTTCCCTAAACTACTTTTGCTTCTTTTCTTTCCTGAAAGGATTTCTACCAGAGCAACTTTCTTGTTAATTTCACAACTTATAGGTTCTTAGATAATTTGAGAAATGTAAATTTAACTTTTAAATTTGGTTGTTAATTGCCAAAGAGATTTTTTTTTTCTCCTTGCCAAAGGCAGGTAAAGGGAGCCACTGTCCTTGTGTTGTTTCTTGCTAGTGACTGGGTTTCTTCTAGTTTGCCCTTTCTTTAAAGCTTAGGGGTCTTAGTTCCAACCACCTATTTTCTCTGGGCCCACAGCTTCATGTTCTGGGTGGGAATTAAGAAGCAAAACCATGCCTACTCGGGTGGGAGCAGACCCCAGGACGCAGTCAGTAGACCTCCTTCCTGCCTTTAACTCTTTCTGGGATTCCAGAGTTTTGCTTGTAGTCTGGTGAACTAGACTATAAATTTAAGTGGGTGTTACTCATACTTTTTCCTGAGCTTCTAGGGACTTCAGTAGCCAGGAGTTTTTTTCATAATGGCACTGGAAACAGAGCTGCTGACCATTTCTTCAGTGACATCTTGAAACATTTTAAGACTTAAATACAAAGGAAAGTGATGTTCAGGATTGTTTTTAGTACAGCTTGTTCCTAAATGGACACATTTAGAATCACATACTCAAAGGATGATTTTGTTGTCTCTAGGTTCATCTTGAGAGGTCTCTGCATTGATCTGCCAGAGAGGCAGTGATGCGTAAAATATGTTGAAAGCATGCTGTTGATTCCCTTAGTTTAAGTTCTGTAGCTATTTGACAGCAGCATTTCTCTGGAAATAGTCTTAATTGTGTCTGTATTTTTGGGAAATGAAATAATGTTTTAAAAAAATGTGGGGCTGGAGAGATGGCTCAGCAGTTAAGATCACTGACTGCTCTTGCAGAGGACCCGGGTTCGATTCCCAGAACCCACATGGCCACTAAGAAATGTCTTTAACTCCAGTTCCAGGGGAATCTGAAGCCCTCTTCTGACCACCGCGGCAGTGTACAACATGGGTGTGCTCACATACATGCAGGCAATACATTCATACACATGAAATAAAAATAATAAATATTTTTAAAATGATCCTTTTTTGTGTTCTGTCACCTGTTCCTGATCTTCCTTTGTTCTTTCAGTGAGAAGCTCCTGAAGTATGACCACTACCTGGTGCCGTTCACTCTGTTTGAGTTGGCATTTTTGTATAAAAGTCAAGGGGAGATTGACAAGGCCATAAAGGTCCTAGAAACTGCAAGGTGAGTACGGAAGGCAGCCTTTCCCGAGGACATAGTTAGGTGCATCTACCATTGCAGCAGCAGCAGTGATGTCATGCACTCCAGATTAATAAGCTCACACAAGTATAGCACGATGGCTTTTGCCAACTTGGGTTAATTTATGCTCACGGCTTTTGACTTAACTGCACTGTTTCCGGCCTCTTACGGCATCAACCCTTGGCTACCTACAGATGTGATTGTGAACGTGTAACTGACCAGGTTTTGTCATAGAAATCTTACCTTTGCTCCCTTGAAGAGCCTCTGATCACATGAAGGTCTTTGGCCTTTCCCTGAGTTTCTTTCTTCTGTGATAACTCTAATTTTCTTTTTATCATTTCTGCTAGATGACTCAAACCTCCAGCAGGGCAAACACCCTGTGCTCTGTTTGCCTAGAACACTTAGAGGCAGTAGAGAAACAATGCTGTAAAAACTCTAGGCCTGCTGGATATAGCAGGAGGGTTGCCACAAGTTGAGCCAGCCTGGGCTACAGAATAAGACCTTGTCAAAATCCAAAAAGCCCAAACCATTCTAGGTCATAAATAACTTAGTAGTCATTGGTTCATTTGTTTCTTCAAATTTAACAAATATTCACTGTGTATCTATTCTATGCCGCAGAGAGTAAAGGCCACAGAGAGGCAGCTGTAAACTAAATAGGAATACAGAGAGTGTTAGATATCAAACGGTCAAGTGAGAAGAACGTCAGTGGCAGGTGCTTGGTTGAAGTGTACAGTGTGATACAGAATACCTGGATGCAAATTGAGTTGATTTCTTTGGGGGAGATGATATGTCACTGTATAATTAAAGCTAGTTTTGAGAAGATCAGTCACCAGAAGACTGGGTAGGGAGCATTCCCACTGAAACTGCTTGCTAGGGAACCTCTGAATCGTTCAGTTTGAACCATTAGGTGGTCAGTGATTTTTTTTTTTTTTTTTTTTTTTTCTAAACCAAGAACAAACACTCAGAAGAACAGGTTTGGGGAAAGAAAGAAGCACCTCTCTTTGTGGTAAGGTCAGGGTACATGTATGTAGTTCAAAGTCCCTGACACGAAGCATGTGATATTTAAAATCATCATATTTGAGGTCATTTGGGGAAAGCTACAGAGCAGGAGATGGAGGTCTAGAACATGGCATCATTTTAGGGGTTAAGCAGTAAGATTAGGAAGGTTAGCATCTTAATAAGATTAAGTGGAGTTAAGAGGACATCAAGAAAAGCCAAGGTTTCTGGTTTTGTTTTTAATTTTCCACACAAATCAAGTTTGATTAAGGTTGTTTCAAAGCAGATTTGAAAATCAGCATGTGGCTCAGCAGATCAAGTGCTTGCCGCACAAGCCTGGAGACTTGAGTTTGATTTCCAGAACCCACATAAAGGTAGAAGGAAAGAACCAAATCCATAGCGTTGTCCTCCGACCTCCACAAGCTCCATGGCATGCATACCCCCTTCACATATTACACACACATCTGCGAATAATCACGAAAATCTCTGGGTTTATCATTTAGCTAAGATGCATTCAAATATAAAAAGCCAATATTTTGAAAAAAGTGAGAATATCCGGTTATGAGAGCGGCCGTGGAGAGTTCAGGCAGCCTAAGAGCAGAGGAGGAGCTGCCGATTTCCCAAGTACAGGGGCCATAGGCAACCTTGTCAAGGGAGGCAAAGAGAGAAATGGTCAACTGTGGCAGGCAAGACTTTCAGGATGTTTGTAGTAATGGGGAAGAAGTCTTAGCAACATGGTTCAGAGAAAGACTGCTTAAAAAACAAGCAGGTGATACGGGAACAAGTCGCTTTGAAAGTCACGTTTTAGAATGAGAATGACTGATTCAACTGTGATGTCTGTATATCTTCAAGTCTAGCTTCAAGGACACTTCAGACAGTAAACGCTATTGCTTCAGATGTTTATTGTTATAGCATGTTCGGTGTACACAGTGTGAATAGAGCAGCTGTATGATGAAAGAGATGAAAGATGCTTTTTACTCCTAAAAAGCATCCAAAGCCACTGCCAATGCAAGCAGTACCAATCATCCAGACATAAACACCGTCCAGCAATTTTGGGACCATCTCTCTCTGCAGTTTCCCCTTCATGGCAGGAGCTCTGCAAAGCTGCCCAAATTGGTGACTAGACATTTAGAAATATCCAGTTCTTCTTTATCAGTTCTAGTAAGATGCTGACTTAATACATCGTGCTGTCATCGTTATTAAGTAGCCTTGAGAACTGTGTACAATGAAAAGATAGAGGAAGAAAAGCTATGCCCAAGGACTCAGTAGAGGCTGCTGGTCTGCAGGGCCGTGTTCAGAACCTGTAGGCCAGAATCAAAGCTATTTTAGCCATTTTACTGATTCTTAACAGCATTAGTAAAGAGAGGTCAACATGAATAATTTTAAGTAGTGTTTGGATTTCTGTGTCCCTCTCCCTTTCCATGGTGCTGGGGATTGGTCCCAAGGCCTCCTAGGTACCAGGCAACTCCTCTACTACTGTGCCACCCTCCAAGCCATCTATGGCCTCTTCTAACACTGTTGTAATTATATAATTAGTGGCTGAGCACTGGAATAAGTAACTTTGGTGTCAGATGGTAATGCTGCTATGATTGTTTCCTGGAGGTTTCAAGGTATTTTCTTCTTCTGAGCAGTAGATCGTGCTTATATAAACCTGCCTTAACCTTTTCCTATTTAAAAGAAGAAGTCAAACTATTCAGCAGTTGTTCCAAAATGTGTTCTGTTCTGCTCGTGACCTCGGTGTGGTTGTGGCTTGGTAATTAAGTAGGATGTCCTGCTCAAAGTATGTCCTTGAAATTACCACTGGGAAGCTTCTGGAAAGCCAGAAGCTGTTCCCGTCTCCCCACCGAAGCAGAATCTGCTTTTCACTAAGCTCCACTTGTTTTCATATTAATGTTAGGTTAGAGGGAGGCAGAGAAAGGTGGTGGTGCCCCGCTAGGCAGGAAACGATGACTGTGACACCTTATTCTTTATCTCCCCCAGGAACAACTTCAAAGATTACTCCTTGGAGTCCAGACTACACTTCAGGATTCAAGCAGCTCTTCATCTCTGGAAAAAAACATCCTCAGATTGATCAGAACAGGAAAGATGGACTTTCCCCCCAGTTAACAATGGCTTCTGCTCTGGAGATCAGACCTTATATTAAAGTGGAAAAGTGCTCTTGAGACTAAGAAAAGGAAAGCCAGTTTTAGAGTCAAATGCTTTCTGTCACCTGAGTTATATACTGTTGGTCTCTGTATTTCCCCCATGGAATGACATTCAGTACTATATAGAAATTCTTAGACTTTGCCTCTTTAAAGAATTTCATATTAGATTTTAATTGGGAGATAAAGAAATCTTTTAAAAGACTTGTAGGTCTAATATAATCTCTTGAGATTATTTTTCATGTAAAAATTAATATTGTTCAAGTAGCAAAAGACTTTATAAGCTGAACCACTTTTAGATTGGGTTGTCCATTAAGCTTCAAAGATATGTTGTTGCTTAGTATTCAGATCTCAGAGAGGAAGTAAGTATCACATCTAATATAACGTTAATAGTGAGTTTCTGAAGATTCTGGAAGAGAGAAGCAGAGGGTGTGAACTGGGCTGGGAGGATGTACTCCATAGCCTGAAGAGACCTGTATCTCTATGAGATGATACAATCGTAAGTTCCTGGGTTTCTGCTCTTCATATGGGTCAAAGGTGTGATACTTTTTAGAAACTCCTTTGTTTTAAATGTACTTAACTCTGACATAACACAACCCCAGACACATTTCCTATCTATCTAAAGGGAAGAAAAAGCTATATTTTAGAAATCCTTAACTTTAGTGATGAAGCCTAAGATATATACATTGATTATTTTTCTTATAGGAAGGAAAATCCCTACTGCTTTAAATAATATGCAAAATATCTATGCTTTTTAGGATATTACCAAGATCTCATTTTCTAATCCAACACTGTGATGGTTCCTGTTCTTGGTCCTTTATGTAGGAAACAGAATCAGAGCATGGAGCTGAAAAAGCCTGGTCCTGTGTGGTCCTGGCTCTGCTCCTGGTGAGCAGAGCCAGTGACCTTTCCAGAGTCCCCCTCCTGTGCACCACCATATCTTCCTCATAGAAAAAGAGCAGCTGACTTTTAAGGTCTCTCAGTTCTGTAACTGTGAGCCTGTGTGTTAGGTATTTATTGTCAGCAGTGTTTAACCCAATGTGTTCCCATTCAGAGTGCTCCATTGTATCTTTTCAGTCGCTTCCCCCCAATCTTGTAGCTAAAGACCAGATTCCATCCAGTGAGGAAAAAGAGCTCATGAATCCACGAATCTGGGTTTTATCCTGTTTCTGTTCCTGTTTCAAAGAACAGTAACTTGTCTAGATGAGCCCCAGATTTAGAGTCAAGAGTCTTTCTGTTGGTTAATAGTTCCATGATGTAGAACAAGTGACTTACCCTTTGGGACGTGGATTTCCCAGTGGGGATACCAATGTAGCACTCTGGGGGCTCAGTTAGTTCATGCATGTGGTTATTGGAAGCCTTCTATAAACAGGCTATGTAAGTATCAGTGGTTCTGATAATTGTGGCTTTATGCACTAATTACAGTATCTACATAAGAGTATTGGCTGAGTCTGTCTGTGGTCTCTGCCGTACCATGAAAAAGTGTGGGCATTCTTTAAATTTATTTATGCATTTGGCACTGACAGTAGCCCAGATTATGAAGTTGTTGGTCCCTGCTGCAGTAACATCTGTGCCGGCGGGTATTTGGTGCTGTCTCATTTAAGGTACTGATGATTCTTGACCAACATTGGAGAAGTATTTGCAGAGGAAGGTGATAAATACAGCTCAAGTCAGAGTATACCTTGAGATAATGTGGGGCAGACGCCATTGTGTCCTATTAATATAGATACTATAACTAGCTACAGACAAAAGAGAATATTGTCATTTTACTGTAGTCATAGAAGTATGTTCTATAATTATATATAACTTTGGAAAGTTTACAAATTACTTAGAAGAGCTTTAATAACATTATTTTTAAAGCATATAGAGCCATATTATTAAAGTATATATACCCATATTTTTGTGAGAAGCTGTCAGAGCTGAACGTCTGTAAAAAAAATTCTCATTCTAGTATAAAGTGAAAAAAAATTTAGCTAATAATGACTATTTCAGGGGCTGGAGAAGTGGCAGAGTGGTTAAGAGCACTTCCTGTTCTCCCAGAGGACCCACGTTGGGCCGCTCACAGCTGCCTGTAGCTCCAGGGGACCCAGCACCCTCTGGTGGCCTGTGTGGCACCTGCACAAGTGGCTTACATTCATATACAGAGATGCATACAACTAGATAATATAAAACCTTTTTAATGCCTATTTTACTTTTTAGCTACATAGAGAAATGGAAGTAAAATTCATCTGTCCCTTTTATTTTGTTTTGTGTTTTCTTGGTCTGTGTTTGTTTTGTTTTTTATGTTTCTCTTTTTATTGTGTCTCTAGATGGTGGTTTTCTTGTTTTTATTGTTCATATTCTCTTTGTAGGACCTGACAGTTGGCAGTATGAATCCTCTATCTGGTGTATTTTTAAGTACTGTAATAGTATTAGTGCTACAGACATCTGTCTATTTTCTGTCATGTTCAAGGTACTGTGTTGACACCAATTTCATGTGACTTAGTAAAGAGTCTTTTAAATCTAGTTTGGCTTAGGGTGTTTTGTGAAGTCTGAGTATCTGAGAGATAGTGTTTTATCTAATCGTCCTTTGAGAGACATGCGTGATGGAGTCGGGTTGCTACTGTGTCCGACAGCAGTTTGTATAGTCACTGACAAAATTGTCCTTGTTTATTTTTAATTAGAAAGGCATTGTTCTGATTGGTGCTTTGTGAATTTGATGGTTGTGTCTCATAGGATGGGTGAGAAAGTTTGCATGGTTTCTGCTTGACAGTTAATGGAAGATTAACTATCAGTTCCTGGTGTATATTTTGTTTTTTAATTATGTGTATATGTATTTGGTGTGGGGTAGTATGTGCACGTGGAGGCCACAGAGAGTTCTGGAGCCTCTAGAGCTGGAGTTACAGGTGGTTATGCAGTGTCTGATGTGGGTATTGGGAGCTGAACTCTGGTCTTCTGCAAGAGCAATACATACTCTTAACTGCTGAGCCATCTCTCCAGCCCCTGGATGTGTATTTTAATGCTTGCTTTGTCCAAGATAGATGTTCCAAGTTATAGAGGAAACAGTTCATTGGTTTTCTGTCCCTTCAGAAGGCAGAGGTAAGACAAGTGGGTCGAAGCTATAGGAAGGTAAATTCCAGGTTAGTAAATATCATTAGAGCAACCCCATAGTCTAAAGCAGTCCAAAGAGATCTTTAGCAAACAGATGAGTTTAGCAGTACTGGGTGACTGTCATTCCTACCTGGTCTGAGTTCTTAGTTGAATTTGAGATTAGATCATTCTGTGATTCTTTGACCAGGGCTTAAAATCCATAGTGGCTAAGGGTAATAAAGAGTGTCTCCTCCTCAAGTAGAAGTGGGTGTCCCTTCTGTCAGGTCACTGTACTGAGATAGAACCAATAACGTCCACTCTTAACACTCACTATAACGTCATGTCTCATCCATCCCTGTAAGTCTAACTATTGATCTTTGTGAGTCAGACCCCACCCCCGACAGTAAAAATGATTTTAAAATGGTCTTTATGACCAATTGGAAAAATCATTTCTGGAATTACTCTGATGAATTCTTCAATGATCCCCCCTCAGTTCTATTCTTTGTAATTCTAAATCTTCAATTTCTGTGCATTTAGTTAAAACTAGTTAATGAAGTCCCAGTGGTTGAAACCTTAGGTTTTGTGATTCATCAGGCCTGGAATGATTTTAGGATTATTCTACCCTTTTCAGCCCTTTGACAGTACAGCACTGTCTGTCATCTTCTGTCTGATGCAGGAGCCACTTGATAGCTGTGCTGCTAAGCCCCTGAAATGGCCATGACCTGTGGGATGAAGCTGGGCTCAGGGACCCTCCTTCCTACCTGCAGTGGTTCTTGGAGGCCTCCTGGGCTCGCTTCTGGCCTTCTGGCATTTCCTTGCTGTCTACTGTGACTACCCAGTCCTCATCGGTCACATCATCAATTATCTTTAAAATATCTATTCATGATTTACTTTTAAACTCATTCTTGCTGTTTCTTCTACAGATGATTGAGCTCACTGGCATGCTTGAACCTTGGTCTCACCCACCTCATGCCCTGCTGCCCTCCTTGGGTGCCAGTCTAAAAGTCTTTAAGATTACTAGTTTAGTCTGATTTTATAGGTAATCTTTGCATTGTCACAAAGTACAACTATTAGAATTGTAGCAGAGTGACTTCCACCTTTGAAATAATAGATTTCATGAGTAAACTAGTAAGGTAATTTCTGAAAAATTTAGTGACTCCTGTGCAATTCTTTTATATTATCAATGTGCTAACATGGATGCTCTCAGCTAGCCCGGCATACTATTTAAAGATTGCTAGACACAAGTTATCCATTTACAAATTAACATGGAAGATGGATTACCTAAATTCGTATGCCTTATGCCTTCTTGCTGCCTATTGTAAAAATTTTAGGATGTATATGCATAAGTGATACCCATGAATAGACTTAGTCTTACTCTCTTTAAACATTTCTTGATTTGATACATTGATAAATCTAATATGTCAGTAGGTGCATCTCATAGGTTGATAAATAATATGAAAGAACTAATGAATGTTAGACAATTATCTGTGTTCTTCAGGAGTCCTGGGCTTTCTCCAAACTGCTTTCTTATAAACCTAAATACTTAAGTATAGTACTTAAGTAAGTAAGTAGTATTGGTAGTATTTAAGACTACTAAAACCCTGCTTCTCTGGTTAGTATTTTTGTTTGTATTTACATTTGCAGTTAGCTTTGTTATTTTAGAATGTTGAACTTGATATGTAATGAACAAGGCACAATCAGAATTTATCTTCAGGGAAGATGGTGTTTGTGGTGAGTAGTTCCATCTGATCTTGTTGGGTAAGACCTTCTTATTCAGGGCTATTTAAGTCTATTCCATCCTGTATAAAATGTCATTACTCTAGAAGGAAATGAAGAGCTATTCTGTGTGTTGAGATGGCTGCACAGGTTCTTAGCCCTAACCATGCAGAAGGATGTGTAGACTTAGCATCAGAGGAAGGCTAAGCCCCATCCCCTCCTGGGTGCAGTATACATGCGGCCTGTGCTCAGCACAGTAGCACTGTGACAGGACTTTGCATGCAAAACCCAGAGCCGCTGCCTCACTAGATTTGAGTAATAAAGAATGCTTGCAAAGGCCTACAGTTTGAATCTTATTTTATTTTTTTGCGGTGCTAGAAATGGAGCCCAAGGAGCTGGTGTATGCTGTGTAAGTACTCTACCACTGAGCCATATCCTCAACCCTAGGTTGAATATTTAATCGGAAAAGGCAAGGTATAATAATAACAAACAAGTAAAATTTATTGACCATTAACATACAGTACACCTAGTATGCTAACCCAGTAGTTCTTCGAAATGTATAACTTAAATGACGAGTTTAAGGGATGCTTTCATATTACACTGGGAGCATTTGTTTCATTGCTACTTAAATCTTTTTAGCAATCTTGTTTTAATTATTGGTGGGGGTTTTTGGCATTACCAAAAGAAAATAAAAAGAAATTGTTTCCAGGTAAAAGAACTGATGACCAGAGAATCTAAATAACTGAGCACAGTAAAGAATATTATTTGCATTTTATTGTTTAATGTTTTAAACATTATTTTGAATTTGAAGGTCTGTGCAGTTTGAAGATGTGGCCCGTTCTGCTTGAGAAATTATTTAGATATTTTTCTTCAGTCCTATCTTTAATGCAGCTGAATGCCCCCATAGCAATTTTGGAGATAGTAAATGAGTACAAATTATTTTTCACTAATTCACTTTTTTCCTGAAGTGATTTTTTTTTTTTCTTCAGAGAAGACAAATATTTTCTGTACTGCAACCTCCCCTGCCCCCCCATCCTAGGGATTAAACCAAGGGTCTGTCACATATACTAAGCAAGCACTCTATCACTGAGCTGCCAAATGATTTATTTTTAAGAAAATAATTTACGAGCCGGGCATGGTGGCACATGCCTGTGGTCCCAGCACTTGGGAGGCAGAGAGGCAGGTGGATCTCTGTGAGTTCAAGGCCAGCCTGGTCTACATAGTGAGTTCCAGGACAGCTGGGGCTACAGGGAGACCCTGTCTCAAAAAAGACAAAAAGAAAAAAAAAAAAAAAAAAAAAAAAAAAAAAAAAGGAAAACAATTTACATGAAAAGAGAGATTATGGTAAACATTTTAAATCTTAAGCCTTGAGTTATATTTAATGACTTAAGAAAACAGCACTGTTGGGTTCTGTTTAACCAAGATTTGCAGAGGGACAGCATGTATTTTACTGCTGTGTGCTGTACAAAAGAATTCTTGACAATGTGTTGTGTTCTCATATTGTGTCATGGATATTCTATACCTCAGTGGTTGGTCCCCTTCACTTGTTTTCTGTTGTTGGCTGTTGACAACTGAACACCAGAATGAACACCAGCTGACACACTTATATGTCACTATCTTAAAACATTTCATATGTTCATAGAATGTTTAAATTTTTATGCAAGTTGCTAAATTATATACAAAGGCCAATATATATATTTAATAAGTGAGACATTATTTTCTTATAGCAACTTATTTCCAAAGCAAATTTATTTTGTAGATGTTTCATTTGAGAACTTTTTCTTTGCCTCAAAACAACAACAGCAACAAAATGGACCTGTCTTGTCTTCTGGGATGTAGTAGATTTCCGAATTCTTTGATAACATTTGTTTATCACTTATTTTGGGGTTAAGTCAAAATAAGGCCATAACATTTTGTAAACCAGTTTGAAGTTTCCTGTTGTGTACTTGTGTGTGCTTTATAGTTCGGTGTTCTGTGGTAAGGGGTTGTCAGCCCCTGGGCTTCCGTTCCTCGCTGTGTTTCAGCTCAGTCTCATGTCTTTCAGCTTCTCAGCACTCACAGTTTTATAAAGAAAACGGTTTTGGATATTGTAGCTGTTAGAGCTCTTTGTAAAACGAACGTGTTGGTAACACCCATTTGCTAACCCGAGGCATTGGTTCTGGTATCAGAGAGGAAGAGAGATTGTAGCTATAAAAGCCTTTCATCAATATAAATCTAGGAGAAAGAAGAAAACTGTGAACTGATATTTTTAATGTAAAAATTGTGTTCCCAATGAGTTTTCACATGCTGATTTGTGTTAATGTTATCATCTGTGATTTGTGGGTTAATGCTGATAGGGAATCTAAATTTTCAATATGAAGAAAGCAGTTCCTATTCCTATTTTTACTATTTAGGCATTTTTGAAAACAGATGTCCTCTTAGAAATTGTATTTTTAAGTGCAAATAAATCATCCCAACTTGAAAGTCAAAGTTTTTTTTCCCTTCCTTATTATTACAGAATACTCTGCGTTATTAGATATATATTTAGTTTGCCAGATTGTTTTCAGATTTCTATATTTTCATATTGCTGCAACCCGCTTACCTACACTGTGCAATTGAATTATTTAAATAAATGCCTCTTGGTGGAATTACAGTCTTGGTCTAGTTGGTCTATGTGTGGAAGCCATACACAGCTGTTTGACTGGTCTTTAATTGTCCTGTGATATAGACTTAAATTTTTGTTTTTTTGGCAAGACTTCTTTTTTTTCTCCTCCTTACCTTACAGACAAGTATGAAGGACTGTCCTTGCCATATTCTTGACTAAATCCTGGGCATGAAGAGAGAAATCAGTTGTCCTGGGGGAGGGTTGCCCTCTTTTTTGTCTTTTTATACGCTTTTAAATAGTTCAGAAATTTAAATCGGCTGCAGAGAAGTCCAGTTGAAGCAGTCATTGTAGCAGAGTAGACAAGTGCTGGTCTCCGGGGACCAGGTCCGTGTTTCAACTAGACATGGCATTTGATTCCCCTCCCAAACCACTTAACCTCGCTGAACTCAGCCCTTACCAAAAAGGAATGGCTCTACTATCCCAGTCAGCACCAAGGAGGCACCAGCAGGAGACGTGCAGGAATGACGGTGAACTGATCACACTTGAAATCCTTTTCTCTGCTCCACAAGCCAGTTCCCTTGTCTGGGACTCAGTCATTCTGTTCATCAAATGACAAAAGAGCTGGAGCTCTAGGAGGACAAGGAGTAGGGGTGGTGAGCAGTTAGTCTGCTGTGCCGTGTGCCCTTTGTAGCCTCTCTAACATGGTTCTCTCATGTATGTGTCCCCTTCTTTGCTGTTTGTCTTTATTCTTTGGTATGAAGAGCTTGATGGATTTGCAGACACATTAGTTCCAGCACTTGAATGCAACCTTACCTTGAGTTAGTTTAAAATCAAAAACTTGCAAAACATGTACTAAATAAATAAAGGGGTCTTGTGGAACCCCGGGCAAGAATATGGGAGCTCCTCAGGACGACTCTAAATTCAGAATGGAAAAGTTGTTGTGATCTGGAGATAATTTCCTTTCTGCCTCAGTTTACATCTTCCTTCTTGGCAAATGAACCCCTACAGGTAGTTTGTCATAGCAACTTCATTTTCAGTCACACTCCATTTCTGTTTCAACCAGGGAAGGGTCAGGTCATTGTCTTTATCCGAGCCCTGGACTGCCAGAAGTTCCCCATCTGAAGAGATTATTTTGCATGTGATTTGGACTTTAAAGACACACATTTCCTGTCCAGGAAAATGACACAGCTCTACTTAACTTCACCAGTGCCAGACATGCTGACCTTAAGGAGTCTGGAAGGAGAGGAGGAGACAAGAAGCAAGAGTGATTGGCCTTTCTGGTCACCAGGCACCTGGTTCATTCTCCTTCCTGAGCACAAAGCACAAAGGAAGGTGTGTCCGAGGGGCACTTATTCCCCGGAAGGGCGGGGCCTGCTGTGGAGAATTGACTGCGGAGCGTTAGCTGCGGAGGGAGGGTCTTTTGGTGCCATCTTGGAACAGAAGTGGTGCCGCACCCGCATGGAGGGGGCATTTACCGACCTGGGGTGAGACTGCAGGCCCAAAAGGCAAGGTGTGGGTGAAAGCTAATGGAGACTGTGGGTGGGGCACAGAAGTGATCTGGAATGGCAAGCTGCTGAGACACAGCAGAGCACTGGGTATTTGGCCTTTTGTGGACCACTGGATGTTTGCCTTTGTAAGTCATTCTATTCACCCTACCCAGGATATAAACTATGAAAAATTCAGATAAAGATGTGTTCTGTTGTTTGTCTAGTGGTTCCAGGATCAAGGGACCCTAAGAGAACTTGGGCGACAGAAGGTAACTCCAAAATCCCATTTGATTGGAGCCAGTGTGCCATGTAGTCTTATTTCAAGTACAAATGTAGCCCCAGATGGATTGACACAACTACAAGCTGTGTGCCCTTGTCATGGTTGACTTCAGTTGTCACCTTGACACAGTGGGAAGAAGGAACCTCAGCTGGGGAATTTCCTCTATCGGATTGGCCTGTGGGCATGTCTGGGGCACTTTCTTGATTGTTGAGTGATGTAGGAGGGCCCAGCTCACTGAAGGTGGTGCCACCCCTAGACAGGTGATCCTGGGGTGTATAAGAAAGCAGGCTGAGCACAGGTGGAGGAGCAAGGTGGTAAGCAGTGTCCCTCCATGGTCTCTGCTTCAGTTCCTGCCTCCAGGTTTTTGTCCTGAGCTCCTGCCTGATTTCCAGCAAGAAATGACAGTCACTATAAATCTTTTCTTCCCCAAGTTGGTTTTGGTCATGGTGTTTATATGAACAACAGAAAAAGTAACTAGAAGAGTCCTCTACATAAAATGTATGCCCTGATTGAACTGAGGTAGGACTCTTCCCACTCAGAAGGCAAACTGTAAACCATGGAAAACAGTGTGATGACTGGACTTCATTGTCAACCAATGAATGTGACTGAATCTAGAATTACCTAGGAAACATGAGTCTGGGTCTTTCTTTTAGGGTATTTCCAGAAAGATTAACTGAGAAGGGAAGACCCATGGGCTGGGGTCCTGGACTGAGTGACAAGGAGGATGGGAGCTGAGGACTGCTAATCCTGACTGAAGATGCACCATGACCAGCTGCTTCTGCTCCTGCCATCACAGCTAGAGTCTCTCTTGCCATTACACCTTCCCCACCATGATTGACTATACCCTCAAACTGCAAGCCAAACTAAGCCCTTCCTTCCTTAGGTTGCTTTCCGGGGATTTTGCCACAGCCACAATGAAAGTAGCTATTATAGTGATCACTGGTCTATCAAGCCAGTTTCAAGCCTCTCTACTTTGGGAATTATTCTTTATAATTTCTGAAGACTGTCATCCTAGCAATTTACCCAACTTTTTCTGCCTCACACTGGGGCCAAAGGATCATTTTATACTTCAAAGAGTCCTGTCTTTTATTCAATATAGGTGTTCTTCATTATAGTCTGACTTTCGACTATTGAGAGCCATATCACACTACTGTTATTCCCATTTACTGTTGATTTAAGGCACTACCATCTCTGGAACCAATATCTCTGTTAATCAGAGTGGGTAAGGATATTCTGTAGAAGCAAGCAACTCTCTCAGTGATTTAAATAATAACTGTCTGTTTCTTGCTCATGCTATTTGTATATTTTAGGTCAGTTACAGAATCCTCTTCTGCACTATGAAAGTTATTAGAGCTTCCGTCATTTAGAATAAGACATTGTCATGGCAAAGGGAGGGAGTATGGCTGATTGCACACTTACACACCACACACACACACACACACACACACACACACACACACACACCAGATGAATAGATAATGAAAATGTGGTACATATACAAAATGGAATATTTTCAGCTATAAAGAAAAATGAAATCGTGAAATTTACAGGAAAATAGACTTAGTATAACATTAAGTGAAATCGTCTAAATTTAGAAAAAAGTCCTCCATGTTCTTCCCCATATGTGGATCCAAGCTTATAATGTGTATGTATATAAATATATACATAACTATAAATGTGAGTTTATTATAACATTTAGAAAGGAGACCAAGAAAGAGCACTGTTAGGTGATGAGAACAGATGGAATGCAAGCAAAAGGGCACATGTGTTATGAAAAAGGATGAAAAGTTCATTGTCTAAATGTTTTTCTCCATTTTTGTAATAAATAAGTGAATAAAATGTAATTGATAGTGAAAGTGTAAAACCCTAAGTTAAACCCCACAGTTTCATAATGGCCATTCTCCCTGTGTGGAAATTCACTGAGATGCGTAGTTTGGGACTGGGCAAGCATTTGTTTGAGTAGCATATCGGTTGCTTTTCTGTTGCTGTGATAAAAACACCATGACTAATGCAGCTTACAGAAGAGAGAGTTGGTTGAGCCCCTGAGGGATAGGAGTCCATCATGGCAAGGAAGCAGCCAGAGCAGAGAGCTGCAAGTTCACATCTTCAACAGGCACATGAAGCAGAGGAAGCAAAAAGGAAAGTGGGGCCAGGCTACGAGCTCTCAAAACTGTCCCTGGTGATGTGCTTCCTCCAGCTAGGCCACACATCTTACAAGTTCCGTGATCCTCCCCAAACAACGCCATCAACTGACAAGTGTGAACTCTGCAAGCCTAATGGGGGCCATTTGTCATTCAAACCACATTCTACTCCCTGGCCCCCATAGGCTCTTGGCCATATCACAATGCAAAATACACTTAGAACAACTTTAAAAGTCCTTGTAGTCTTTAACAACCTCAACACATTCAAAAGTCCAAAGTTTCTTCTGAGACTCAAGGAACTAATAACAACCCCCTCAAATAAAAAATTACATTATATCCTTCCAACATACATTTCTATTCCAAAAGGGAGGATCGGAGCATAATGAAATTTCAGATGAAAACAAGACCAGAACCCAGCAAGGCAAACATTGAGTCCTGTAGCTCCATGTTTGACGTCTGGGACTTTAGTTCCGAAGGGCTTAGATGGCTCAGCCCCTCCAGCTTTGCTCTCTGCAGCATATATCACTCTCGTGGGCTGGCTCTATCCCCTGTATACAGCTCTCCTTGGCAGATGTCTCAGGGCTAAATTTAGCATCTCCATCATCTTGGGGTCTCCACTGCAACCCAGGCTTCACCTTCACAGCTTCACACAATGGCCTCTCAAAACTTCTTGACCTATCAGGGCTGTTTTTATGGGGTGACTGTTCTGCTATACTGCCTGGCCTCAGTGGCTCTATGAAATGAAGAAGGAAGAATTGATGACCCCTTCACTATTGCACTATTTCATGATTCTATAGCCATCTTAGTGGGTGTTAAGAAGTATCTTAAACTGGGAATGATGTTTCACACCTGTAATCTCAGCACTTGGGGAGGCTGAGGCAGAAGAGGATTATTGTGGATTCAAGGCCAGCCTGGGCTAAATAGATGGACAACTTGGACAACCTGAACTACAGGGTAGAACCTGTCTCTAAAATAAAATTAAAAGCCAGACAGTTCAGTAGAACATACTTCAGTGTAATAAGGACTGTACATGACAAAACTCTAATTAACATATTAAATGGTTCCGGAAAACTGAGAGCATTTCCTTGAAAATCTGACATGAGACAAGGTGCCCACTCTCTCCACTCTTATTCAATACAGGGCTTGAAGCCGTAGCTAGAGAAATAAGAGGAAGAAAAATGTATACAAACAGGAAAGGAAGAAATAAAGTTATCTTTATGTGAAGATATCATGATCCTATACTTAAAAGATCCTAAAAGCCACCAGAAAAATTCTTAGACTTGATAAACACTTTAAGTAAAGCAGCAGGACACAAAATCAAAGTAGAAAAACTGGTAGCTTTTTCATATCCCAATAATTCGCTTTCCACAAAGGAAAGCATGACAATGTGGCAACGCTGGTTTGGTTTTTTGTGGGGAATGTGGTATGACCCTCGTCTGAGCTGCAGCTGCAGAAACTTCTGTTTAGCAAACATGATAGCATCAAGGACAGAGCTACGAGGGGAAGCTTGTAATTAGAGAAATGCAGCTGAGAAGCACTTTAAGATTCCATCTTACCCTAGTCAGAATGGCTAAAATCAAGAGAATGAAACACCAAATGCTGGTGGGGCTGCAAACTCATGCAACTCCTATGGAAAGCAGTGTGGAGAACTCAAAAAACTGAAAATAAGCCTACCACGTGATCCAGCCATACCACTCCTTGGCATATAACCCAAAGGACTCATCCTACTGTAGAGTTACCTGTACATCCATGTTGTTGCTGCTCTCTTTACAAAAGCTAAGAAATGGAAACCACCTAAACCTTCAACTGATAATGAAAATGAAAATGTGGTCCATCTACACAATGGAGTTCTATTCAGCAGTAGGAAAAGATGAAGTTATGAATTTTGCAGGTTAATGGATGGAACTAGAGACTGTTATACTAAGTGAAGTAAGACAAAGTCAGAAAGGCAAGCAACATATGTTCTCCCTCATTTGTGGATCCATAGCACCAATCCCTTGTATGTGAGTATATGTCCTGATGTAACAGCAGGAGCCAGGAAAATGGAAAAGAAAAGGGAGAGAAAGAGCCCCAAAGAGGGGGATAGTAGGGAACAGATGTTACGGGGGGGGGGGGGGGGGAGGGTTGGGCTGGCGGAGGAGGGGGGAGGGACATGCGGG
>NW_008351881.1:8295488-8297589 GCF_000622305.1 Nannospalax galili | reverse complement strand
GTGGGGGGGGGGGGGGAGTGGGAGTGTTTGGCTGGGAGAGGAGGAGGGAGGGACATGCAGGGGGCCATGGTGATGGGGATGGAGGGAACTCAGGGGGATGAAGGGAGGTGGGTGTTATTGGGAGGAGGGTGAAGATAATAGGAGTGCTTGGACTGGGAGGGAGGAGGGAGGTTGGATGGGGGGAGAGATCAGAGATGAATGGATCTTGGGGGTCAAGGGAAGACAGAGGGAAGCGTGTTGGCTCCAGAACCCGTGAGAAATGCACATATGGTATCTGAACATTAGTGCATATGTATAATGGGGCTGTATGGCAAGGAACATGGTGCTAGACTGGAACTACCGCCCTTTGAGTGGTTGTTCACAGGAGTCCAAAAGACTTCCAAAATAACACAGGCTATTGCCAGAGCGCTTGCTTATCTCCCATCACTCCAAGATAAGACCCTACTGCTGAAGACAGGACATA
This sequence comes from Nannospalax galili, assembly GCF_000622305.1. NCBI lineage: Eukaryota > Metazoa > Chordata > Mammalia > Rodentia > Spalacidae > Nannospalax > Nannospalax galili. The sequence continues at coordinate 8,297,126 of NW_008351881.1, read as the reverse complement.
CTTCAGACATAGGGCTTGGACCAATGGATCAGGAACTGACCTGGAAGCCTTCTACCTGAAGTTTAGTTCTCATAGTTCTAGAAGATAATATGTAAGCTGCTAATGGAGAAACTCAATCAGTGGTTCAACCCAGCCCTAAAGCCTAGTAACTATAACAACTGCCACAGCAAACTACCTCTATTGATGCAGTAGTGGCACTGTTATCTGTGGGGTAATCAACAGCTATCTAATTGGACTTAAAGCCCTCTCGATGGTAGTGAACTCATGGGTGGCACTGTAAACAGCCAAATATGCATGGCTGGAGAGGTCATAGTTCCTAGAGAAAACTCTCTGTCATATCTCTAGACAAATGAAATTTCTTACCATATGCTAAATATGGATCCTTATATTTGCAGACAAGTATACCACACTCTACTCATCAAAGAAACTTCTGTTTTCAGCAGATGGAGGCTACTGCAGAGTCCCACAACTGGTCACATACAGAAAATATACATCTGAGAGATGGCCACTCCTAGGTGACATATCTACAGTGGAACCCTCATGGAACAGAACAGAACAGAAGTTAGAGAGAAAACTAGTGCTTCCCTCAACTCTCACCAGTGAAGCTTCCTTATACAACAGATTGTGATGCACACAGAAGGCCTCAGCTGGCCAAGTTTTAGAGAATAAGAGACTTCAAAGTGTGTCCCTGAATAGGACTCCTATATCAAACCTCACCTACCTGTGGCTCAGAGACCATTGCAGAAGTAGGGGCAGAAAGAGTGTGAGAGCCAGGGCTGGTTCATGAACATGGGGAAACAGGCCTTCAGGCTTGCACATGTGAACTTGCAGGAATGGTGGCGTCAAGCACAAGACTCATGCCAACTCAATCAGACAAAGTCCCAGATTGGAGCAAGAAAAATGGGCAGTGGGCCAGCCCTAGTCTGGGAACTGTTGGAGACTGATTACTACTGGGTGAGGGAGAGTAGACCTTATTTATGAGCTCCAGATAGGCTGACAAGACTCCAGTGGGTGAATTTGCACCAGAGGACATCTGGGCAAAATTGCTTGACTGGGTAGGGCTTAACATGTATTGTGGAATGCATGAGGTCTGGTAGGGTGGTGGGCATGAGGGAGGAGGTGTCTAAATTTGATTAAGAACTGTTGTATGAAATATACAAAAGCTTAAGAATTTATTATGTGTGTGAGTGTATTGCCAGAATGTGTATAAGTGCACCCGTGTTGTGCAATGCCCATGGAAGTCAGAAGAAGGTGTTGGATCCCCTGGAACTGGAGTTACGGATGGGTACTGGGACTCAAACCATCTCTCTAGCCCCTCAATAAAGTTTTAATTAAAAAAATTTTTAAATAATTAAAAAAAAACATTATTACTAGACAACAGTGACCAGTCTAATTCAAAGAAAATGTCATAATTATTTGACTTCCTCTTTGAAGAACAACCAGTGTTCTTAACCGCTGAGCCATCTCTCATTTTATTATTTTTTAACAAAGCATAAGGTAGGGGTTTATTTACAGAAGAGTGGGTGCCCCACATTTGCATCTGTGCCACAAAGTCCACACTCAAATACAGATCCTGTGATCTCCTGACAGCCCCACAAAATGATGAGAGGTGCCTCTTGGTGTTCTCGGCATATATAA
>NW_008351881.1:8293761-8295469 GCF_000622305.1 Nannospalax galili | reverse complement strand
ATATGTGTGTATATATATATATATATATATATATATATATATATATCTTTTGCCCCTCCCTCCACATGCAGCTAAGGTGGACTGATTGAGGGGGTGGTAACTGACTCTCCCCTCAACTCCTTGAGGAGCATGGAAGGAGGTGTGACTATAGCTTGCCAGCATAGTGGTTGGAGGACATTTCCAGTTAACACTCCACCCCTTCCTCTCTTACATTCTTTCTGCCAACTTCTTCCGCAAAAGTCTGTGAGCCTCGGAGGGGGTGGTAGGTGTCGGTGATCTCCCTCCTGTTGTGGCAAGGCACTGAACTTTTGGGTCCCTTCATCATCTGTTTTCCATGGGCTGTTGGCCAGTTTCAGTGGGATTCCATCTACACCACGTGGAGGCTGGATCCAGGCACTCTCAGGTGGTCTTCTGTGTTCTCCTTGACTTCTTTATGTGATGTTTTCATGAATCTTCTACACTGTTGATCAAATGAGTGTTTTCCCTTCAAAAAGACTCTCCACCATGATCAAGTTGGCTTCATCCCAGAGATGCAGGAATGGTTCAACATACATAAACCAATAAATGCAATCCACCACATAAACAGATCCAAGGACAGAAACCATATGATCATCTCATTAGACACAGAAAAGGCCTTTGACAAAATCCAATATCCATTCATGATAAAAGTCATAGAGAACATATAGGCACACAGGAAACATATCTCAACATAATAAGGCAATATACCACAAACCCACAGCCGACATCGTACTAAATGGAGACAAAGTATTCCGATTAAAATCAGGAACAAGACAAGGATGTCTGCTCTCTTTATTCCTGTTCAATATAGAAACTGAAGTCTTAGGTACAGCAATAAGACAAATGAAGGGGATAGAGGGAAAACACACATTGGAAAGGAATATTTCAAAATATCTTTATTTGCAAATGATAAGATTCTATACATAAACAACCTAAAGACTCCACCAGAAAACTCCTAGAGCTGGTAATACATTCAGCAAAGTAACAGGATATAAACTTAACACCTCCAATCAGTAGCCTTCCTATACACCAACATAAAATATCTTGGAATAAATCTAACAAAGGAAGGACTTGTACAATAAAAATTTTAAGATGGGGGGCAGTTATACAAGGAACCTAGAGGATAAAGGGAAAGAAGGAGCTCAAGAGAGGTGGGATCATAGAATAAGGGTATTATTAAGGGAGAAGTGGAAAAAACGGGCACCTTAAAGGAGGAAACCATGGTGGAAGGGTTAGACAATGTGAGAGATAAACAATGCCTAGCTAGTTTTAGAAAACCAGAGGGAACCATATTAGGCCAACAACCTACTGGCAAACTGTACATACAACCAGAACAAAGAATGTAATATATGCCTAGGCAAGGTTTATCAGAGAGTGTTTGGTATTTGCCCAAGCTCTGTCTACATGGCATATGGTAATTAAAAGTACCAGACTGGTGGAACTAACCTTCTTGGTTAAGTATGGCTGTTAAACAAGTATGGCTTGTTTAACAGCCATACTTTGAGGCCTATACTAATTTGGACAGGGGGACATAAAGGACACTTTTTGCTCCTTGCCCTCCTAGGTCAACTAGTTCCAGGGACTATGAACATCTCCCAAAATGTCTTGTAATTGTGGTGGGTCACCTGTCCTCTTGATCAAGGAGGCCAAGGAGACCCCGCCAGATGGACTTGAACCAGTGTCCAGTCTA
>NW_008351881.1:8235338-8293228 GCF_000622305.1 Nannospalax galili | reverse complement strand
TTGGCCAGGTTGGCCAAAGGGACTTCCAGATAGTAACCCAGCATAGAACTTGGAAAATGAACAGCAGACCCCAATCTTATCTAAAGGAATATTGATAACTGATTGCTGCTAGATGAGGAACAGCTGATCTTTCTAAACCCAGGGTCTCTAGATAGGCTGACTGGATTCAAGATTGTGTGGGATGTTCTGTATGACATACACACAGAAAAATCAGCAAATTTTAAAAAAAAGATATTTGAGGAGGAAGCATAAAAATTCACTTCATGTTAAATAGTAGAGGTGATAAATATTACCAGTGAAATCTACCTGATGACTTTCTATCCATACTCAGGTACTAAGGATCCGAGTGTAAGTAACTGTTACTAGTAATCATCAGATACATAGGCACATGTGCAAACATCTAAGTGTTAGTAGCATTAAAAATGTAGGAAAACAGCATATTTTAAAATGAAATGCAGATCTTCTTTAAAGGGTAAAAACTCATTCAGTTTTATATCTTACAGGGTTTATATTGAGTTCAATATTGTATAACTGTATTAACTCAACTATGAACCTAAAAATTTACAGCCACTTTTGAAAAAGATGTATCCTTTCTCTGGAGTGTGTTACTATGTTAAAGCTGTAATGAAATGCTTCTTCTAATCGTGTGGTTATTAGATTTTTTAAAAATTTAAAAATTAATAATTCTTCAAAGCATAAAAATTTGCACCTTAATAATTAGTAGATGTGAAAAACATTACCACTGAAATCTACCTGATGACTTTATATCCATGCTTAGATGACAAGGAGCTCAGAAAGTAACTGACTATGACTAGTAATAATCAGATATATAGAGATCAGAAACATATGTGCAAACATCTTAGTGTTAATTGCATTAAAAATGAGGAAATTAATTTTGTCACATTTTGGTACTATGTAAATTAGTATTTTTACTTTAGAAAATTGTAAGTTTTGTAATATAGTCTGTTATGAAGAATCAAAGAATCTATAGCTAATGCTGTTGTAATGAAATGCTTCTTCTAATTATGTGTTTATTAAATAAATAATTAAAAAAAAGAAAAACAAAATGAAACTGTAAGAGACTGAAGAAAGAAATTGAAGAAGATACCAGAAGATGGAAAGACCTCCCTTGATTATGGTTTGGTAAGATTACTATTGTGAAAATAACCATTCTACCAAAAGCATCTATGAATTCAATGCAATATTCATTAAAATTCCAACACAATTTTTCATAGAAACTGAAAAATAATATCAAATTTCATATGGAAACACAAAAACCCAAGATAGCCAAAATAATCCTGAATAATAAAAGAACAGCTGGAGGCCTTACCATCCCTGATCTCAAATTATACTACAGAGCTATAGTGATAAAAACAACACAGTACTGGCATAAAAACAGACACATTGATCAGTGGAATAGAATTGAGGACCTAGATTTAAATCCACACATTATTGGAGCCACGAATGCACACTGGAAAGAAGAGAGCATGTTCAACAAATGGTGCTGTTAAAACTGGATAGTGGCATGTAGAAAAATGAAACTAGATCTTCATCTCTCACCATGCACAAAAGTTAATTCCAAATGGATCAAGGACCTCAATTTAAGACCTTATATCCTGAATTGGAAGAGAAAGTAAGGAATACATTGAAACTTACAGAAACAGGAAAGGACTTTCTGAACAGGACTCCTATAGTGCAAGCATTAAGTTCAACAATTGACGAATGGGACCCAAGCTAAAAAGCTGTACATCAAAGGACACCATCATTCAAGTGAAGAGGCAGCCTATAGAATGCGAAAAAATCTTTACCAGTTATACTTCTGACAGAATATACAAATAGAATATACAAAGAACTAAAAAAACTAAACATCAAAACCAAAAACAGACAACCCAATTAACAAGTGAGGCATGGAGGTGAACAGGGAGTTCCCTACAGAAGAAATGCAAATTGATGAGAGATACTAGTTTTAATGTTCAACATCTTTAGTCATCAGGGAAATGCAGCTTAAAACTACTTTGAGAGTTCATCTTATCCCACTCAGAGTGGCCAAGATCCAGAAAATCAAACAATGACAAATGCTGGTGGGGATGTGGAGAAAGGGGAGCTCTTATCCACTGCTGGTGGCAGTGCAAAATGGTGCCACCACTATGGAAATCAGTATGGAGACTCCTCAAAAAGCTCTATTGCATAACCCAGCCATACCAGTCTTGGGCATATACCCAAAAGATTATAACCTACTACAGGTATTTCACCTGTGTGTTCATCCATGTTCATTGCTGCCCCTTTCATATTAGCCAGAAATGGGAAAAAAAACCTAGATGTTTATCAAGTGATGAATGGGTAATGAAGCTGTGGTATATATACACAAAGAAATATTATTCAGCTCTTTAAAAATGAAATTATAAAGTATGCTGGTAAATGGATGGACTGGAAACAATCATCTTGAGTGAGGTAACCCAGACCCAGAAAGACAAATGTTGCATATTCTCTCTCATAGCTGAATGCTAGCTTTGAAATCTTAGATATGCATGTTTGAACTTGTAAATCCAGAGGTCAAGAAACTAATAAATGGCCCTGTGGTAGGGTGGGAGGCTTCCTGGGAGGATGGTTGAATGTATTGAAAGGGGAACATAGGAAAGATTAAATGGGGTGGGGGATGGGAGGTCAGGGTAGCAAAGGGAGCAGGGTGTGGAATAGCCAACACTAAAGGCCTTCATAAAAAGCCATATGGAAAAAGAGAGGAAAAGCAGTTACCCTATAACAGGGGACATTGCCCATTCTAGACATCAGCTAATAGGAAAACAAAGCAAAACTCCCTCAGTGCCAGGAATGGACTCCCTCTCCATAAGCTGTTGACAAGGGGTCTCTTAGACCCTCAAATAATTCTGATCACTGCTCCTCCTCTTGGTTACCTACCAGAACTTCATGGTCAGACCCTATTTCTGAAGATACTACATTCATGAGCTATAGAACAAATGAAGAGAAATCAAGCTAGTGCTGACTTCAGAGCCTCATATCTACTAGTTAGTGTTCATGGTGCTAGAAGGTGCTAGTCATGTTTCTGGAAGGAAAAATAATTATCAGTTTTATCCAATTGTGAATCCTGTGAGCTACAACAACTGGTCTGGCAAGTTATGGCCACTGGTACAATAGTGGTACAAATGTTTTGGGAGTAACCAACTACTCTTTAATTGGATTTAAGGTCTCCTTCATAGGATAGAGCCCATGCCTGGCATTAATAGCAAGCTTAGGAACTTGAGGCTAGACAGGTCAGGGGACATATGGGAGAGCCTAATACTAGTTTTCTACTAAATAGTTATTGTATTAAACTGAGTCCCAATGACTTATTGTTATACTCATAAATTAATGCATCTCTCTACTCTCACCAGAGAAGTTTCCTTATGTAGCAGATGGTGGTTAACACCAAATCTCACTACTGTCCAATGTACAGAGAACAAGAGGCTGCAGAGTGCTTATCCCTGAATAGGACACTTAGATCAAACTTCTGCCTCCCAAGGCTGAGAGATCATTGTGGAAGAGGGAGTGGAAAGACTGTAAGAGCCAGAGGTGGTGGATGATCACAAGGAAATAGTTTTTGAGACAACCAGTTGATTACTCATATGAACTCACAACAATGGTGACAGCATGCTCAAATCCCATGCAAGCTCAAACCAGACAAAATCCCAGCTTAGATATGAGAAAGTGGGTAAGAAACCCCAACACTGCCTAAGAAAAATTTGGCAATTGATGGCTGCTAGGAGGGAAAGAAACAGTCTCTTTCAAGGATGGGACTCTATAGGTTAACCAGGCTCCAGTGGATAGACACATATACTGAAGGAATTTGGGAACACAAATTTGATTCTATAGGCCTTAATTTATATATGTATATACACACATATTTATGTATATATAGTGTAGACTACATTAAATTGGTCAGGGGCAAGAAGGGGAAGTGCTGATAGGGGAGGAGATCTAAATGCCATCAAATCATATTACATGAAAATTGCAAAATTCAATAAAAATGTTTTTTTAAATAAATAAAAATAATGTTAAAATAAAACTAAAAAAATCTAGAGCCTATTTTAAAAAGTGTGTTTTTTATTGAAATGTCCTTAAGCACAAATTTTACATCTAAATATCTGTTTGTAAGCATAAGATCCATTTTTATAGGTACTTACTGTGTAATAAGTACTGCATTGCTCTCAAACACCCAATGGGCTAGGTGGAATGTGTTACCAAAGGCTTAGAAACAGAGATCAGAATGAAGTAACTGCTATGGATGGGAGACTAAGGAAAGGTTTTAGCTGTGGCATTTAGGAGAGATGAGTGGAATTTTCTACTGCTAGTTAATACCCAAAGCTGGGCTTCATTTGGATATGAGAGCTGTTCTACACTTCCTCACTAGGAACTAAACAGACTATGAAAGAAAACCAGATTTTTTTTTCTGAAGAGATTTAAATAATCTGCGATTAGATTTTAGAAAACCTACTTCAACAGCTTTTCCTCTTAAATTTTTTCACATAAAGTTATGCCTAAGAAGCCTCAGAAAAAAATACATAACAAATGTACATTCTTGAAAAAAAAAATGAAGGGCTGGGGGTACAACTCTCCAACAGAGCATTTGCCTCACATGCTCAAGGTTCTAGATTCAGTACTGAGATAGGGGGTAAAAAATCCACCAGACTTTCATGTTGAATGGTGTTAAATAGATGCATTTTACTGAAATAAAACTGTTTTTTTTTTTTTTAATTTTTAAGAATCAGGAGAAAAATTCATTCATAGTAGCTTAAAAAACAGAAATAGACCTAATAAAGGATAAAAGTCTCTACAACAAAAACTTGAAGACACTGAAGAAAGAAATTAAGGAAGGCCCTAGAAGGTAGAAAGGTTCATGGATTGGCAGAACTAATTTTGTGAAAATGGCTTTTACTGATATCAATTCCTATTAAAATCCCAATGACATTCTTCAAAAGACTAGAAAAAATATTAAAATTAAAAATGCAAAAGATCCTGAATAGTCAAAATAATCCTTAGCAGAAAGAGCAACGCTGGGATTATTATAATACTCTATCTAAAATTTTATTACAGAGCCATAGTAACAAACATAGCATGGCCTTGATACAACAGCAGACATACAGGCTGACAGAGCAGAGTAGTGCTCTGGTTCAGAAATAAATCCACGTAGTTATAATCACCTAATTCTTGACAAAGCTGTCAAAATAGACAGTGGAGAAAAGAGAACCTCTTTAACAAATGATACTGGGGGAAACTAGTTTTCCACTTGTAGAAGAATAAAACTAGGTTCATAGCTCTCATCCTGCACAAAAATAAATTCACAATGGGTCAAAGACTTGAACGTAAACCTGAAACTTTGAAACCACTAGGGGCAAACATAGGGGAAAAACTTGAAACATGGGTGCAGGGAGGGGGTTCTGAACATTCCAATGGTAAGAAAATAATCCCAAGAAGTGGCGAGATTACGTGAAATTAAAAACCTTCTATGCAGCAAAGGAAATAATCACTAGAGTGAAGAGACAGCCTACATAATGGGAAGCATCTTTGCAACTGCATATCAGGTGTGGATTAGTATCTAAGATATATAAAGAACTGCAATAATTAAAGACCAACACCTCCCTGCCCCCCAAAAAATCATCCAATAAATAAATGGGCTAATGGCCCAGACAGTTCTCAAAAGATGAAATAGAAGTAGTTAGAAATACTTGAAAAAATATTCAACATCCTTAGGCAAATTAAAACTGCTTTGAGATTTCAGCTCACCCTTGTCAGAATGGATATCATCAAGAAGACAAATGCTGGCCAACATTTGAGGGAAAGGAGAACCCTCATTTAGTGCTGGTGGGAGTGTAAACTTCCCTTCAAAAAACTGGAAATGCTACCATTCTATGATCAGGCAATATTATTCTTGGGTACATACTCAAAGGACTCAAAATTAGCATACAAAACACAGACACAGACAGACAGACACACACACACACTCATTGTTGCTCTATTCACAATAATTAGGAAATAGAACCAGCCTAGATCTGCATCAACAGGTGAATGGACAAAGAAAATGTGTGCACATGATGGAATTTTATGCATCCATAAAGAAAAGGAAATCATGGTAGTTGCAGTAAAATGGCTGCAATGGGAAATCATGTTAAACAAAATAAGCCAGACCCAGAAAGACAAATACCATGTGTTTTCTCTTATATGTGAAACCTAGTGATGCCAGGGAAATTGGGGTTCCTCCTTGGGGCTCATAGTCTCATTAATAAAAGAATTTAATAATAGACTCAAATGGCAGTTGGAGGACAATTTTATTAGTACTTAAAAGAAAAACCGCCAGGCAAACTGTAAATCTCAGCAGCTGCCCAGAGGAGGGAGAGAATGGAGCAAAGGAAAAAAATGTCGGTGTGGAGGTCTGGCACCTGGCAGCAGGCAGCCATGGGCAGGGGTAGGCTTTAAAGAAACAGGAAGGAAGCAGAAAAGGCATACTTGGGTTCTTGCCAGCATCCCAAAGATAAAGACAGAACAAAGGAAAAGGAAAATTGCACCTTTGGACTCAGAAAGGTTGGCAGATCCAGCTAAACCTCCTGGTGGCTCAGCCCCTAAGGACTGTGTTAAGAGGAAAAGTACAGTATTGTATTAAAGAAATAATTATTCCTCCTACTGCTTTATCATGGCTTAAGGTGAACTCAGCTACCTATGGGTGGTGCCACCTTCCTGAGGGGTAGTCCCTTAGCCAGGTCCTCGACCTTACCTAACTTGAATGTTAGGTCTCCTCCCAGACCAGAGGTTCTAGTCTCTTGACCAGAAGGAGTTTTCCCTTAATGGGCCTTTACTGTTACTCTGGAGTTAAAATTATACATATATGTGTATGTGCGTGTGTAGGTCATGAAATTGGAAAGGGGATCGTGAGAAAGGAAGAAGAGATCTTAAGGGAGGAGGAAAACAAGGTAATGGGATACATGTAATCAGAAAGAGGTGACTAACTGGGAAAAGATAGGGGACCGACTGGACGTTGGTGGGGGCACAGGGTGGGGGCACTGGGTGAGGGGAGTAAAAGAGAACAGAGCATTGTGACACATGTTATGAAGATGTCTTGATGAAACACATCACTTCATATCATAGCCTAAAAAATTAAAAGGATGGGATCACTATAATCCAGGTAAGTTACTCTCAAAGTGTCATCTATGATTCTGGGTGTAATTCTAGTTAATTTAAAGACTGAGCCACAAGTATATATCACCTAGTTGCACTTTTGTTTATTAAATCTTTACTTATTTTTGGCTATTTCCAGTTAGGTTCTGTTCCAGACACTTGGAAAATACTAGGGTAAAAAACAAAGATTGCCTCTTTTCTGGTGCTTACGGTATAAGTAGAATGAGAAACCATTACACGCTAAGATCCACAGGCAGGTTGCCTATGTTTCAAGTAGTGTTAATAAAACATATAGCCACACCTACTCATTAACATATCAATTGCTGGTTTTCCACTATAATAGCAGAATTAAGTAATTTCAATAGAGACCTTAAAACCTTCAAACTTAAAACATTTACTACCTTGTTCTTTAAAAAACACTCATCAGGGACTAGAGAGATGGCTTAATGGGTTGAGGTTAAGAGCACTGACTGCTCTTGCTGCAGACCCGAATTTGGTTCCCAGCACCCACGTGGCAGCTAACAACCTTCATTAACTCCATGTCAGTGCCGGTGAAGTGGCAGGATTCATATAACATCAAGTCATCCTGTAAGAGCTTTGACACTTAATTATGTCAAAAGGAGAGAACATGAAACTCCCCTAGCCACTGGAAGGGCAGGTTATAGCCATTAATTACCAAGAGCCTCCTGACCATCCTGCTCCTATCCATTTCAGTAGTCTTAATTTTCCATAGCAATGAATTTTCTAGACTAGTGCCATAGACCACAAAAGAACTGGAAAGGAAGCTCCCACTCAAAGGCAATTTATAGTTAGATATCGTACATGATACTAATGTTTTGTCCATTTGAAATACATAGGTTGTACTATATAATACACCATACTGTGAAGTGTAACCACTGTCCACATAGTTGACTGGGATCAGAAAGCTATATTTAAATCAGTTCCCATCAGGAGGGCTTAATGCCACTAGCTGTGAACACACTTATCACGCAATTGCCTGCTGCTAATGCACGGTCATCCTAGGAGAGCATTAGATAGGAATTGTGTGTACATGCATTTCTGCACATCTTGTTCAAGACCCCACGATCTCCCCACTCTGCTAGTCTTCCAGCCATTTTCTATTCTCTTACAGTGTTTTTAAATACCAATCAAAATGTCTACTGTTTCTGTAGGAGACAAGAAAGCAAAATGGTATAAAAGGTTGAATTTTTTGTTGTTGTTCAGGGCCCTGCTTTAGAGAAATCTCTCTCTCTCAGAGACTGTACTGGTATAATAAATTGCTTCTTGTTTGGCCTGGGGGATCTGTTTTCTGGCCCGATCACCCCCCTACTTCACTTCTCCCTGTCCATCCTTAGAGTAGATGGAAGGGCTTCAGGTAATAGCCTGTGTGACTAGTACTGGGTTTGGAGGGTGCTCTGCCTGTACTCCTGCTTTCTTAAGTCTCAAGTGATGCCCCTCCCAAGATATATTCCTGTCCCCACTCTCCTCCACTACCCTCCTCTGTGCCCTTTGAAATTGACCTTTGTGAGGAATTCAGGGCTTTCCTGCCTCTGCTCCCTGACTTTTATTTTTGGCTCCTCTTCAACCCTCTTGTTGCCCATCTCACACAACACTTCCATGACACTTGCTGTGGCCAGAAGCCATCAGATGAGGTAGGAAGAGTCTGGCCTCTCACACTCTGGAACCACATGTGGTCACTCTCCAGCAGCCTGGGAGGTAGGTGCCTGGTCATGGGCTCTGCTGTCCTGCTGCCCTGTAGTCCCCACCAGCTGATGCTCTTTGATCTCAGGGTCTCCAGGTGAACAGAGCACTGACGGGGTGACTCAGACCTGCCAGCTCTCAGAGTCCTAGGTGGTTGGTTACACCTGGGGAAAGGCCACAGGGAGACAGCACACTTTTCTGAGTTGGATCCTTTTCCTATAATTGCTTTGCTTTTTAAAAAACTCTAGTTTTGATGCTGTTACCCTTGACAGGGACCCAGAGGAGCTTGGTGTCACAGCGTTTTAGGATCAGTGGGTCTGGGTTCCTGACACGATGCGACATTTCCCACTTTGGGTCCAGGACCACTGAATGCTGCAATGTGGATGCGTGTGGAAATAAAGGCAATTCATTGTGTTGGGAAGTTTGCTTGTTTTAAATTTAGTACTTGTGTGAAACCACCTTTTGAAGCAGCCACTATCAAGTCAGGGAAGCATTTGATGTTCCCATTGGTCTTTAGAAAGTACACCTTAGCTCTATGGATTTAATATCCTGTAAGTAAAGTTTAGCACAGTATTATATATAAGCAGCCATTTTGTCAGACCATTGCCTGATTTTAACATAAAACAAGCTGTGCACTTAAATTCAAAAACAGAAAGAAAACCATGTGACTGCAGGCTTAGAGCTCTGGAAGTGCCTGTGGTAGTTTATCAGTAATTAGAATCTGGGCTTAATTATACATTCTGTTTGCTGAATTGAGTCTGTTAGGTTGGATAAAATACAATATTTGTGACTAGTTCTAAGTCCAGACTTAAAATACAAGGCCTGTTGATAAAACTTGTGGGGCCTTTGTTTGATGTCTTGAAGACTCCCATATATCTAAAAGATCCAGAGTGTTATTTGAGCGTTAAGTAGATGGAAAATCTAGCATAAAATCTCAAATCTTAATTAAGAAAATTTGGCAAAGTTAAACAAGAAGCAGCTGCAACAGAGGCATTTTTAGCCCCATTTTCAAAGCTTTGGGTTGTCGTTGGAGCAAAATAGAACAAATTGTCTCAAATCTTGTTTTCTGAGCAAGCAGTTCTATCGATGGTTCAGCGTGCCACTGCCACAGCCAGCATGCCAAAAACAACAGGATGGGACGCACCACAAATCTATTTAGAATTAAGCCAGTAATTACTGCATTTGTGATCATTTCCAAGAATTGTTCCTGCTCAAATATTAAATGGAAAGGAAGAAAAGCTTGAGTTTTGAAAGTTTCCATTTTATTTCTCTTTTACTTCACTCATTAATGATTTATGTGACTATACTATTAATAGTTTTAAAGAGAGCACAAGTCACTTTAGTTTGACTTAAAGTCCTAGGATACTAGCTATTTCTGGATCTGCCCTTTATTATCAAATAAATAAATCTTAGTTTGGCCGCCCCCCCCAAAACCCAAACATCTTTTTGCCAAATGTTGGGTCAGAGTGCAGGGATGGCGCTGACCCTTCCTCCACCCATCCAAAGCCTGGCTTTTCAAAATAGAGATGGACTCCTTTATCCTAGGAAAATACATGGTTTTAAGTGAGTCTGTGCAATGCTCAAACAAATTCCCCTTCCTGTTGCCTAGTTCCTGCTCTCATTCCCATTGCAAGTTAGGTTTGCCAGAGGATCATGTAAATGTTTATGGTGCTCATCAGTCTAGCAGGAACTGTGTCTGTTTGCACATTTTAGAGCGTGGGGGATTCTTTTTGGTCCCCTTCACCGTTGTCTGAGATTTATGCTTAATAATTGTTATTAAGTATGAATAAGAATACATTCCTTTACCGCCCTCTTTCAACTAGGTGGTCTTCCTAAGGTCAAATCTGGTAAAGTTTGACCACACAGGTGACTTACTGACTGACTGTCAGAAAGATGAAGATTTATTTGAAAAAGAACTTGCATTAATTATTTTTCTGTTGCTATGATAAAATATCATTGGCAAAAGCAACTTAAGGAAAAAAGTCTTTATTTCAACCTATTGATACTGAGGGACAGAATCTTCATGACTTCCCAGTCATAGTGTGCTGGCAGGAGCAGGAAGCTGGCCGATTACATTTCATCTACATGCAAGACGCAGAGAGAACAGAAAGCAGGGTGACATTATAAACTCTCAAAGCCTGCCCCAAGTAATGGGCTTCCTCCAGCATGGTTGCACCTCCTAAAGGTTCCATAACCTCCCTCAAACAGTGCCACCAACTGGGGACCAAGTGCTCACATACATGAGCCTGTGGAGGACATTTCTCATCCAAGCCACAAAAGAGCTTAGAAATGTCCAGGAAAGATCTGAGCATAACGATTTGTGCCTATGATTCTAGCACTCAAGAGGCTGAGGTAGAATGATTATAAGTTTGAGGTCAGCCTGAGTATAAGAAGAGGAGGAGGAGGAAGAGGAGGAAGAGGAGAAGAAGGTGGAGGAAATATCTGGGTAGGTTCAGCTTATTCATAAGACAAGATGGAGTTGCTTGGCGTGGTGTTCTTTTAGCCACGTCTGTCAGAATCATTCATTACCAGGACCAGATGCTCTTCCTTGGTCATTGACAATCAGTTTATAGAGGACCGGTCACCATGCAGCTTAGTGTGGTAATTCTCAACTTTCCATATCTTAAAAGTTTCAATTTGGGGCTGGAGAGATGGCTCAGCAGTTGAGAACACTGACTGCTCTTAGAGAGGACCAGGGTTCAGTTCCCAGCACCCACTGGTGGCTAACAACTGCTAACAGTTGCCCATTACTTCAGTTTCAGGAGATCTGATACCCATTTCTGACCTCCACGGGCATTGCACTCATACACATAAAATAGAAATAACAAAACAAAAAATTTTGAAGTTTTTATCTTGATTGATTGATTGAGGCAGGTTCTCCCTGTAGCCTCAGCTGACTTGGAACATCAGGGTGGCCTCAGTCTCACAGAGATCCACGTGCCTCTGCCTCCCAAGTGCTAGGATTAAAGGTGTGCACAACCACGCCCAGCTTTTAAAACTTTTATTTTATGTGTGTTTTGTCTGCATGTATGTTAAGTGAACCCTTGTATGCAATGTCTGCAGAGGCCAAAAGGGGGGATGGGATCCCCTGGAACTGGCATTTCAGATGGTGTTATTAGCTGCCATGAGGGTCCTCTGGAGGAGCAGCCAGTGCTCTTAACTGCCGTGTCAGCTCTCTAGCCCTTCGGTATTCTTTTAAAAGGAAATGGGGAGGGAGTGGGAAGAATGTACCAAAGTCATCTTTAAATATTATTGCTATGTAGGCATCAAGTGTCTCTCTTGGTGCACCTCACTGCATGTGCAAGGTGATCTCCTCCTGTCTGTCTCCAGGAGCTCTCTGTCCCAAGATTTAGTATACATGAGCATGTACGAAATAGTAAATGTCCAAGATTTTTATTAATTTCTAGTAGTATACAATCATTGAGTAGATTGTGGGGAGGGGAGGGAGCACAGATTTTCAATAATCGATGTTAAGACGTTAAAAACCCATGTTCCCTGTTTGGGCACAGAGCAACAAGTTAAGACCATGTCAACAGAATTTCTTAGAATGCATTTTTTTTTTCTGATTTTAAATACATTTCTAACCCACAGGGATGCGCAGGACTACATGGAAAGTAAGAGAGCCTTACATTGGCACATTTCATTTTAGAGTGATCAGAACATTTTTGCATATATCAAAGAGGCTTTTTCCTGTGTGTTATAAGTACATGCATGCAAAAATATGCACACGGACTGTATACCTTTGTTGGCAATGACCATGAAGGACAAACTACCAAGGTGTACCTGCCTAGCTCTCCAGACTAACTACCCCTTTCCACAGTCCCCGGAGTAACTTTCTAGCAACACCTGAGACACATTTTCATTTTCCTTCAAAATGATCCCTGAAAATCTTCCAAAATCTTAGAAGTAGAAGAGACTTAATTTTATTATATTCCTTTCTTACTTATTTCATCATAAAGTTGGTTTTGTGATTTATCTGAGCAATCTTCTGTACTACAGTAAAAGGTTCTATAAAACTAGTCCAAAGGAAAACATCTCCTGTTCCAAGCCCAGCAAATTTCCTCTTCCAGACGGTCTGTAGGGATCGGCCAGCTATACCGTCCCTTTCACTGCTTCTGCTCCGAAGTGCATAGGTATGTACACCACTGACAGCCCTTGGCTCCCTGGCTGCCTTTGCTCTTCCAGACGCTGTATCTTCCTTGGGGGAATATGGAGGAAGTGAAGGCTGCCTCTTTTCCTATTTTTGTTGGGTGCGTTGGTACAGAACGTCACCAGTATATCACATTTAAGTTGGTCATTAGACTGAAGTTGAATTTCCAAACTGCTGTATGAAGAGACATGGAGGTTGTGTTGTGTCTGGGGTTGTGACTTGCTCATTTGATTCCCAAGAGTCTTAAGAGAAGATTTACTATAACTGAGGGGGGTTTCATTAGAACTTGCCCTGGCACTCATATTACAAAGATGCTTTGTTTCCAGTGTTGAGAGTCATGTTTAGAAGGAAAACTGAGTTCTAGCTCCTCCTGTTCCTCTTCCTCGTCCTCCCCCTTCTTCCTCCTCCTCCTCCTCTTCCTCGTCCTCCCCCTTCTTCTTCCTCCTCCTCTTCCTCCTCCTCCTCCTCTTCCTCCTCCTCCTTTTCCTCCTCTTCCTCCTCCTCCCCCTTCTTCCTCCTCCTCCTCCTCCTCTTCCTCCTCCTCCTTTTCCTCCTCTTCCTCCTCCCCTCCTTTCCACCCCCTCCCCCTTTTGAAACAGGTTCTTGCTTTGTATCCCAGGATGACCAACACTCTTGAGCCTCCTGCTCCAGTGCCAGGATTAAAAATGTGTGCCACCACATCTGACTTACATCGAGAAGTTTCTAAAACCTTTCGTCCTGTGCTCAAGTCCCCGGGTTTGGACCTCAATTCATGTACAATGTGAATAGTTGGTGATTTTTATTGCACTGTTCCAATGAAATGTTTTTTCTTTTTTCTATGATATATTTTGTTTTGTTATAGTAAATCATTCTGATATATTGAATATGATTGCCATGTACATACTGAAATAAGACTATACAATTATAGGCAAATAGATATAATCAAAATGATAAAATAGCTATTTATAAAAGAACACAAGATACCAAAAATGAAATTTTAAGAAGAAAAGTCTTGGGGCTGGAGAGATGGCTCAGCAGTTAAGAGCACTGATTGCTCTTGCAGAGGACCCGGGTTCTAGTCCCAGCACCCATGTGGTGGCTATGAACCATCCTTAACTCCAGTTCCAGGGGAATCTGAAGCCCTCTTCTGACCTCCATGGCATTGCACGACATGGGTGCACTCACATACATTCAGGCAATACACTCATACACATAAAATAAAAATAATAAATAAAATATATTTTTAAAAAAGAAGAAAAGTCTATTTTTTTTCCTAGTTGCCAGAGCCAGTTGAGACTTAATTTTGGAAAAAAGAATTAAATTGGTTTGGGTTAAGAACATGGGCTACAGGGGTGCCCCAGGTGAGCGATGTCTCACAAAGTTGGGCAGAAGGCTAGGACTGAGCCTTGAGTGGGCCTCTGGTTCCCTGCACTCCACTGAACTATTAGGATATTCCTTTCTTTGAGGAAATGAGCTCTAACGCTATTTACTTCCACCCTTTGACTTGGGGTTATGGGGATGGGGTGGGGAGAGATCCTTAGGAATAAAAGTTTCAACATTTACCTCTCCAGGAACTGCAAACTGCATCTTGTGTGAAGAGCTGGTTCTCACACATCTCAGCTCCATCATCTCAGATGGACAACAGTTTTACCAGTGGAACTCTGCAAGCCATATAACAGCACAGGCCAGCGTCTGTTACTCTAAGATGCTCTGGGGGAGGGCAGCAGGCTCCTTCTGAAGGGGTGGCCTTGGGGATAGTCAAGGCACTGATTTAGAATGGCCAGGCTCTCTTTGGAAGGCAACTGGGCCCAAAATCCAGTTTCATTCATAATTTAGTGAAATTCCACTCACTACACTTTAACAAAATTGGGTAGTTGTAAATATTTTTTTTTTTCCTGTATGTTAAAAGCCTATGGACTTCAACTGCTTCAAAGGAAGTCTATTGGCCAAAATGGGTAATCTGTATCACCTGGTGGCATTTGCAATCATTTTGCTAGTGTAGGGAGTTTTAGGACTTCTGCAAGTGTGTTACAAACAGCCTAACAAAGCATGGGGTTGGCGGGTTGGTTACTGGGGTTAGGTACCCTTCTTTGGGCGTAACTCTTCATTGTGGCATTGACTTCTGGGAGAACGACAGAACGACATAGTATAACCCAGAAAGAGGTGTCTAGATGCTCCTACAACCTAGACACATGACTGAGCTTTAGCACAGAGAAAGTGAAGACACAAGGTAGTGCAGTGTCCTCTCAAGGGTAAATGGTTTTACCAAGAGTGAATAGGCTGAGTGGGCTCATAGGGACTGCAGAAGAGATAAAACCTTGCTGGTTATTTTTTCATGAATTTCAGTCAGGGTTCAACAGGAATATTCTATGTTCTGTGTACTTAAGGAAAGAAAAGTTTTAATATAGGAAATTAGGACCTTAGAAAATCATTAGCGGTATATTGTTCAAGTGGGTTTTAGGCAGGGCCTTCAGGAATGACTATAGGGCATGGAAGGGGACCACCAGGGAACACAACAAAGGATGGCGACAAATTACATGACTGTGGTACTCAACCTTGAATTAAAACTATGTATATACACATAGGTACACAGAAATATATACACACACTAAATATCATGCACTTGTGTATGTACATGTGCACGCGCATGCAAGTGCGCGAGCAGCTGTGTGACTTTAATCCTGGCATTGAAAGTCATAGAACCCTGTAGGAGAAAACTGTTCATCCACAAACACACTTGTCGGGAAGAATACCCTGCAGTTGCAGGAAGACTGTATCTGCTTCTCCTGTGCCTCCAAATCTCCTCCTAGAACGGCTAACTGAATTCATGTCCAGATCAGAAGCAATGAAGACACGTGAGAAGTGCAGCTTTTCACCTGTCATTTCAGGGAGGCCCAGAAACAGGAACCCAGGTTGAGTGTCTAGAATTCAACACACCTCCACTGAGTGCTGGCCCCCTCAACTGGCCAGTAGCGTATGGTACTCAACAAGACAAGGGTGAAGCCCACAGGACATTCCTGTGTCGGTGTGTCTGAAGTAATTTGCTTGGGCAATCTCAATCAGATCAGCTGGGCAGCTGGTATGACAGAAAAGGATGGAGGCTGTGCTTGTGAGCTACACAAGGAAATAACTTCCTGCAAGATAAGAGGCCATAGCAGATGTCTAAGGTTTGTGAATGGTTCCAGTGCTTTCCTTTCTTGATATTGGCAACCCTGCTCTTTCAGTGTTCATTCTGACAACAGCTTTGAGGGAGGAGAGTAGGCAGGCTGTCAGGTGGAGGGTGTTTTCTTGGCAAGCTTCCCTCTAGAAGCACTGGTGTCTTCCCCCACCAGGTGGGCTTTTCGACAGGTGTCTGAAGCACAGAGGGGATGGCACAATTGAGACGTACCATCCTGTGCGACCTGCAGGCTCCTCTGGTGATGCTAGTGGCTTCAAGTCCAGTGTCTCGCACAAGCATGTGAGCTGTACGGGTGACTTGTTGGGAGTCTGTGCTCTCACTGAGCCTGCTCAGAGAAGGTGAGTGCTTGTGGACTGGCTTCCAGCCTCAGGCTCCTCTCTGGTTGTGGGATCTTGGATCTGGCTATGTGGCAGGAAGCTGTCTCTTCAGGTCAGGAGGCTAACTCCCTATTTGGAGCAGGGGTAGGTTATTCATGGAAGAACTTGTCAACGTCTGCTTTAAAATCCCCTGGGTGGGCCAGAGAGTGGGTAAAAGACTAGCCATGCAAGCCTGACCATCTGAGTTAAATCCTGGAACCCACATAAAAATAAGCAGAACGGGGCAGCATGTACCTGTAATCCTAGTACCCCTAGTACCCTAGTACCTCCCTAAGGGGAGGCAGAGACAGGAGAACTGCCTGTAAACTCACTGGCCAGCTAGCCTGGAGCAAGGATCGTGGCAGAAAGAGAGACCCTGCAAGGTGGATGAGGTGGAAGGACAGACACAAAATCTTAAAATATAATCTCCGACGTCATCTGACTTGTAGGCGGCAGAAGTCCATGCTCTTTATACACCCTTCAAGATTCTGTTTGAGCTAGCCTGTGCCTGCCTGGCTTCAACTCCTGTCCCCCCTTGCTCACTAGATCCTGGGCACCTTGCCTTTGCTCTCTCTCTGTCTTCAGTTGGCCCTGTTCTGTTTACTTCAGAGTCTTGGGACTCAGGGTTTGCCTGGCGTCCTCTTCCCTCGGCTCTTTCCGTGGCTAAGTTCCAGAAGGTGAGGACATTATCATCTCCTCGGAGGTTAAAGCACCTACTTATTCTCTCAGCAATAATAAGGTTGTATGTGAGGAGAGTCACAGATTTTAGTGGGAGCTATAGAGGATTTGAGTGAACCAAGAAGTTACATCTTATTTGTGAAGGGAAAGATGAAATGTTGCTATAGTATCAATTTTTCTCAAATTATTTTCTTGCAATAAAAAGTACCCGTGGCGGAGCTGGAGATATGGCTCAGTGGTTGAGAACACTGGTTGTTCTTGCAGAAGACCGGGGTTCGAATCCCAGCACCCACATGGCAGCTAACAACTGTCCGTAACACCAGTCCCAGGGGATCAGACAGCCTCTTCTGACCTCCGCGGGCATTGCACAACAGGGGGACACTTACCTACACGCAGGCAATACACACATACATATAAAATAAAAACGATAAATAAAATTGAAAAATATACCAGTGGCATGCAAGTAATTTCTAACACTGGTGGACAGAATAAGCAAGCTAAAAGTTGAGAAATTAAGAACAGACAGAGGTCTCTTGCCCATAAACTAATAAAGTACAAAGCTACTAAACTTGAAAAAGCCTGCTGTTTGCAAAAGAAGTGACAGGAAGCGGAGCAAACCCTGAACATATCCTCATCTAAGAGTAACTTCATGTGTAGAAATGACAAAGAAAACACTACAGATCACTGGACAGGAAACTGAAACAAATGGATGGAGGGTTCCCACCTAGATGTGTGCTCGAGAGAACGGAAGTATGTGTTCACATGAAACTCATATGTGAATATTTATTACAGCGTTTCCAGAATAGCCCCAAAGCAGAAACAGCCCAATGCCTATGCAGTGATGGATGGATGAACTGTACTTCAATTTAGCCAAAACTGGATAAATATTCAGCCAAAAGAGGATACAAAGTATGGATTCATGCTTAAAGTTCATGCGACGCAAAAGAAGACACATAAAAAGACCACCTGTTATGTGATTCTATAGATATCAAGCAGCAAATAGAAAAGTAGCTTAGTGGTTGCCAGGGAGGGTGTAGTGGAATGTGACTCAGTAGGTATTGGGTTTGTTTGGGGGGTGATGAAATATTTTGGTATTAGTGGTGATAGTTGTACAACTTTGTGACTGTACTAAGAGCCACTGAATTGTGAATTTTGTTTTGTGCATTAGTCTAAGTCTGTGATGACAAAATACCAGAGGTAGGGTACTTTAAAAAAAGAGGTTTGGGGTTCATGATTCTGGTGGCTGTGAAGTCCAAATAGCATGGTGCTGCATTAGAATGTGGTAGAGAAGCAAAAGGGAAATGATTGCTTCAGAAAGGGCATGCGTGGAAAGGAAGTATTGTCTCTTTTATGATGATCGACAAGAATTACATTAATCCCATCCAAGGGTGGCACCTCCATGATCTGATCTCTTAAAGGCTCCAGCTCTTAAAGCCCCATCACCTCTCAATGGGTCACACTGGCTACCGAGCTTAGCTTCCAGCGCATCCAAACCATAGATCAGTCTATCTCAGTGATGATATGCTGGAGAATTGATTGTACAGCATATGATTGATTGTGCAGCAGCATAAGGTTGCTATCCAGATAAATTTAGATGAGCTACACCATCACATCATTCGTGACACACAGGAACATGGAACTGCTCTAAGGTTTGTGAAGAATCTTCACATGAAAGGTATGTACCCCCAGACACCTTTAATCCCAGCACTCAGAGGCAGAAGCAGGCACATCTCTGTGGGTTTGAGGCCAGCCTGGTCTACATAGTGAGACTTTTGTCTGAAATAAAAGTTATTTCTCAAAGTAAAATGTCCACAGACTTTACTATTGAAAGGGAAACAAAAATTTTTTAAAATATTTTATTTATTATTTTTATGTGTATGAGTATACCGCCTACATGTATGTAAGGGCACCCGTGTTGTGCAGTGCCCACAGAGATCAGAAGAGGGTGTCAGATCCCCTGGTACTGGAGTTACTAATGGTTGTTGGCAGGTGTTGGAAACCGACTCCAGGTCCTCTGCAAGAGCAGCTGGTGCTCTTAACCACTGAGCCATCTGTCAGCCCTGAAAAGGAAACTTTTCTATGTCAAAATGTCATAAAAGTAAAAAGTAGTAGTCTGGGACATATTTTCCTTAACTATGTCAGATAATAAAGTTACTAGTTTTAAAGTTTTAGCATCTCAATATAGCAAAACTTCTAAGGCTGACAGAAGAAATTTGGACATAAGCAATTCATGAAGAAATATAAATGGCTACCAGCGTGTGAAAAGCAGAAGGTAAAATTTAAACTTTTTTCTACCTAATAGTGACCCTGCTTCACAGATGTGCTGGATAGCTTTAGTCGTCAACTTGACACACCTGGGTGGAGGGCGTCTCAATTGGGTAATTGCCTCCATTGGACTGGCCTGTGACCAGGTCTATGGGTTATTTTCTTGAGTGTTGAGTGATGTGGGAGGGCCCAGCTCACTGTGGGTGGTGCCACCCCAGGCAGGTTGTTCTGTATTATATAAGAAAGCAGCTGAGCATGGACCAGGGGAGCAAGCCAGTAAGCAGCATTACTCAATAGCCTGTGTTCCAGCTCCTGCCTCCAGGTTCCTGCCTTCAGCTTCTACCTTGGGCTCCCTGTTGAACTGTGACCTGGGAGATGTAAGCTGAATAAACCCTTTCCTCCCCAAGTTGGTATTAGAGTGTTTTGTCACAGCAATCGAAGGCAGACTAGAACAACAGATCAGGTATTTTTTTCATCCTCAGTAGAATTCAAAATAAAGTACAAGTCTAAATTTATAATTAAATTTTGGAACAGAAAGATGCACTTGTGCAGCTGTTGGGTGTCACCTGATTTAAAAAAAAATATTCCAGGGACTGTAATAGATGGTAAAGCATGAGAACCCAAGTTTCACCCCCAGCACCCACATAAAAAGCTAGGTTTGGGGGCAATCCCAGAGCTGGGGCAGTAGATCAGAGGGCTTTCTGGCCAGCCAGCCTAGCCTAGTTGGTGAGCTCCAGGTTAGTAAGATTCCTTGACTCAGAAAAGAAGATGGAGGCTGCTGGGGAGGAGGAGCAATTTTCTTCAGTGGCATCATCATTAGTAAGTTGTCCTTGCTCAAATAACCCCTGACCAGTGCTCATGTAAGCAACCCTAATTAAATACAGTGGGAGACAGAGAGAGAGAGAGAGAGAGAGAGAAGAGAAGTCTTTACAAAGATAGAGAGAGAGAGAGAGAGAGAGAGAGAGAGAGAGAGAGAGAGAGAGAAATAGGAGGGGGACTTGTTAGGAATAAGGGGTTCAGTGGGAAGAGAAGGGAAAGGGGAAGAGAGGATGTTGGGGAATATGATCAAAGTACAGTATACATACATACATACATATATGTATGTATGTATGTATGTATGAAACTGAAGGAGTGAAAAAGAACCATAGCAAACAAAAAAAAAGGTAGAGAGTGAGGAAGAAACAGGACATCAACCTCTGGCCTCCAGAGGCATGTGTACTACTGGCACAACATACACACATGTACACACATACACACAGAAATAAAAGTGATTTAAAAATACCAGTGTACATGTTTCCTACCTTTTTTATTTCTTAGACTTGATAGAAGCTTGGATTTTAGTTTGAAAAACCTTAGTATATTGGTTTTAATAACATTGAATATATGAACAAGGGGTCAAAGTAACTATTATGACATACTGCTTACACTTTTTCTCACTAAACCAGGAGATGCCGAAACTGACAGTATTCTCTCTATTAGTAGGCTTTTCCCATTTTGGTTGGTAGAATTTCTTAAGTAGACATGTTTTTAATGGAAACAATGCAGACCCAGGCCAACAACTGTCCCCTATCCACACCCGGTCTTTAGGCTCAGTAGAAAGTAAAGGGATAATTTATGATAAGTTAGTAACAACCAACTGCAGTACCCCCACTCCATCCTGCTGTCCTGCTGTCCTGCCGTCCTGCCGTCCTCTTTCATGGATGCTTGTTTGAGCCCATGGTATCTCAACACACCTCAGACACAGGGAAACCTGAGGAGAGCTCAGCTCTGGATTCAAACTACAATTCCTTTCTTAATACGGGACATTAAATTCCACATAAATAATTGTCTATTATTTCTTTCACCTCTGTTTCAGTGTGAATGGCTCTGTCTTTCATTGTACAAATAAATGACTGTTCTGTGCTACATACAAAATGCCAGAATCCGGTCTGACCTGGATAATTCCCAGCAAGTGCTTCTGGGAAGATGTTGCAGTTGTGGTGTGTGGGAACAGCTACATAAAGTTTGGGAAAATCAGAATTTGTCTTTTGTCTGTCCCTCATCCTTGCTGCCTAGCTCAGGCTGAATCAGGATAATAAGGCTGTACTATCAGAAAACTGTCCTCATTAGCCACAATTTCTCAACATCCTTGGACTGCTTCTGAACACTAATTGCTGGGAACCAGAAACTGTAAGGGAATACACACCCTGCAGACATGTAGTTAATGTGCACACCTCTCGCAGGTGAGGATGGGACAGGCCATTTAATTTCCCCAAAGAGGATCATCTGGCTTTTCCCCTCCCCATCTTTTAAGTTTCTCTTTCTTAACAGCTTTGTTAATTTAGGTTAAGTGATTTGGTTGTCATGGAAACCGGTATTCCTCTCAGGCTGATTGTGTCAAAGGCATCATTAATCTGTTTTCTCAACTGCCTCTTCCTCATCCATCTAATTGCAGCCCCCCTCCTCCTTCCTCCCTTTGGATGACATCATTTTGGACATTTTTAGGACACCATATGTGAGATTCAGCAGAATTTATTTTTTATTCAAATCTCACATCCCTACATTGTCATAGTCCCATACTAAAGAAGCCAGGCAGCTCCCCGGGTGGGGACCATACGTCTCCAAAGGTGGAGGGTGAAGGGTTCTTTGCCTCAGGTGCAGTTTAGCATCCCAGATAAAGGAGGCTATATTTGTCTTCCTGCCTCCTCACCTCTTTAGTTTTCTATTTCCAAAACAGAGTCTAAATAATTAATCATGATTTTTTTGAGGGGGGAGGGAGTCATGTTATTTGAAAGAGTAAAGAGCCTATCCTATTGGGATTATGTGGAGGAAGGATAGCTCAGGGAGCAGGTGGGCTACCCTCTTACTCAGATGGTTTTGGTCCAGGGGAGAGCATACTCAGTAATTTACCTAGTCCTCTCAGGAATACTGCTGGGACAAAAATGCTGTGTCCTTTGTGTCTTTGCCTTGGTGTCCAATTTTACACAAACCTCAGCAGTCTGACCTACAGGAAATTCTCAGCTGTTCCATCTCAGTCTGTGGACATCTTTTTTTTTTTTTTTCATACCTGCATCTCTATGCAAGGTTGCTGGAATCTCTGCCCATTATTAGGATGGAGGTACAGGCACTAAGAACAAGTTAGCTGTGGGTGGGGCACAGCTGGTAGCACCTGGCCCATCCACTCTGCTTGCTGATCCTTACTCCCAAAGGATTTTGAGAACTGTTAGTCTTACCCCCTTCTTTTGGGAAAGCAAAATCTGGTCTTTTTCCTATCTGGCTACTATTTTTATGGGGTAATGATAAGACTGAAAATAATATTTACTTAAGTTCAATTACACAACATTTTGCACATAAATCAAGTAGTAGAATGAAGAATTTTATTTCATAACAGGTACAATTAAATTACTTTCATTTTTGATGTGATAGTTACTTGATTCTAAAAGTTCACATCTGTAACCTGAAAGACCCTCCAAAAAGCTGGAATTGATCCAGGGCCAGCATGGGTGATGCAGAGCACACTGGGAAAAAGGGGTGGAGTTGCTACCATATTGAGCATGGGCAAACGGGAGCGAGGAAGACTGTCGGTGGGAGGTGGATGGTGTGTGCATTTCAAACATGGAAAAGGAAAAGCCTATAAGAATCCACGTCTTTGTAAGTCACCCCTTCCAAATGTCACATAAACTATGCAAAATCCAAATAGAATGTCTTATGTCGGTTTGTCAGTCCTCATCAGGACCAGGAGACCCTGAATGGGGGTGGATCTCCCAGCAAAAAGGGAAAATTTTAGGGAAGCAACATCCTTTCTCATCTCTATTCCTCAGGAAAAATTCATTGTTACTTCCTTATTGCCTGACTTTTAAATCCATTTGTTTTATTATCTTAACGTTTTTGTTATGTTTATTTACTTCTTGTGTGTGTATGCCATGGCATACATGTGGAGGTGAGGGACCAGCTTGTGGGAATCAGTTCTTTCCTTCTACTGTGTGGGCCCTGGGGATCTAACTCAGGTCAGGTCATCCATTTATTATACATATATTTCATTTAACTATAGTTAATTTGAAAGTATGTCTCTTCAAACATGAGTTATTTAAATCTCATTTCTTACACTTCTTGCCCAGCAGTGTCTAATACAAAACATTTAGTTAGAGTATTTTGGGTGAAATTTGACTTAGGACTAAAGCAATATTGATTCATAGCTAAGTCAAATTTACCATAGGAAAGAATATCTGTTGGCCTCAATTGC
Source organism: Nannospalax galili (assembly GCF_000622305.1). NCBI lineage: Eukaryota > Metazoa > Chordata > Mammalia > Rodentia > Spalacidae > Nannospalax > Nannospalax galili. The sequence goes on along the minus strand of NW_008351881.1, from coordinate 8,269,535 downwards.
CAATAGTGACCAAACTGAGAAGACTCAAGACACCAATACCCTAGGAAATGTTTCTATTTGAGGTCAAAGGGGTGTAGCAGTCAGTGCTTAAGAAGACCACACAAAGAAAGGTTGTGGCTACAGTTTATGCTCCTGCAATTTAGGCAAATTTGTGAGAAGCTGGATGTGAGACATGTGAGGTCCTACGATGACTCTTCACTTTCTGGCTTAGGTGTTGTGTGACCCAGATGTTCCTCTGACTCTGTGATGACAAGCCATGGACCCACCTCCTTCCCACGCTCTGTAAAGAAGCCACTCCCCTTCCCTCTTCCAGCCAATTGGTTGCCCATAGCCACTTTCAGGGGAGGGGCTAAGGGTAAAAACCTGGGAAAACCATGAGGCTGGTCTCCTGTCATTTTGTGAGGCTGTCCTGTCTGGAACAACAGGATTTATGTCTGGGTGTGGACTTTCGAACACAGCTGTAAGTAAACCTGCACCCCAAGCTTAGTTAGCAAGTCCAATAAACTTGTTAAGATTCTTCAAGCCAGGGTTTGGAGAATTCTTTTCTCAGGTTGTTTCAAGGACCGTGGGAGGAAGGGATTGGATGCTATGTGTGCCTCCCAGCAGTGAATTTGACTTACAGGTGTCTGGGAGACATTGGCAGCACAGGGCTTAATATGTTTTATAGTGTGAGTGGGGAGATCAGTGAGCTGACTGGAACTTAAATTCGAACAGCACCACTGCAGAACTGAATTTGGCCTTTCTGAGTAAAGCACAAAGATTATGTTTTTTTTTTTTTTTTGGATGGTTGGTTGACTCTTTCATGCAAATATATGAAGCAAAGTGTCCAATATCTTCCAGTTTGAACAAGAAGTCTTTTCGCCAAGGCTGTTGAACACTGCAGAAAACTAACAAAAATAGGACAGAGGAATACTTAAGAACTTATAGAGTGTGAAAAAAAATTCACATTTTGAGAAAAGTTTAATATTTTAACTAGTTTTGTATTGCTAGGAAGTCACTGATTTTGTGATGTGTGTATGTGCACATGATATACGTTGCTGGCAATTGAACCCAGGGCCTCCCACATGTTAGGCACCACTGTGCTCCTCGGTCCTCCTTCTACTTTTTGAGTTAGAGCATCCTGAAGTTGCCGAGGCTGGCCTTGAACTTGCTTTGTGGCCCAGGCATCCCTTGAACTTGTAATCCTCTTGCTTCAGCCTCTCAAGTAACTGGGGTTATAGACCCAAGTCACTAGGTCTGCTTTTAAAAAAAACCTAACAATTTAGCTCAAAAAAAGATAGAGCCAAGGTAGCCTGCTGATCAAGCCACACCCTGGTTGAGTGCCCTGCCTTCCTTCCATGCTTCTGGCCTCTCCTTTATTGTATTCTTCTCTCTCATGACCATCTTGTCTGCATCTTCAGGGTTCCTGCCTCTTCAGAATTTTCCTGTGGAGAGCTGTGTTGGCTGCTCCTCATCTTCACGGCGTACACCCATCGATGGCGTTTTCTCTAACTGCCCCAGTTCCAGAGTTTTTAGGTTGAAGGTGATTATAGTCCATGCCATTTTTGAAAGTTGTGGGGAGGGGTATGAAGCTGGGTTTGCCAGGGTTGACAAATATTTATCCAGAGTGCAGAAAAGGGGTCACCAGATTGCAGACCATAGAAAACAAATCTAGTTCAGAACACTGCGTGGGGCCATACCACACCCACCCCTGGCGCTCAAAATGCCCCCCGCCCAGGAAAACAAGGAATGACATGTTATTCATGGTGTAGTGAGCAGAGTAAACACCGGAGGGAGGGGCTTACATCTCACCATTTCTAGGATCCTTTCCTATAACTCATAGGTGACCATTATGTTTTCCCACAATACTTGGTGTTTTGAATTCAGCCTTTATTTCTTGCCTCGGGGAGATGCAATAGGACTTAGAAGCCACCAGGTGCCACTATTGCAGGTAGCATTCTGAATTCTCCAGCTCACAGCTCATCATGTCTGTTCAGACGTTTTGCTAAGGCTTGACAAGTTCTAAGGAGACATCACAATTGTCCCTGGTGACAGGAAGGCTTAGTGACCAGGTGGGGTGGGGGGTTTACTATTGATCTTCGGATAAAGAGAAAAAGGGTTACAAAGGCATCCACAGTCACCACAAGCAGCTTGTTTCCAAGGCGCCTCAAACTCTGAACACTATGAACTCGGAACATGTGTGAGTGAGTCTGCGAGTCTAAGCTAAATAGATGTGGCGTTGGCCCTGCAGTCAGCATTTGTGTGTTTTTCTTTCAGTCATGATGGAATCATTTAGTGGGCGGTGTACGTACATTCAAAGTAGCTAACTCCTAGCACACGAACATGAGATCATACTGCAGCGACAGCAAAGACTTGCTGTGTGTTTAGCAAACTTCCTTTCACTGAAGAGGCTAAGCTAGAAGGACAAGGGCCTGGGAGACCCTCTTGTCCCTGGTCAGCTGCCCCTGCAAGAATGCAGCTTTTTTGATGGCTTAAACACAACCGAGGTCAAGATTCCTGGGTGCGTGTGGGGGTGGGATGTTGTGATGTGTGGTTTCACAGCCCTTCTTAGTCTTCCTTCTGTGTGGCCCTTTGTTTCTGCTTTTATCCTTCTTACCTCTTCTTCTCCTCCCTCTTCTTCTCTCGCTCCAATGATCTTTTCTTCTAAGAACATCTGAAGGTATTTCTTGCCTCTATTAGTAGCAATCGGTGCTAAAAAGTTACAGTTTTGGAGCTCAGTTTCTTGCTTTTATTCAGAATACTCTAGATTACCAACAGAAGAAAGGCTCTGCTGTGAAAACTAGATGGCCAGTGAGGAAAGACAGGCAGGCTGATGAGGCCAGGGCTTCCCACAGCAGATTCAGTAAAAGGTTGCCTTTCAGGATGCTGTGTAACTATGGGAGTTTCCTGAGAGTGAGTTTGTGAAATGTTACTACCCATGTTCTCCTTTGGGTGGTGTACGATGACCTAATATCTACTTACCAAAGAAACCAGTTTAATTTTTCTTAGCTGAGTATTTGACCATCACTGACTGTGCATGGCCAACTAGTGACCTTTGGAGTACTCTCTGGAAACCATTGCCCCTGGAGATGAGTTTTGTACCTAACACTCTTTCCAAGGAGGTAAACGCCAATGCCTCTTCTAGAACAGGCTCTGGCTTTCACGTTTGTGTTCTGAGATGTTCTGTATAAAGAAAATGGAATAATATGTGGGAGATAGGATGCTTTTTACATCATTAAAAATAAATGCTATCTGAGCATGATGGTGTACTCCTTTAATCCCAGTACTTGGGAGGCAGAAGCAGGTGGGTCTCGGTGAGATAGAGGACAACCTGGTCTACATAGTATTTTGTTCAAAGGCAATCTAGAGACAAATCTTACGGTCTTATACTACATAACTCTTATACTAGTTCTGATAGTAAAATGTTACTTGCAATATCATAGCACTGTCTGGAACTAAGTCTTAAATAAGGGGAGGCATTATTAGCTCTTTGTTAAGTACTTTGAGTTGAAGAGAACACTGCAGATCATTTAGACCTTTCACACTTTTTTTCTTTTTGGCTTTTTGAGGCAGGGTCTCCCTGTAGCCCCAGATGTCCTGGAACTCACTATGTAGACCATGCTGGCCTTGAACTCACAGAGCTCCGCCTGCGTCTGCCTCCAGAGTGCTGGGATTAAAGGCGTGCGCCACCATGCTTGGCCATACTTCTTTTCCTTGTAGATTAAGAAAACTAACAAAAACCTCAAATAGGTGGCTTCCAGTGTCCAGCAAAGTTTCACTTTTGGATGTGCTAGTTCCTACCTACACTTCAGCTGTGGGGAAGAACTCTCCTCCCCTTAGGTCCTCTAAACCCAACTCACCTCTTTCATATGAGGATCACTATGATCATTCCATTTCTAGGCAAGACAAGTGGTGAGTTGCTGTTGTGAGCTACTTCCTCTGAATCAAAGCAGTGCTTCCTAGAGGGAAGCTCCTAACAGAATTTAGCAGGCTCAGGAAACTCAGAAAATCACAACTCACAAAGTCCCTCCCTCAGGTTTTATATATATGCAGAGTCTAGAGGAGCTGCCTAAAGGCTGTTTAAAGAACTCTCAGGATCAACTTTCATGCGTTGTCAGTGCTGGAGTGGACTTCTGGTGATGCTGTTGCGTTTGCGTTACCTGTGCTCCTGTAAATAACCCTCACCCATATAAGTAGCCCAAATAAGCTCGACTGGTCCACCAAGCTAGACTTGGGTGGAATAATTTCTCTGATCTGTTGGTGCTGTGTGGGGTGAACAGGTGTTCACATCTCGGCAGAAGTCATACAACACTTGTTTTTTTGTTGGAAATGTGGATGGTGGAATGACCCAATCAGAGCACAGGTTTCCCTCCCTCCCTCCTGCCCTCCCTCCCTCTGTGTCGTACCCCCACCCCTTTGTCTTGGGGACTTGCTGTGTCTCTAAAGTAATTACTGCTCTTTTCCCAGGGTTTTCCTGGGTACAATATCTAGTTTATGTCACTCCACAAGTTTGCCTTTTTACACTCACAGTGGCTTTGCAGGTTCTCCTCACAGCCCGGGCCTCTCTCATGGCTACACCCTCATATCTCAGATGCAGTGGGTGAGAGCTGTCAAAGACTGTCTTCAGAGTCAGCCCCAAATCAAAGGCCCCAATGCTGGTCCGCTGTAATAATTGACTAGAGCAGGAACCTAGCAGCTGTGGCAGGGGGTTTCTGGTCTTTCCAAGAGATAGGCATCCATAGCAGCCTTGTTAGAAGGCAACAAAGGCAACCATTGTTAGGTCCAAAGTCAGAGAAGGCCTATCAAGTCTCATTGGGTTGTTAGTGCTGCTCCTTGAGGGATAAGAGTAGATCCCTAGAAATGGACTCTTCTTTGAGAAGAAATTCTGGAGAGCATGGCAACTTCTTTGTAGACAGATCTATAACTTTAAAAGGCATATTTGGGACAAAAGCTGATTTCTCAATATTTGTGAAAATTGAGTTCATAGACAGGATAAATAACTTTGAAGTAGAATTTAAGAAAAATCCTTCTGAATTTTTTTCCTTGATTTATGGAACTTATAAAGATAGTTCCTGGAAGGCAGTATGTAGGCTTATGAAATTTATCTAATGTATTTGCTATGAGGATGAAATAGAGTTGTGGAATTATTGCGCTCAGACTCAAAGGGAAATTAAGTTCCATGGATGAAAAGATGTGTTTAAAATGTACCCTGAAAGACGTATCAGGTAATAAAGCACCAGGGCCAGATGGATACACAGCAGTATTGTACCGAACACGCAGTTAGAAGTCACTCCCACTCTTAGAAGGTTTACAAGCTTGCTTCAGGAACCACAGAAAGTTCTTTCTTCCATTTCCACTGGCAGGAAAAAGAAATGCACAGGCTTTAAGCTCATTTTATTTTTTTGAATTCTAACCAAAAAATTATGAATTAGATTTATAAAGCTACTAAGCAGTATATTTGCCTTATCCAAGTGGGTTTATTTTTTGGAAATTTTCTGTACGATATTATTTACTATCTAGTTAATATTATAAATATAGCACTGAACTGAAAAATAAGTATGGATAGTCTTTTCCTAGAAAGTCGAAGAGCTGAAGTATTCATCTCAAAGAAATAGTCACAGAAAAGTTTTTGTTTTGTTTCACTTTTGAGACTCACCAGGATCTAGGCAGAATGTTTGAGCTTTCCAGTTCTACAAACATATTCATGAAACTATCTGATATTCTACATATTTCTTTTTAAATTTTTAAAAATTTCTATTTTTTAATATTAACTAGCATGTAGGTAAGTGCACCCCTATTGCGCAATGCCCATGGAGGACAGCTGTAGGATCCCCTGGAACTGGAGTTATGGACAGTTGTTAGCTGCCTTGTGGGTGCTGGGATTTGAACCTGGGTCTTCTGTAAGAACAACCAGTGTCCCTAACTGCTGAGCCATCTCTCCAGCCCCTAAATTTCTCTTTTTAACTGTGTGTATATCTATGTGGGGGACTGTACATGTGTGAGTGCAGGTGCCAGCAGAGGCCAGAAAGAGTGTCAGGTACCCTGGTGCTGTGGTTACAGGTAGTCCAGTCCTGGGAACTGGACTCAGGTTCTCCACAAGAGCAGTACATGCTCTTAACTACTGAGCTACCTTTCCACACCTTCTACATATTTCTTAACGTGAATTTGAAATTCCTTATCCCTCTTTTAAAATATCCAATGTCAAGTTTAGTAAACTATGAAGTGTTCACACAATAGATGTTATGTAGCCATTACAAATAATATAGAGTATTTAACTGCAGAAAGATGATCTTAATATTTTTGTAGTGAAAATGGATTCCAAAGCTAGTGTGATGGTATAGAGCTATAAGGCCAGTACTCAAGAGGCAGAGGCAAGAGGACTGTGAATTTGAAGCCTGCCTGAGTCACAGAGTTACAAAGAGAAACTGCATCTCCAAAAAAAAGAGGGGTGTGTGTGTGGGTCCTTATGGGATGATTCACTTTTTGCAAAGTAATAGGTAAATGTGTGTTTATATATATGCAATGCTCAGCAGGGGCCTTTGTGAGGATCAATTAAACACCGAGACTGGAGACCTTCAGTTTGGCCTATGCTGCTGTGATTCGGACAGGAATCATAGGTCTTTGCAGAACAGCATTTTCATCCCTAGTCCTTGCAGCAGTACAGATCGGACGCAAGAAGAAGGCGACACACGAGGAAGAGCAAGAGTCACCTTGATTTAGCCTCACGTCTCATAGTGGGCGAACATTTCTCACAGCAATGTAATAATCTTCCAGGGTCATATTCCAGTTACTAGAGTGGCCACACAGGGAAATCCATAGCTATACTGCCTGATCAGGCAGCTGACTGGTGTCCATTTATAGTCCTTCCCAATGCTTTTGAAAACCCAGGAGCATTTTATCCCTTAGTATCTGTGATGGTTAATCTTAGCTGTCAACTTGATTGGAATGAACTAATAAAATCATCTTTGGGTGTATCTGTGAAGGCTTTTCCAGAAAGGATTATCCGAGGGAGGAGTGGATAGCACCTTCAATCTGCTGGCCCAACAGTGAGAGGATCCAAGGAAAAAGCAATGCCTGCCTTTGCCTCTTGCTGGTAAGTACATCTCTTGCTACAGCTGTGTCCTCTGTTGACATCAGTCTCCACCTTCTTTGGCCTTCCAGTGTAGACTGAAGACCAGCCACTCTCTAGAAATCTTGCAGGTTTTCTGCACTAGATTGGGACACCTGAGGCAGCCAACTTTGTGGACTTAACCAGCTACAAGGTTCCTGGCCTTTCCAGCATGCAGAGGGACTATTCAGCCACAATCATGTAAACCAATCCAATAAATCTCATATATGTACACACACACACACACACACACACACATATATATATATATTGTGTTGACATGCTACCTGTTGAGTCATCAGGTATTGTAGCGGTCAATTTAAGACAGACAAACTGGGAATAACAACCAGATTTAGTTATTTGTGTGATGATTAATTACTATTGTTGACTCAATTGGATTAAGAACCATCTAGGGTATTAATAAAGCATACTTTTGGATGTGTCTGTGAGAGCTTTTCTTTTTCTAGGGGAGATTAACTGAATGGGGAAGACCTGTCTTCAGAGTGGGTGGCACTGGTTTGGGGACCCAAAATTAAAAACGGAAAAAGCAGAAGGTGAGCTGAGCACTAATATTCCCTGTTCTCTGCTTCCCGATCTGCCCAGATGAGAGCAAGCCACATCTTGCCACCGTATGGAGCACCACTCCCCTGCCATGCCTTCCTTACCTTGATGAACCTACCCTCAAATCTTGACCCAAAATAACCCTTTCCTCCCTTAAGTTGTTTCTTATCAGGTATTTGATCACAGCAACCTGAAAAATAATGAATATGATGAGCTTATGGACCTGGGAAAGGAGGCCAAATGAGGTACACCTGCTCACAGTGCTTATTTCTTTTCCCCCAGTGCTGATTCTTATTCCCTTTATTAGGACTCCAGAAAGATAGAGCTAGACCATTAAAGGGCCAGTTTGCAGAGAAAGTTGTGTTTAACCCTTGCCCACAGCGTTTGTTACATTAGCCACCCTCGTCCACTGTTTCTGGCACTTTTTGTTTGTTCCTGTGGATTCCAGATGCTTCTTACGTATTTTCTCTTTGCTTAGTGATTTAGTAGAAACGTAGTTCCTTCTCAGCAGTTGTAGCATTGGTCATCCTTGGGCGAGATGCCTTTAGCCTACTTCCATACTCTGTTAAGTTCTTGCCTCTCGTCAGCTCACACAGCTATGAAGCTCAACCAATTTCCAGCTGATTGTTCCATTATTTTTGACAAGGCTTTGGTACATAAATTGCTTTGTAGCCTCTCAGTGAAATTTGGTCCCTTTGAAAGTGGGTAGTCTTGGGGCCGGAGAGATGACTCGGCTCAGCAGTTAAGAGTACTAGCTTTTCGGGCAGAAGACCCAGGTTCAAATCCCAGTACCCATGTGGTGGCTAACAATGATCTGTAATTCCAGTTCCAGGGGATCAGATGCCCTCTCTGTCCTCCATGGGCACTGCATAACATGGGTGCTCTTACATACATGCAGGCATAGCACATATACACATAAAATTTTTGAAAAAGCAAATAAATTGGTGGCGCATGCCTTTAATTCCAGCACTCGGGAGGCAGAGGCAGGCGGAACTGGATCTCTCTGGTCTACATAGTGAGTTCCAGGGCAGCTGGGGCTACAGGGAGTTTTTTTAAAAAAAAAAAAAAAAAAAAAAAAAAAAAAAGCAAATAAATTTAAAAAAGAAAGTGGGTAGTCTTTGAGGCCAGCATTTATTTACTTATTATTTCAAGTTTTTAATCTCTAAATTTTTTGTGTATATTTATTATACAACGCATTGTGTTATATAAGGACATTGTAATACAAGTAAATATTATACATTGAGCCTAGTCTCTACTGTATTAGCTTCTTTTTTGTTACTGTTTCAAAATACACAACAAAAGCAACTTTTTTGGCAGTACCTGGTGTTGAACCTAGGACCTCAGCCATGCTAAGCAAGCGCTCTACCACTAAGCTACAGCCCCAAAAGCAACTTAAGGAAGGAAGAGTTTATTTTGCTTCAGAGTTGGAGGGTGTAATCCATCATGGCACAGAAATTATGGTGGCAGGAGCCTGAAGCAGCTGGTCATGTTGCATCCACTCAGGGAGTGGAGGGAGGTGAATGCTGGTGCCCAGTGCCCATTCTCCTTTTTAATCAGTTCAGGACCCTCATCCACGGAATGGTGCCACCCACAATTAATGTGGGTCTTCCCACTTCAGTGAATGAGCCTGAAAACTCCTTCATTGACACACCCTACATGTCTACTAGGTAATTCTGGATCCTGTAATTTGACAGATTAGCCATCATCCCCTGCTGCCCTTACCCTCTCCTCCCCCCTTCCTCCCATTACTTCCTTTTGCTCCCTTTTCAACTGTGCCTTCATGCCCCACACACATGATTTTATGTATCTGTATATAATTTAGGAACCACAAATGAAATGTTCTTGTCTTTCTGAGACTGGCTTAGTTCACTTAATAAGATTATGTGCAGGTGCATCCGTTTTCCTACAAATGACATATTCTTTATGACTGAAAATTATGATCCTCTATTGTGTTCCATTGATCTATGTGTCTATTCCAGGCAATGTTTTTGTTGCTGGTTTTACCCTCTGAGCTATGCTAGCAGCCCCCTGGTCTTTTTGTTACTGTGGCTCTAGAACTTGAAATCAGGCACGGTAAGGCTACCAGCATTAATTTTTTGCTCAGGACTGCTTTAACTATCCAGAGTCTTTTGTGCTTCCATATGAATTTCATTTTTTAAAAAAGTTTTGTGAAGAATATATTAGACTTTTGAAGAGGAGTGCATTAAATCTGTAGATTGCTTTTGGTAGGATAGCCATTTTCACAATATTAATTCTTCCAATCTGTGAGCCTGGGAGTTCTTTTCATTTTTTAGCGTCTTCTTTTATTTCTGGTATTTACAATTTTTCATTGTAGAGACCTTTCACTCCCTTGGTTAAATTTATTCCAAGGAATTTTATGTTGTTTTTAAAAAAACAGATTTATATGTTTTATGTGTACGTATGTGCTTGCCTTGTTGTCTGGATGTGCACCACATGTATGCTACTGCCCTTGGAGACCAAAAGGGGGTATTGGATCCCCTGAAACTGGAGTAACAGGTGGTTGTGAGCTGCCCAGCATGGCTGCTGGGAACTGAATCTGGATCCTTTGCAAGAGCAGGAAGCCATGTCTTAACTGAGCCAGCTCTCCAGCCCGAAGTTTGTTTCTTGCGGCAAATGTGAATGGAATAGTCTTTTTGATTTCTTTCTTCATGTCTATTTTTAATATGAAGGAAGACTACTGATTTTTTGTTTGTTAATTTTATATCCTGCCACTTTACTGAAAGTGTTTATCAGTTTTAAGAGTTTTCTGGTAGAGTTGTTGGGGTCTCTTCTTCATAGATTTATATCATATGCAAGTACGGATACTTTGACTTCTTACCTCCTATTCAGATCCCTTTTCAGTCCCTGCACTTTTTTTTCTTCAAGTGCTATATTGAAAAGCAATGGAGAAAGCGAACATTCTTGTCTTATTCCTGATTTTATTCCCGATTTTAGTGGAAAAGGCTTTGAGTTTTCCTTATTTAACATAAGGTTAGCTATAAGATTGTCATATACAGCCTTTATTATGTTCACATAAACACACACACACACACACACACACACACACACACACACACACACACACACGTCTTTTTCCTGTAGCCTCAATTGGCCTGGAACTCACTATGTAGACCCAGCTGGACTTGAACTCACAGAGATCCACTGCCTCTGCTTCCTGAGTGCTGGGATTAAAGGCATGTGCCATCACACCTGGCTGCTCAGATATCTTTTATTTCTAGTCTTTTCAAGGCTTTTTTCATGAAGAGAGTTTGGATTTGTCAAAAGCTTTTTCTTTTATAAAATTAATTTTAAAAATTATTTGATAATTTTATACAAATATACATATCTTGATCATATCCATTCCCAACCTTCCCTTCCCACTCCTCCAGACCCCATGACATATGCCCCTCCCATCTTCATATCCCCTTCTTATTTTAACAGCCCATGGCATTAATTAGTGCTTCATGCATGAACACTGGGAGCCTACTGGTGGCCACATCTCTGAAGAAAAATGAATACCCTCCCCCAGACGCCTCAATTGCCAATAGTTAAGGCTGGAGCTTCATGACCCCTTCCAACACCCATGCTAAAATTATCAACTGGCTTGATCTTGCTCAGGTCTTGTGCAGGTAACCAGAGCTTCTGGGAGTTTGTGAGTGCAATAGCCACTTGTGAGTGCAATAGCCATGTCATGTCCACAGGACAGCATTTCACAGCTTCCTTCCCATCCTCCAACTCTTACATTCTTTCTGCCCCCTCACAACAATGTTCCCTGAGCCTTGTGGAATTGACATAGATGGCTCATTTAGGGTTAGCACTTATTCTCGCACTTTGCCCAGTTATAAGTCTCATCATTGTCTGCTACCCACCACAAAAAGAAGCTCTTCTGACCAAGATTGAGAGCAGCACTGATCTACAAATAGAAACATAATTAGAAGGCAGTTTGACATGTCCATTTAGCAAACCAGTAGTAGTAGTAGGTTCCCCCACTAGGGCCTATAACCTCACAAGCCATGAGTTTTGATCAGGTTTACAGTGCCAGACATGAATTCACTTCTGTGGAGCAGGCCTCAAATCTAATCAGAAAGGAGTTGATTATCCTCATAAGAGTCATGCCTCTATTGTACCTGTGGGCACATCCTGCTTGTCAGCATTGTGGCTTGCAGGGTCCACTGCTGGGTAAGCCCATTGATGACTTTTTCCCCCAGCAGCCTGCATAGCACCTGTTGACACTATGAAAGCTAGCCAGGAGGGAGAAAGTTTTCGGGTCAGTTCCTGCTTGACTTCTTTATGTGCTACAACCAAAGTGTTTCCTTGGCATTAAGATCTTGCCATATAGTTATGGTGAGCAACCAAGAGCAATAGCCTGTGCTGTTTTGGGGGCTTCTGAGGCCACAATGACCAATATGTAGGGAAGCATCTCACACCTGGCCCTGAGATCTTCATTTAATAACCCATGTCTTCTGGGTGTTGTCCACTCATTCAGAGAATATCTATTCATACTCCTGTTTAAAAAATTATATATTTTGGGCTGGAGAGATGGCCCAGCAGTTAAGAACACTGGTTGCTCTTGCAGAAGACCTGGGTTCGAATCCCAGCACCCACATGGCAGCTAACAACTGTCCGTAACTCCAGTTCCAGGGGATCCAACAGCCTCTTCTGTCCTCCGCGGGCATTGCACAACATGGGTGCACTTACCTACATGCAGGCAATACATGCATACGTATAAAATAAATATAATAAATAAAATATTTTTTAAAATTCTATATTTTAATGAGCTTACAAGGAAGTAGTTTTCTTTAAGGCGTTCTCATGCATCCTTAGTTTTGGTTAACTCACTGCTACCTACTCTTCTCCCCCAACCTCCCATCTTCCATACCTGTTTAAGTCTTTAAGCCACAGCATTCCATCTCCTCCTTTCTCATCCCATGTGTTCTACTACCTGCTTCCCCTCTTAAGGCCTCTTCCCCTCCCCTCTATCATGGGCCCTTTCTAACTTTTTCACCTCTACACACATTGCAATTAAATACACAAATCTAAAAATTCAAAGCCAGTACCCACATATGACATAGAACACGTGAAGTTCTGGGTCTGCATTCCTCCTGTATAGGCACCACATTTTCACTATCCATTCATCAGCTGATGGACATCTAGGCTGATTCCCATTCCTACCTATTGTCAACAGAGCACAGGGAACATGGATGTACAAGTATCTCTGTGGTAGGATATGGAGTCCTTCGGGTCTATGCCCAGGAGTGATATAGCTGAGCCCTATGGTAGTTCTATTTTTACCATTTTTAGAAACCTCCACACTGACTTCCATAGTCGCTGCATCAGTTTATACTCCCAGAAGCAGTGGGCAGAGTTCCCCTCCCCCACATCCCTTGTCAGCATTTTTGTCATTTGTTTTCTTGATGACAGCCATTCTAAGATGGAGTTTCAATGTAATTTTAGTTTGCATTTCCTTGACAAATAATGGTGTTGAAAACTAAAAAAATCAGGAGACCCTGTCTCAAAAAAAAAAAAAAAAAATCCTTACTAGCCATTTTTATTTCTTCTTTTGAGAATGCTCTGTTCAGTTCCATAGCCTATTTTTAGAAATTGTGTTGTTTTCTTGGTTTTTAGTTTCTTGGGTTTTTTTTTTTAATATATTCAAAATACTAGTCCTAGATCCTAGTCAGATATATGTCTGACAAAGATTTTCTCCTATTCTGTATGATGCCTCATCACTCAAATGACCATTTCTTTTGCTGTACAGAAGCTTTATAATTTCCTTAGATCCCACTGTCAATTATTGGCCTTATTTCCTGAGTGAAGTCCTATTCAGAAATCCTTACCTAAACTTATATTCTGAAGTATATTCCCTACTTTTTCCTCTAGCAGATTCAAGGTTTCAGGTCTTATGTTGAGGTTCTCCATCCATTTGGAGTTGACTTTTGTACAAGGTAAAAGATAAGGATCTATACAGCAATCATAAAACCTAACTGAGCAATATGCACACAAAAGCAAAACATCATGAGATGTATATGCCAGGGTGAAGATTAAATAATAGACAATGAGAAATAAAAGGAATACTTCTGGAATGGATTGCTGGCACAGCTGCCCTGAGTTGAAAGGCCAAGTTCTCAAATCCCTTTGGCTCTCTCAGGATCCACTTGGTGCCCAGTGGGGGAGGGGTGAATGGGAGCCACTGGTCTGTAGAGCGTCCATGTTCTTTGTCGTTACAGTATGTGACAGAGGAGAGGTTGTAAGTCCTTTCCTCGTGGTTCCTTCAGACCCTTGCACTCCTCTGTGCCTCTCCTGGCCCTGCAAGGTCCCCATTGGTGTAAGAGAGGAACAGCACTTCACTGCAATTTCTACTGTTCTCCCCAGGGCAACTTAATTTGGCTACATGATGCTGATTGGAAAGTGCAGATGGGCTTCTAAAACTTTTTCTGCATCTACTGAGATAACTAGGGGACTTATGCCCTTGAGTGCATTTATTAATTTTTATTTAATCATTTATTATTTTCATTTACTTTATTTTATGTATATGAGATTTGCTTGCATGTATGTAAATGCACCCATGTGTGCGATGCCTACAGAGGTCAGAAGAGGGCATTAGATCCTGGAACTGGAGTTATGGAAGGTTATTAACTGCTATGTGGATTCTGGGAACTGAACCCAGGTCCTCTGCAAGAGCAGTCTGTGCTCTAAACTGCTGAGCCATCTCTCCAGCCCCCTTAAGCCCATTTATGTGGTATATTTATTGATTTGCATGTGTTCAACTGCCCCTGCATCTCTGCAATGAAGCCAATTTGATCATAGTAAGTGACCTTTTTGATGTATTCTTGAATTTGGTTTGTAAGTATTTTATTGGGAACTTTTGAATCTATGTTGATCAGAGAGAACTGATCCATAGTTTTTCTCCTTTTATGGTGTGTTTGTCTTTATGTGGTTTTGACAGCAGGATAATACTGGCTTTGTAAAGAGTTTGTAAAGAGTTTGGTAGTTTTCTTTCCTTTTCTACTTTAATGGGATAAGTTGAGAAGCACTCATGTTAATTCTTTAAAGATCTGGCAGAATTTAGGTACCATTGTAGACCTAGATTTTTAAAATTGAGATACTGTTTTTTTTAAATCACTGCTTCAGTCTTATTGCATATTATATATTATAGATTTGTTTAAATTGCTTATCTCATCTTGATTTAATTTTGGTAAGCCATCATCATCTAGACCTTCACCTGTTTCTTTTAAATTTTTCAATTTAGTGGAATATAAGTCTTTAAAATATGTCCTAATGATTTTCCTAATTTCTCTGATAGCTATTGTAAGGTTTCTCCTTTCATCTCCAATTTTATTAATTTCAGTCTTTTCTATCTTTTGTTAGTTTAGCTAAGAGCCTGTCAGTCTTGTTCATCTTTCAAAGAACCAACGCATTGTTTCATTGAGTCTTTGTTGTGATGGAGATTCCTGAATCTCATTCTTACTTATTAGTGACCACAAAGAACGTAGAGCCTATTCCGATTTATTTGTTCTTACTGAAGTGAATCTTTAATACCTTGTGACCTTAATGAATTTTTAATTTTGCCTGGTTAATTTCATCTTTTCTGTGCCCCACTTTCCATAGAGTAAATATTGGCCTTCATGGACAAAGGAAGTAAGTCAACTTCTAATGATTACATAAGTTAGGGAGGATTTTGGCTCCTTTGTGGGTTGAACCGTTAATTTCCTCTTAAATGTTCTTTTGACCCTCTTTTAAAAATTTATAATCTTTCAGCCTATATTACATTTTCCAAATTGTATAGGAGGTAAGCATGATAATGCTCAGGGCGAATCTCCCTTTTAAAGATGGCCATCATTCAGGCTACCTGGATTAGAAAAGCCACATTGTGAATTATGTAATCTTGGATTAAGTATCCATAATCTAGAGACTATGGAACATAGGAAACAAAAATACCTAAAACAACTTGGAAAAAGACCATATCAGAATGTTGTCTCTCTTTAACTTATCGGTGTTGCTGTAACTGGAAAGTGAATTCAAAAGCAGAGGTGTCTGATAGGTAAAGTAGTAGATGGATGAATCCAGTTGATCGGGAGAAAGCACCAGGACACAGATAAAACTCCATCAGAATTAGCAAAGGAATACATGGGACAGATTCCCTTCTGGGCAGGGAAAATGTCTGCCCCGGGTCATGAGCTAGGGTCTTTTATAGGGGGAGGCCTCTGCTTCCCACAGAAGGTGGGAAGATATACATTTTTTTAAAGTTGGGTGGGGGAAAGCAGGAGAACAGGACTGTTAAAACCTGCCCCCTTTAGAGATCAAAGGGGAAGCCTGCTGTGTTGGCCAAACAGTGGAGAAAAGTCTGCTTCTCTTGACTTCAAAGACCAGGGTGCTTATCAACTGAATTCCCTTTTCTCAGGGGCTTGTGAGGTCTGTGAGGCCCTGTTGGTGAGGGGGCAGGGCTATCTGAACCTTACCAGTGTCTAGGGCAGTTCGGGGCAGAAACAAAAGCAGACAAGAAACACTGAGCAATCGAGTCTTGAGGAGGGAAAGGATATTGTATTTCAGAAAGCCTTGGGAACCCAGGGCACAAAGAACAGGCATAAAGACCCATCAGAGCCCACATCTCCAGCCTCCGAACCTGCCAGGAGTCTAGTGCACTACTTGTCTCCACTGGTCTCTTCTACGTCTTTTTGCCATGGGGGGGAGGGAGCTGGGTGGAAGGCAGAAGAATTAAGTGGAGGAGGTACATGAGATTCTATAAGAGGTATTGGGGGGGTGCTGAAGAGATGGCTCATTGGTTAAGAACATTGGCTGCTCTCACAGAGGACCTGGATTCAGTTCCCAGCACCAACATAGGGGCTAACAACCATCCATAACTCCAGTTCCAGGAACCTGATGCCCTCTTCTGACCTCCATGGGCATTGTACAACATGGGTGCACTTACATACATGCAGACAATACATTCATACGCATTAAATAATAAATAAATTTTTACAAAAAGGTATTTTTTGGTAGGTCCCCTTTTTTCTCTTGATAACCCTGAATATCTAATTTAATTTGGTTCAAAAGAGTTAAATACTTCACTTGAATGAACCATTTTTAAGCTGCAGCATAATCGGTCACCAATTCTTCCCCAAGATTCTGAATCCAGTGTCCCATAGTTGGGGTACCAAGAACAATATTTCTGAAAACATTTCAAACATTCATAAATTTGCTTAGATAATGCATTCACTCCAGTTCCTTTAAGCAATGTCATTAACTGTCATGCGTGCGCATGAGATTCAGGAGACAAAGGGAATTCCTGTGTGAAAGCAGAAGGATGAAAGTGAAAGCAGATAAAGAAGGCAGACCTGACTTGGCAAAGAAGCCAATGAAGGCAGAAAGTGCATAAAGCAATAGCAGCCAGGCTGGCTCACACTCTCAAGAAAGCCTTGTGCTTGCTGTCATGTGTCCTACTGTCATCCAGAACTGAGGGTGTCCTGGAATTCATTTTTCCTCAGGACCTCTCCAGGAACTGACCTGTGAGTTCAGAGTAGAAGGATCTCTTCCTCACATGGGGCACCACAGTGTGGCAGAGAAACCACCGTGAGGCCACCATGTGGTGGTGCCTGAACAAAGGCAGGTTAACTCCTGGAGTCCTTTTAAAACCAAGAGCCTGATCCCTTCTGAGAACTCGTTTCTTCTGCGCTCTCTTTGAACTGTTCCTCTGAACAAAGGACTTTCTATTTATGGGAAAATGAATGAGGACCTCTGTCTTATCAGAGAAGGATTTTCTCTTCTGATCCTCCTGACCCAGAGCAGCACACACAACCACAAACAGTTTTTCAATCTAATCCCACCTGTTGCTCGCAATACAGACAGGATAATTTGTTGCTTTCAATATTGTTGCTTTCAGCAATGATATTTTCACCCCCCCCACATTATTCTGGGCCAGGGGCAAGGAAGGATCCTGAGGGATTAAAGTTATATGTTAAGTTTACAAGAGGAGCCCAATGCCTAGTAAGATTGCTCATATTGTAAGTAAGATGAGATACTGTTAAAGATCTCAAAACACAAGATTAACAACTTTAGATAAGTTATCCATTTGTGACATAAGTCATTTCCACATTTTATATTGTTTTTATACCACTTCCATTTCATAACTTTCTGTCCTGACCTTATATAGTTCTGTTTAGTGATTTGGGGTTTGGCTTGTTCTTGTTTTTCCAAGGCCCTACGTACATTACTGTTATTTATTTGAGGTTGCTATGAGTTCTTCAATGTAGGTACTTATAGCTATAAACATATCTCTTAGGACTATCTGAGGAGAATGCACATTCTGCAATGTTTAGATGGAATGTTCTATAGATGTCTATTAGATCCATTTGATCTATGGCATCACTTAACTAAGATTTATCTGTGTTAATTTTTGGAAGAATGACCTGTCCATTGGGAAGAGTATTGAAGTCATCCACTATTATTATACTGGGATTAGTCCATGTCTTTAAATCTAGTAGTAATTGTTTTATAAAACTGAATCCACCTGTGTTTAGTGTGTATATGTTTAAAAATGTAATGTCTTCTTGATAGATTGTTTCCTTCATCCATATGGAGTGACCTTCTTTATCTCTTGCTGACTAATTTTGGTTCGATGTTTATTGTGACAGATACTAGAACAGTGACACCTGCATGTTTTCTGGTTCCATTTACTAATCGCATCCTTTTTCCATTCTTTCACCCCACCACCGGTTGTCTGTCTTTGATGGAGAGGTGTGTATCTTCATGGTACTAAATCAATAAGTCCTGTTTTTTAATATAATCTGCCTGCCTGTGTCTTTTGATTGAAGAATTGACATCATTAATATTCAGAGTTATTACTGAAATTTTTTGATTGTGGAATGTTTGGTGTTTTCTTATTTCTGATTTGCTTATTATTGTGGGATTGTTTATTCTTACCTGCATTTATGGCAGATGGCCTTGCTGGGTAGAGTAGTCTAGTCTGGGTTGGCTTTTAAAGCTTGAAAATCATCATCTCAAGCCCTTTTTGCTTTTAAAGTTCCTGTTGAGAAATATATTGTTATTCTGATGGCCTCGCCATCAGGTAGTTTTCTCTTGCTGCTTTCAACACACCCACCTTGTCCTGCATATTTGTCATTTTATCTATAATATGATGTGTGTTTGTGTGTGTGGTTCTTTTCTGGTCTTGTCTATTTGGTGTTCCACATGCCTCCAGTACTGGGATGGCCGTCTCCTTTCCTAGATTTGGGGAATTCTCTGTGAGGAATTTATTGAAAATGTTTTCAATGCCTTTAGAATGTAATTCTCCTTCTATGCCTTTGATTTATATGTCTGGTCTTTTCATTATGACCTACAGATCATAGATGTTCTGTTCATAGTTTCTTATTGTCTTTGTCATTGTCAAATGTCCCAATCCCTCCACTTTGTCTCTCCAAGCCCAGAGTTCTGTCTTTTATTTATTCTATTGACATGGAGCTTTTTTATTTGACTCATTAAAATTTTCATTTCTGGTATTTCATTGTTTTCTTTTTCAGCATTTCACTTTTTTGAAGCCCATTTTCTTAACTTATGTTGACCCTTATTTCATTTGGTTGTTGGCTTGTGTTCTCTTATATTTCATTCAGAACTTTGTGTCCACATTTGATTTCTTTGAACATACTTATAATCTTTCTTTTACATTTTTTATCTGAGATTTCATCGAATTATTGTGGGATTAATGATTTTTGGAGGACTGTGTTGCCTTGGTTTTTCATATCCCTTCCTTTGGGACTTATACATCTGGGGTTAGATTTTTGGTTGAATTTCTAAAAATAAATCATCATTATTCTCTCAGGGAAGTGTTTATAATATTTAAGAAGGACTAGATTATAGTAGAGTTGTGTTATTTTCCTTTGCTAGACTGATGTTTGGGACACCAGGCTAAATCTCCAGTGTTCTTTTGAGAGTATTGTCTTCAAAAACAATGATTAGCAAAGGCCTATTATTAAAATATAGTAATAATCATATAAAAAGCAATCACCCCTTACATGCCAATAATTTTAGAAAATAAATGAACACTGATAGTTCTGTGTTCACTAACATCATTTACTTTGGGTTTGAATGGAAAGGGAAAAAACCAAGCAAGACTACTGATTAGTGATTGGTTGACAGAGAAGCACAGAAGGGGTCAAAGTAAATAGAAAGGGCAATGGTAGAGATAATGGGAGTGAGATGGGCAGTTTGGGTTATAGATGGAACAAAAGTGAGAGAGGTAAAGAAATGTAGTCAGATAACCTAAATAGTCCTGGTTCTCAAGGGGCTGAGGCATGGAAACCCCATAACATAGCCCGGTCTATGTTCTTTGGAAAGCCCATTGAAAGGAAGGTGAGAATCACTAAAACACAATCTGTTGGAAAATACTACAATGACATCTAATACTTCGCATGCTAACTTTAAATATTTTAATTTTAAAAAAGGAAAATGGGAAAGGTAGAATAGAGAAAAGAAGAAAAGAAGAAAAGGGTGATGATGGCCAGATAAAACAAGAACAGAGCAGGGCAAAGCTGGTCTGCTGGATTTACTTTGGGTATTGAAAAAAGGAAGGATAAGTGCAAAGGGGAGAAGGCTGGATGGGGTGATAAGGTTTTAGTACAATCTGGTCTGCTCACTGGGTCCAGTCTCGACTTGCTTGATGTTTCTTGTGGGCTCCCAGGTGTCTGTCACACTGCTGGGTGATCCTTTGCCATGTTAGGTCACAGATGCTGGGCCTATCAGTGGGCAGTCCTGTGCAGGTAGTCTGAAGATGCTTGTTGTACTTCTAGGAAGCCCTTCAGAAGTCCTGCTACAAATGCTGGCCCCAGCCCTGGGAGGCTCCTCAAGGGTCAGGACCTGCCCGAGTTGTTCTTTGTTTGGTGCGTCACTTGGAATCTGTTTTATTCCCTTGCAGTCTCTGGCTCTGACCAGGTTTCACTCTTCACAGTGTAGAGTGACTCTGCTAGCCAGGTTTCAGCGCATAGGCCTTGATACTTGCTCTGGGTTTCCAAGAGCGAGTTTCACGGAAGGTCTAAGCCCCTGAGATGCTACTCGGGAGGAATCTTTTTCGAATGGCGTCCTTCTGTTGCTTTGTTTTTGTTTTTAAGATGGTGTCTGTCCTAGTTTGTTTCTGCATGGCTGTGACAAAATACTCTGACCACTACCAACGTGGGGGGGAAAAGGTTTATTTGTCTTACATCTCCCAGGTCACAGTTCATCAGGGAGCCCAAGGTAGGAACTCAGGGCAGGAACCTGGAGGCTGGAGCACAGGCCATGGAGGAACACTGCTTACTGGCTTGCTCCCTGGCCCCTGCTCAGCTTGCTTTCTTATGCAACACAGGCCCACCTGCCCAGGGGTGGCACCACCCACAATGGGCTGGGCCCTCCCACATCACTCATCAAGAAGATGCCCCTCAGACATGGCCACAGGCCAGTCCAATAGAGGCAATTCCCTGATTGAGGCTCCCTCAACCCAGGTGTGTCAAGTTGACACTAAAGCTATCCAGCACAATTGACCCCTTGTCAACTTGACACACAAAAAGATCACTATTAAACCACAACCTTTCCAATTCTTGAGCCCAAGATATATTATTATATATTAATATCACAAGATAAGACAGTACAACCTTAAAAGCCCACAATCCTTAAAAAATTCAAAGACTTAAAAGTCCTCAGTCTCTTAAAAATCTCTTAATTGTGGGCTTTGGTAAAATCCAAAACAAGACTGTCTTATTTCAAAGGGAAGAATTGGGCACACCTAAGCAAAACCACAGTCCAGCAAAGTAGCTCAAGGCTGGACATCTGGGATTCACTCACGATCTTCTGGGCTCCAAAGGGTTTTGGCAGCTCCACTGCTCTGATTCTGCCATCCACAGCACACACAGCTCACCTTGCAGACCCAGGCCAGCTCCATTCTACACCTACTGCTGTGGTGGTCGTCCCACAGTCCTGGCATCTCTAAAATGCTGGGGTCTCTACTGAAACTGAGGCTACACCTTCACCAATAGCCTCTTCTTGCCTCTTAGGGTACAAAGCCTCAGATTATATCCATGACCCCTTCAGTCCTGGGGGCTGCACTTTCGCCTATCGCCTTTCCTGGCCTCTCAGAGTGCCAAGCCTCACTCAGCGGCTCTCTGTGACTCTTTCACGATTTCAATACCAGAATCATGCAGGAGACTCTTACACATTACCAAGTCCTGCTTCCGCTAGAGATGGAGGCTCGGGTCCTCTGTGTCCTGACCCTGAGGAAATACCTCCTAGATTTTACCACTCTTGCTGTAGTTGAGTGCTAAGAAAAGGTCTTCCTGTAATTTCTCCTTCCTCTGTCATAGCCACACATACAGCCGTTTTTTCTCTTCCTCCCTTTTTCCTCTTTAACATACATGAGAATACAGTGCTGAGTGTCTGTGGCTCTCTATTAAGTGTGGCTTTCCTGGGGTGGTGGGGTACATGTCCCCATACCTGCCAATCTGTCTGGGATAGACTCTAGATTCTTCTCCCTATTCTGCTTTGTAAAGTTCCTATTTTATGTTGTTCAGCTAAAGATTTTCTGCTGTCACTTACCTCTTCTGATAGCTGTTATTCAATTTGTTACACTTTATTTCCTAGAGAGAGCATGTCTGCCTGTCATCTCCCATCTTAGGGTTCCTGTTGTTGAAGCCAGTCTTTGCGGGTATGTTTTTTTTTTTTTTTGACCCCCCAAGGGAGTTTTTCTTAGTCAACTTTCCCCATAGTTCTTTCTGTTAAACTTCTACTCGCTGGCCTACAATTTAGTTTATTGCTTCTTGAAGCTACCAGCTTCCTCTGAATGGCTTGCTACTGTGTTCAACAGTGCCCTTAGGCTTGAACAGCCCCATAGTCTACTCCAGATGAAATCATTCCCTCAAAGAGAGTCTAAGGTTTCTGCTCTTAGTCTTACCTCATCGCCTTGGAGAACACCACCATGCTTCTGACTGGGAGTCTGGGCAGGGACATGGACCCCTTCTCTCAGAGTGGCAGCTGGCTAGATGAGCAGGGTGCTGAGTAGGAGAGCTGTTATCTCAGCTCGCCTCTCCTGGCATGGCTTCTGTCATGGTTTCAATGTACAATGTCCCCCACAGGCTTGTGTATTTGAATACTTAGTCCTCAGCTTTGGGGAGGTTATGAAATATTTGGGACACAGAGCCTAATTGGGAGATGTAGGCCACTAGAGCTTTAGAGCCCAGCTCCACTTTTGATCTTGCTCCATGCTTCCTGATCTCCCAAAGTATAAGGAGGTACTGCTCCATGCTCCCACCACCATGACCATAACCATCCCAGTGACTGTGCTTTTCCATCATGATGCTCTGAAAACACAAGCCGAAAAACAACCTCTCTTCCCTTGAATGACTCCTGTGTGGTGTAAAAGCAACCAATGCAACCTCCCTGTTATGGCGACCTAATGCTCTTGCCTCTCCTTCTGCCTTATGAGCTGAGGGTGCAGGAAAGCAGCCCTAGGCCTCCCAGGTGTTATTACCTGGAACTGAGGTTCTATAGCGTAAAACGCTGGGAAAATAAATGCAGGAGGCCCAGGCCTACTTGAGGCTCCATAGCCCCAGACTGACGCTGGAGAAGATGGGAGCCCTGTGTTTTGAGCTGCAACACCCTGGATTAACGTTTCCATTACACTCAGCAGACTTGGGGTGGATGTGCTGTACTTCTTTTCGCTATGTTTTACTGTTCTTATGAAGGCATGGTAGATTTTCTTGATTAAATATTCCTCTATTTGCACGTAGGTTTTTATTTATTTTATTTTATTTTTATTTATTTTTTGGTCTTTTTGAGACAGCGTCTCCCTGTAGCCCCAGCTGTCCTGGAACTCACTATGTAGACCAGGCTGGCGTTGAACTCAGAGAGATCCGCCTGCCTCTGTCTCCCGAGTGCTGGCATTAAAGGCGTGTGCCACCACGCCCGCCTGGCTTTTATTTTTTAAAAAAATCATGCCATTCAAAAAAAGTCAATTCTCCCTTTTAACTGATAATTCAAACATGTCTCAAGAATCACGAGCTTGTAATCACTTCACTGATCCTGTACTTTTTAAAAAATTTTTAAAATTTTGTTTATTATTTTTATTTTATGTGTATGAGTGTATTGCCTACATGTACGTAAGTACACCCACGTCATTCAATGCTGCAGAGGTCAGAAGAGGGCTTTGGATTCACCTGGAACTGGAGTTAAGGTTGGTTCATAGCCACCATATGAGTGCTGGGAATCGAATCCAGGTCCTCTGCAAGAGCAGTCAGTCCTCTTAAACCACTGAGCTTAAACCGATCCTGTGCTTTTATGTTGATTTGTTTTTCAGTGCTGGGGGTTGGATTCAGGGCCTCACGCATTCTGGACAAGCTCTCTAAACCAAACTATGTTCCCAATCTGACCTTAGCATTCTTTTTGTGCTTATCTCTCTATAGATTTTGTGAAACAATTTTTTTGTTTGAAATGAGAAAAAAGGTTTTTAACGAAATAAGCAAATTCTTCATTTTTCTCTTATTGGCTGGACAGCAAAGGAGAGTGCCAAGCTTCTATCATCTTTTGTCTCCTTTTTGTTGAGAGAGAGAGCGATAACTAGGCTGAAACACCACGTAAATGTGTTTATGACAGACCGCGTGGCAAACCTACCAGTGGCTTCACTATTCAGTTTTTAACATGACAGGATGTACCTGCTCTGTGGAGCGCTCACAGTGTTAGAGAGATGAGGAATCCATGGATTGATGGTGTGTGGCCCTCAGGGAAAAGCCATACAAGCCATGTAACCACAAATATAAAAAGGTATTTACTGATAGAAATAGCTTGCTCTTATGAAATGATTGATGCTGTTAAATATTGCCTACTTGGGGCTGGGGAGATGGCTCAGTGATTAAGAACACTGGCTGTTCTTGCAGAAGACCAGGGTTCAAATCCCAGCACCCACATGGCAGCTAAGAGCTGTCCATAACTCCAGTACCAGGGGATCAGACGCCCTCTTTTGACCCCCGTGGACATTGCATGACATGGGCGCATTTACATACATGCAGGCAATACATGCATACACATAAATAAATTTTTTTTAATTAAAGAAATTATTGCCTGCTAAAGCAAGTAAAGATCTAGGAAACTGCTGGACTCCTTGAAATTTCCCCTGCCTGTTCAGTAAGGCCTAACTTGGGGTAAGAGCGCCAATCTCATAATTCTGCTTTGAGAACCCAATCCTTTGGATCCTTCCATGTTGAAAAAGGAAAAGAGAGCTACTTTTCAGGACTCTGTGAGTTTCAGCACTTTATTGAAAGTGATTTTATTGGAAATCATTGACCATTGAGGAAATCAGTAAGCACTGGGTTCAGGAAGAGCAGAAAGCCTGACTTCTGTCCACTCACTGCCAGTACTGATGCTCAGAGCTGGATCGCTATTTTCAAACAGTTGGATAAATTAGCTTCAGGTCCCTTTTTTTCAGAAGACGAATTTGCCTTAAATCAATTTGGCAGTTGATCCAAACAATTTCCTGGAAACTTATTTTTTAGTGTATTGAACATTTCCAGGCAGTGCAATTTAAAAAATAAAAATATTTACACTGACATTTTTGGGTGCCTGAGTGTTGTGTGACCTGAGGAGACATGAATAAACACCATAGGGCCCCATGACATACCAAAGGAGATTCCATTCAGTGCTGAACCAGAGTTTATTGGAGTTGCCAACTGGAACATGGCATCTGTATCATTGAAAAGCCCACCCCAGCAGGAGTTCATGCAGGAAAGCTACGTGCCCCGAACTCTCTGATGGACTTGCTCTCTGATGGACTGGCTCACTGATGGACTTGCAGGCAGCTCCTCAGGGTAGAGGTGGTGGTGGTGGTAGTGGGGTGTCTCCTCTTCCCCAGTAACTGCCTGCTGCTTTTATAACTTCTGGAAGGGGCCTCATGAGTCTTGAACCATCCTGAGCTCCCAAGTCTTTTAAGTTTCCTCAGCTTTTCAGTCTTAGGAACCTCTTTCTTCCTTCCAGGAAGTAATATTTCAATTTAGAGGAAGTATACTGAGAATAAAGATGAAATTTGAGTATGGGCGGAAGGAAATCAATTTCCTCTGAACCATGAGAGGTTCTGTGCTTTTGTTCTGTTACATGCAGCACTCCAGTGCAGAAAGTCTTCCCCATTTATGTTAATCCAAAGACATTTTGAAAGACATAGACAATATAAAACAATCAGGAAATCAATCCACTTTTATACATTTCTAGTGCATTTCTTGAAATCTTTTCTTGAGGTACATGGGTTTTTCTTACATTTAAAAGTCATTCTACACAGAGGTGAAACATCTTAATGTTTCAGACTTCATTTGACATAGGCAATTCATTGATGATTATTTAGGAAGTCAACCCAGAAATTCACCTATGATCCCTAATTGTGCAAATAAGCGGAATCATCAGAAACTCAGTAAATAATTTGCTGTGCCCCCACTGGTTCTTTGAACATAACAAAACCCTGCAGGAGAAAGCTCTCTCATGCTGGAGAGAGCTCTTAAATGGGCTGTAAGAAGAGGAAACCAAGAGCAAGAGGCTGTAGCCCCCAAGTTATGGGTGAGTGTTGAGTTTGACAGTTGTGAAGAGGGATAGACCCGCACATCTCTGGTCCCTTCCGGGTAGAATGGCCATTGTCATCTACATGTGTGAGCCCATGCCTCAGCTGTTTTCACTATATGTGAAGGCGTGGTCTTAGCTATAGACTTCTGTGTGAAAAATTGACAGTCTCTAGTATACTAACATGTATTCTAAAGGATTGTTTTGTTAATTCAGTTACAGTTTCTTTTTTTTATTTTAATTAAAAGAAGCATTTCATTACAACAGCATTAACCTATTCAATAACATTTTTCTGAGCTAGGGTATATCTCTTTCAAAATTGGCTGTACATTTCTAGGTTTACAGATGAATTATTACGCTTATATAATCTTTTACTCATTATAAACTCTATAAGACATAAAATTAAATGAGGTTCCAACGTTTAAAAAAGATCTCCACTGCGTTGTCAAAACACACAGTTTCATACAGAAAAATTCATTTCAGGGCTCTTGACATTGAGACGTTTTCACATGCATTTCTAATCTCTATATACATGACTATCACTGGTCACAGTCACCCACCTTCTGAGCTCCTCGGCATCTGAGCACGAATACAAACTCGTCAAGTAGACAGCCTTCCTCTCCCACTAGAGCCTCCATACTCTGCTATCCCTGCCACTGTCCACTGTGCTGTCAGCACCCCCATCCATTCCCCCCTATATCTGCCCTTCTGGTAAATCTAGTCAGTCAGAGGTCCCTGTTCCAGGAGGATCAGCTGTTCCTTATCAATGTCAATCCATTGTTAGTATTCCTTTGGATAGAATTGGGGTCTGCTGTTAATGTTTCCAGTAGTATGTTGGGTTACTGTCTGGAAGAGCCTTTATCCATCCTGGCCAAGAACTTGACTGAAGGTATCAGTTACAGTTTCTTACACAGATGATGCTAAAACCAACGGTTCAATTTCCAGCAAGAGGGCCAAAAGAATTTTAAAAGCATTTCAGTTTTTATTTGCTCCTATGTCATAATGGATCCTCTGGCCCATCTGGGATCTGGAAGTTCAACACCAGGCCCATAAATAGCCTAAGCACTCCAGAATTCAGGTTCAAGTCTTCCTCCTCTTCCCTCACCATCCACACCCTGGCACACAGACAGGAAGGGTCATTACAGAAAAGGGTCAGTTTGTGCTGGTCACTGTGCTCAGCATGTCATATGGATTTTCTCATTCAGGCCCCACCGTCTTCCCTGTTTTGTAAATGAGCAAAGAACAGAAGTGACTTTCCCAGAGAAATATGGCTGATCAAGGTGGAGCCAGGTCTGAGGCTTGCAAACAAACCCCATTACTGCAGCCACAAGTCAATGCTGTCCCCTCAGAATTTCCTCACCTCTTTCCACCTTCTGGCTAGCTCGTCTGTCCTTATTCAGGCTCTCTCTGAAGGTGTGTCCTTGTTACTGCCTATGTGTATTTAATTACTGTCTCTCTACTCTGCTAGTACCAGGAACCCAATCTGTCTTAATGTGAATGCCAGTAGTATGGGGTGGGGTGGATTGAATGTATTTAAAACAGGTGAATGAGGAAGAATTGTGGGACTGTTCTGTGGGGCAGAGAAAGGCCCACGTAGGCAAAAGCTTGCTATCTTGTCTTGGGGCAGGGGGCTGGGCTGGGCATCAACAAATCTTAAGGGAACCACAGCTGCTGTAGCTCTTCCTGCTCAGTAGAGTGATGGCTAGGGCATGTGTTAGGGTGACTGTTTTAGCTGTCAAATCCTTATGTCAGTCTTTAGTCTGCCTTTTTTTTTAAAGACAGTTTCCAAAGAGCTGAGAGATTTGCCATCTGTACAGGGATTTCTTTTCTTTTTTCTTTTCTCTTCCTTCTTTTTAAAGACAGGTTCTCACTATGTAACCCAGAGTGGCCTTGCATTTAAGTTCAATCTTCCTGCTTCAGCCTCCTGAATGCTGGGGTCACAGATGTGAGTCATTGCACCCAGCTTTGTCTAGAGATTTCTAATTGGGCTCTCTTTACCTGTTCATTGGTTCTTGATTGCTGAGCTTTTGTGCAGTCAGGCCTTGAGGAGCCTTCAAAGATTTCTTTGAGCTTTTGGGAAAATGTCCCAATTTAGCCTCTCAAGACCCAATGAATCTAATCTCATTTCCTACAGCCTCCAGGGCACATGGTCCTCGATGACCTACCTGTGCTGCCTGCTGCCTGGGCCCTGCCGTTACTTTGACTCCTCTCACCCCTGTGCTCAACCAACTTCCATTTCACATATTCGCCTCAGCTCCTTGGCTAAAGCCCTAGGGAGCCCCGTAGGTCCAGGTAGACCTCTTAAACATAAGGCTTCCAGTCTGAGGCCTCTGGCACCCAGGGACACACCCTGACTGTCAGGTGGGCACCATCCACCATGTCCCTTCTTGCATTCTGCTGGACTGTAAATCTCCTGGGCTCAGAGACTTAACTGCTTTCTTTATCCCACCATGCTCGTCCCTTGAAGCCTTATGTAGTACTTCAAGTTGCCCAGTAGATGGCAACCTTCACAAACAGAATTCGGGCAATTTTGCGGCTTTGCTTGTCTATCCGGAATAGTTACCCCAGCTGATCTTGTTCACTAATTAGAAACATTTGCTTCCTTGGAGTCACAAAAATGTTCCCAGTATTATCGTTCTGTGAGGGGAAACAGTCTGAGTTGTTATTTAAGTGATTCCATTTTCCAGCCTTCACGCGCTTGGAAGATCAGAAAGAGGGAAAACAACACTCTTCACATTATTTCCCCTCAACAGGAACAAGTTAGGCTCATTTTTCTCAATTTTGGTGTAGAATTTTTCTTTTTCACAAGATGATGATAACCTTTATCATTAAAATAATGGGAAGGAGAAAAATTATTTTTACAAGGCTACACTGCTGGTTGTAAACAAAGACATTGAGAGAAAAACTCCGCACAGGATTGAATATCGTCTCTCTAGTTAACAGGAATTGTTGAGAGCTGGTGGTTATGAAACGGGAAAGTTAGTACATAACACCTGGCACTTGGGAATTTTTCTGGATAATGATCAGGGTGTGGTAGAGGGCTGCTCTGAGTTTACATCTTCGCCACTGGCTGACACACACTGAAGGAGTCTTGGTAGAAGTAGACACCCCCCTTTTCTTACTGTGCCTCTGCAGGACCTTGGAGCACCAGTATCAGTTTTACTTCCAGTGGGCAGTTTTCCTTGAATCACCCAAACCCTAATGCCACTTTTTGTTTAAACAACACATACCAAGCCAGTATGAAGAAATGAGATCAGGCTTTAGCAATGGACAGGTCTGCTTCTAAGTGTACGCTCTGTTCTACAAAGAGCGTCTGTGTGGGAAATCCTATATTTGTTTTAACCATCATTTGATGACTCACATTTTAATGACCTCTTTGGTCTTCTTTCAGAGCTTTTGGCGACGGAGTAGCATCTGTTCTGGGGCTAGTCCAGGGATCCTTAGTTCTTGTGTGCTGTTTATCTTGTGAGCCTTGTATACTCTTAGAAGTAACAAGTGCATCATTACCCCTTCCTCTAATTTCTTTCAAGACAGACTTAGAAAATTCTCTTGTTTGAGCCTTGAATGTAAAATAATTTATTCCTGAACATACTCATGATCCTAGTGGTCTCTATACCCAGGACATGCAGTGGTGGTTCTCAGGTGTCTTCTGGACTTGCTTGTCTCCAATATCAGACCTTAGGAGTAGAAACCTATTCCCTCTTGTTAAAATAAAACTAAATGTTCAATGAAAAGTTGTGCAACCAGATTTTTGGGGTGCTGAACATATTCTGTATGATTCTGCATTGGATATATGATTGTCAGTTATAACAAATGTAGGCCCCTGGGTCACCATGACCCTAGTGGGGAGGCTGCATTATGGGGCAGAACTATAAAGGAGAGGTCTCTCTGCCTTTTGCTTTAAACCATTAAAATAGCAGTAAAACAAACCCAACTTTTTTTTTTTTTTACAGGGCTGGAAGTTTTTGTTATTGTTGTTGATTTATTTGTTAATTATTTTTAAATGAATATTTTCAATTTTCATACAATATAATTTGATGGTATTTAGACCCTTTCCTCTATCCACACCTCCCTTTATTGCCCCCCGCCCAATTTAATGTACTCTATTGTCTATATGTACATATAAATTAAGGCTTATGGAGTCTAATTTGTGTCCCCAAATGTCCTTCAGTGAGTCCATCCACTGGAGCCTGGTTAACCTACCAAGAGTCCATGCTTGAAAGAGACTGTTTGTCCCCCTCTCAGCAACCATCGGTTGCCAAAAGTTCCTTAGGTTGAGTTGGGGTTTCTTACCCACTTCCCCACATCTATGCTGGGATATTTTTCTGGTTTGAGCTTATATGGGACTTACGAATGTTATCACCATTGTTGCGAGTTCATATGTAACTGACCGGCTCTCTGGAAGACTGTTTCCTTGTGGTTACATTGTGGAAGAAGGAGCAGAAAGAATAAGATCCAGAGGGACAAGACACCTGCTGCTTCTTAAGGCATTCTAGATGTGATAGGAAAGCTATGCCATGAAATCTCCACAGTACGGTAGATCTGCATATAGTTACAAAACCAGCTGACATATCCAGGTAGATGAGGGAAATGTCATGTGGTCTCAGACACCACAAGATGAAGAGCTACAGGCCATCAGTGATGCCGAGGGAGGGAGAATCAGTTTTCTCCAGGGACGAACTCTCTGAAGGTTATCTAATTTCAAGTAAGCGGCCCTGAACCCAGATACACAGGAGCAACAGTGAATGGACTCAGTGCATTATATACATATACATGTATGTGTAACAATATTCATAGAAGAGGACGAGAAACTGAGAGGGAGTGGGAGGCATGGGAGGAGTTGGAGGAGGACTAGGAGGGATGGAAACGACGCAAAGACAATAGTCACGTATGATGTAATCAAACTCATGTACTGCTCTTGCAAAAGATCTGAGTTTGATTCTACATCCACAACAGATGGCTGACAACTGCCTGTAACTCCAACTGCAGCGATTTGGTACCCTCTTCTGGCCTCTTTGGGCATTTCCAAACCCATACCCAGACATACACATTCACACCATTAAAAACAAAAAAACTCTCAAAAATATTTTTAAAAATACCGACAAGAAAACAGCAGCACCCTCCCCGGCCCCACTTTTTCCATCCACCTTGGGTCTCCCTAGAAGTGACTGCATTAGACTCTAGGTGGTCTTTTAGCTGTGTGGGTATTTATTGTGGTTTTTATAACCAGTATGCCTAGATGAGGAGCAATTGATAGATGCTGGGAGAGGGAACATCAGTTTCCTTTAGGGATGTGAGCCCTGGTAGGCTGACTGTGTGAATGGCCTCACAGCCAGGAGTGTATGGAAGCACCAACTGGACTCAGATTTAAAAAAATGAGGACACAAAGTTGAGTGGGTAGGGAAGTGGGGGTGGATCTTTCCACATAAATTGTTCGCTACAGGCAAAGGTAGTGTTCGGTGACTGTATTTTTTTCTTTTTAAAAAAAATGTTTATTATTTTTATTTTATGTGTATGTGTGTATTGCCTGCATATAGGTAAGTGCACCTGTATCGTGTCCGCGGAGGACAGAAGAGGCTGTCAGATCCCCTGGAACTGGAGTTGTGGACCATTGTTAGCTGCCATGTGGGTGCTGGGATTTGAACCCCAGTGTTCTGCAAGAACAGACAGTGTTCTGAACTGCTGAGCCATCTCTCCAGCCCCTTGGTGACTGTATTTCACGTTGTGTAGTGTTTTCATCTTGGTGTCCATCTTTGCCTTAATCCTTCATTTGCTTATTAATTGATAATTTTGTTTTCAAGCGTTCCAGCAGATTTGTCAAACATCTGTCAACAATTGTTTTTAAACACTCAAACCCAGTTTTCAAGATATCCTAAGACTCCACTCTTTCTCTCCCTACACCACCTCCCTGTCCTCATTCCCCCACCTTTCTACCCATTCTCCTTCCTCCAGGAGTGTTTGCCCCACAGGCCTTGATCATGAGACTGTCTATCAGGTATCCAAGGCTATGCTCAAACCTTGAACGTCTGGTCCTCCTGCTTCCACATGCTTAATAAAACTGGAAAAAAAGAAATCAGATGTCATTTTCAAAGTGACTTATTATTATGAAATCGGTATAATCTTGGTGACAGCTCATCTTGATTGTAAATTTGGGAGCACTGAGAAGTGCCTAAGAGATTAATCAAGCTCATTACTGGGTGTGGCTGTGAGAGATCTTCCAGGGAGGATAAACTAGGGAAGGAATACATATCCTGAATGTGGGTAACACCATCCATAGGTTGAGGACTAGGCTATATAATAAATGGGGGAAGAAAAGCCCATCACTAGAGGCATTCTTTTTCCTGTGCTTCTTGGCTGCTATGATGGGAGTGGCTTTGCTGAGTCCTCCTCATGTTGATGGACTGAGTTCTCTGAAACCATGAACCTAAATAAGCTAACCAGGCTTCAGTGGAAGGAGCCACACTGAAGGACATTTGCAGACACAAACTTGGCTTGATAGACCCTAGTATATATGACAGAGTACAGAAAATCTGGTGGGGGTTTATAAGAGGGGTGCTTATAAAGGAAGGTTCTAAACATGATAAACATATAGTGTACAAAATTTGCAAACATTCAATTAAAAAACTGTGCTCTCTTCACTTGCTTGCTTATTGATTGGCGTGTTTGTACTTTAGTATTTTTTTGAGTTCTTCATATATTAATCTTTTGTCAAATGAATAGCTGGCAAAGATTTTGTCCCATTCTGTTATCTGTCAATTCATTGTGGGGATTGTTTCCTTTATTCTGCAGAAGCCTTTTAATTCCATGCATTTTATTTGCCAATTCTTGTTATTTCCTGAACAATCAGAGTCCTTGTCAGAAGTTTTAAGTGTTTTCCTCAAGCAGTTATAAAGCTTCAGATCTGATACTAAAAACTTCCATCCATTCTGAATTGATTTTTGCATGAAGTGAACAACAGGGATCTAGTTCCTTTCTTCTACATGTGGAAATCTAGTTTTCCCATCACCGTTTCTTGAAAAGAATGCATTTGTTTCTGTTCCTTTGTTGAAAATAAGGTGGTCATAGTTCTGTGAGC
Source organism: Nannospalax galili (assembly GCF_000622305.1). Taxonomy (NCBI): domain Eukaryota; kingdom Metazoa; phylum Chordata; class Mammalia; order Rodentia; family Spalacidae; genus Nannospalax; species Nannospalax galili. The sequence goes on along the minus strand of NW_008351881.1, from coordinate 8,236,260 downwards.
TTTTCTGGGCCTCCATTCTGTTCCATTTATAGAGGTGTCTGTTTTAGTGTCAGTAGCATGCTTTTTGCTACTATAACTCTGTAATATAATTTGTAATCAGTTATTGGACTATGCCCAGCACAGCTCCTTTTGCTCAAGATTACTTTGTCTATTTTTAGAGTCTTTTATGCTTCCACATTTTTCTAGTTCTCTGAAGAATGTTGTATTAGCTACTTTTTGTTGCCATGATTAAAATATCATGACCAAAGAAACTTATAGAAGGAAGAATTTATTTGGGCTATGGTTCCAGAGAGATGGTCCATAATGTCAGGGGAGTCATGGCAGCAGGTGGCAGAGAAGTAAACTGAGAGATCACATTTCCATCCACGTACAGAAAGTAGAGAAAGCAAACTAAGTCGGGGAGGCCACAAACACACAAACCTGACCCCAGTGATATACTTCCTCCAGCAAGGTTCTCCAACCTGTAAGTTTCACCTCCCCAAACAGTGCCACCAGGGTTCAAATACGCGAGCCTCTGGGGGACATGACTCAGTCACTGGAATTTTCATGGGGATTGCATTGAAGCCACAGATAACTTTTGATAATAGAGCTATTTTCACAATATTAATTCTGCCCATCCATGAACGTGGGAGGCCTTTTCATTTCGTAGAGTCTTCAACTCCTTCACAGTTTTATAGAGCTCTTTGTGGATATCTTTCACCTTCTTCATTAGATTATGCCCAAGATTTTCCCATTTTTTTTAGACTATTGGGAAGGCATTGTTTTCTTAATTTCTTTCTCATCATGAGTGTCATAGAAAAGCTATATATATATATATATATATTTATAATTTTTTGGATGTTGATTTCACATCTTGTTACTTTGTGAGAAAAATGTTTAGAGTTTTCAGCTGGATGCTTGTATTTGTGTGTGTGTGTGTGTG